>NC_138160.1:33403784-34003784 GCF_964165515.1 Mesoplodon bidens
ACCAGAGGCGGGGTTGGCAGGAGGGGGAAGTGGATGAAGGCAGTCAAAAAGGTAAAACTTTCAATTATAAGATAAATAAGTACTAGGGATGTAATGTACAACATGGTAAATATAATTAACACTGCTGTATGTTATATATGAAAGTTGTTAAGAGAATAAATCCTGAGTTCTCATCACAAGGAAAACATATATACTTTTTTCTATTTCTTTAATTTTGTTATTTATAGATGAGATGATGGATGTTCACTAAACATTGCAGTCATCATTTCATGATCCATGTAAGTCAAATCATTATGCTGTACACCTTAAAGTTATACAATGCTCTATGTCAATTATATCTCAATAAAACTGGAAGAAGAAAAAAAAAGAAAGTGACTGTATCTGAGTAGTGTGGGAGAGAAGAATGGACCTGGGCTTTTTTTGTGGGGGAGGTGATGTGGTACAAAGTACTCTATTGTATCTGTGATTATTCTTCTTATAAAAGGGTTCTGAAGTATTTACCTATATGTATACACACACATATATGCACATGATGAGTATATGTCCACCTGGATGTTTGTTATATTTCTGTAAGCGTTTCTTTTTATATGAACATTTTTAATAATTAAAAAGTAATACAATCATTACAATTTATTATTTGTTTAATAGTTCTGTTTAGATGTAGAGGTAGATTTTTAAACTGTGTGCTAAATGACACATAAAGGCTGATTTGTCCATTTCCACTATTCATTCAATCTTTATCCTCTGTTTATATGGAAAATCTAGAAGTTTAGTGAAAATTAATTCAAGAGCTAGTTTTCAAATTAAATAACCCCCAAATGTATATTTTTGTCCTTAATAATATCAAAGGAGTTGTTCTCACCTTCATAGATTTTCTATTTTCTGATTTCACAGGCAACTCCCTCGAACTTGTTTGGGCAGGAACACAAACATTGTCCATCCAGCAGAATCACATTCCCTCCATTTTGGCACGGTTGGCATTTTCTTACACTGAATTCATTGATGTAGTCTTCAATGGCTCTTTCCAAATTTTGTTTCTTTAGGTGTGCATCTTTTATTTTCACTGGAATCAGATCATATATCGGAGACAGCTGTAAGAGAGCAAAACATTTAATTTTAGGTCTTTTTCTATAGACAGAGCATGTGCAATATTTTTCACTAAATTATTTATTCATTGCTTCATTAATTCAACAAAGGCTTATTGAATGATTATTATTGCCAGATATGATGTTAGCTTTTAAGACTGCCAGTGATCAAATCTAGTCATGATCTCTGTAATCATGGAGATCCCATTATGGAGGTAAGGAGATTGATATTAAAATAATCATACAGACAAATTTAAAATGGAAACTGTGACTAGGTGCTATAAAGGACAGGTATATGTATTTTAACAATGAACAGTCAGGGATTTAAAGTTTTAGCAGGCTAATTTACTGACATATTGTGAATCCTTTTTGCTGCCTTTTTTCTGCCTCCCCTTTTCCAGAAGGTAGGCAAGTGCTTGCGATCTCTTGTCTAAGAGGAGGTTTGTGTGTGATGCCAAGTCCAGAATGCCCCAAAGGCAAACTCTTTATTGATTTTTTTTCTTTAAAAGCCTGAACTCATTGATACATTTTTGTTGGGAGAAGGAGTGTGGGAAGAATGCCACCAAGGTGGGGGCATTCCTCCAGTCCAGGAAGGGGGTAGAGTTAGCATGTACCTCAAGTAGCAGGAAACCATAGCTAGATCTCTAGCAGCTATTTTGGGAAGTAGCAAAATCTTTGGAGTGCCCCTAGGGAAGGTGGCTATCAAGGAACAGGCTACAGCTTTGCCAATGACTCCCATGCCCATTCTTGGCATGGAAAGTTTGCAAACACCTGACTTCAAGTGAACTTGTAAACTTGAACAATGAGGTTATCAGGATGACCACCATAGACTAAATACTTACATATATCGTATCTTCATTTCCCAAACAGAAGCATCAGGACAAGCAAGAGCCACCCTGAACCCCATCCAACAAATGAATGATGAATTTTCCAGCAGCATGGAAGGATGGGATCTCAATGTCAAATTTAATTATACTAAGATAAATGAAGTAAAATGATTTATTTTGTACACTTAAATTCCTGGAGTAAGATACATAGTTGCTACCATTGAATCAGGGAAGTTTGGAAAGGCTTTCCTGAGAAAATGACTGTGAAGTTGAGATTTGAGGGTGTTAAGACGGCAAGAAGATTACTCTAGTAATATAAGGCAGAATTCAAAAAATGCTTAGTTATGTTACATAAATAACACATATAGAATATACAGGGCTATGTTTTATGTACATATGTAAAACATGTATAGAAAACTTGTATTTAATGTAAGCAAATTCAAGCCTATTTAATGTAAGCAAATTCAATTGTGTGACTATAAAGGTGTTTGAGTAGATAAACTGTAAGAAATTGAGACCCTTTGGTGGCACAGTACTTTGAAATAAGAGACCACAAAATTTAGAAGCAATTGGAATTGAAAGACAAGATTAAAAAATATACCACAGGACTTCCCTGGTGGCGCAGTGGTTAAGAATCCACCTGCCAATGCAGGGGACACGGGTTCGAGCCCTGGTCCAGGAAGATCCCACATGCTGCTGAGCAAATAAGCCCGTGCGCCACAACTATTGAGCCTGCACTCTGGAGCCTGTGAGGCACAACTACTGAGCCCACATGCCACAACTACTGAAGCCTGCGTGCCTAGAACCCGTGCTCCACAGCAAGAGAAGCCACCACAATAAGTCCACGCACCGCAACGAAGACCCAATGTAGCCATAAATAAATTTATTTAAAAAAATAGTTTATATATATATATATATATATATATATATATATATATATATATATATACACACACACACACACACAAACACCACAAATTCCTGCCAAAGAGTAATGATGGGTTAAATAAAGTCAACTAATCCTTTTTCTGAAGACAATGAGAAAAGCTGAACAAGATAAAAGTAAAATTAAAAAATTTACTTGAAAGCCCTGGAGAACTAACAAGGTAACAAAACATTATTAGGCTAAGATCTGGGAGGAGGTGGAAGTTCCATGAGGTGAGCCCAGTACTTCTGGGTCACCAGTCCCCATGACACATTGCCTAAATCAGGAAGAGGCAGTCGAGGAGCTAAGAGGTAGAGCAGCACGTTACTGGGCTGGGGAAAAAAGGTTGGAATTCAGGACAGCAAAGGTAAAAAAGCTGTGCTTTGGGTTGGGCCCCAAAGGACTGCAGCCCTAGAAGTAAAAGGGAATTGGAATTGAGGTAGCCCTGGCAAAGACTGCAGCTGGTTTTAAAATAATCCTGAGTCATTCGTACTCCAGAGGCTTTTCAGATACAAATATATATTTCTTTTGAAGACAATAAAAGCATCTCAGGCCTCAAGCTACTCTGATAGCAATTTTTAAAGTATAATATCCAGCCCACAATAAAAGTAACTAGGTACACAAGGAAATGAGCCAACGTGAATGAGAATCAGTAGAAATAGTAGAAATGAGAAACAGAGCTTGGGAATGCCAAGATTTGAGTTATCAGATGTAGACTTTAAAACAACTATGCTTACATAAGCATAAGAGACAAGATTAAAAATTTTAGCAGAGAAATGAAAATTATTTTTAAAAATAGAAGATTTGAAAAAAAATAAACAAAGAGAATTGGAACTTGCTATTATAATATACAAATTAATGGACTGGTTAAATAGCAGATGTGACACAACTGAAGTAAAGTTAATGAATTGAAATATAGGTTAGAAGATATTGACAATGAAGCACGAAGAGATACAAAGTCAGGAAATACAGAAAGACAATAGGAAACATAAAAGATAGAGTGAGAGGCTTCCCTGGTGGTGCAGTGGTTGAGAGTCCGCCTGCCGATGCAGGGGACATGGATTCGTGCCCCGGTCCAGGAAGATCCCACATGCCACGGAGCGGTTGGGCCCCGTGAGCCATGGCCGCTGAGCCTGCGCATCCGGAGCCTGTGCTCCGCAATGGGAGAAGCCACAACAGTGAGAGGCCCGCATACCGCAAAAAAAAAAAAAAAAAAAAAAAAAATCAGAAAAGTTAACATTGACTAAATCACAGAGCTTATTCAAATTTCACTAGATTTTCCCCTGATGTCCTTTTTTCTGTTCCAGGATCCAAGCAGGATCCCATGCTGCATTTAATTGTCATGTCTCCTTAGTCCCCAGTCTGTGACAGTTTTTCTGATTTTGATAACTGTACTATGGTTCTGTAAGCTGTTAACATGTTGGGGCTGCTGGGTGTAGGGTATGTGTGAAGTCTGTGCTGCTTTTGAAATTTTACTGTCTGTACTATTTGCACAATTACAAGTCTAAAATTATTTCAAACTAAAAAGTAAAAAAGAGGATATCTGTTATCAAGAATACTATTGAAGGGTGAAAGTTCTCCAATGAAAGAAGACATTTGTAACACTTTTATGTGAGAATAGGCTCATATCCAGAATATATCAAGAATTTCTATGAAGTCACCACAACTATCCCCTAGCATAGTCTTTTATGAATTAGCAGGTAGGATTCAGATTTCAACTATATGGTGTTTATTTGGAAGAAAGAAACCTCTTACCAATGTTGCCTCACTGGCACAAACAACATAAGCATATGGTAGAGTTATCTTGATTATCAAGAAAAGAAGTTCATCTTGTCTGACCTTTCAAAGGAAAGTCAAGGCCAGATAACTGAAGATACAAGAATAGTGGGTCTTGGAGAAAAAGTTTGGATGAAATGCATAAACAATGTTCAAAGAGATAAAGAAGAAGGATGTGCAATGGCAAATAGTTTCAGAGGAGCCTCAAACCCTGGAGTCGAGAATCCCACAAGAAGACAAAGAACGATTAAAATATACTTCTTATATACTTCTTGAAGAATAACATGTTTTTCTAATGAACTTTGGCTTGTGGTTAACTAAGAAAACAGTTTTCATTTTTCTCCTATACTAGCTAACTCCCTTCTCTTTCTACCATTTTCCGTGGATGTAATCTATCACTCAACATGCTAAAATACAAATAAATTGACAATACTGTTTGATATTAAGTACATTTAGGTTTCTTTCAGGCTTCCAAACTGATGAAACTATATGTACCAAATGTAGTTTGTTGAAAGAATGAGTGTTTTTTTTTAATTGCTATACAAGAGAGTTAGGAATGATTTTTACTATATCATTATAACTGTAATGACTATAACGTAGAACACTGGTACCATAGCTGTTCAAAATTCTGATGTTCTTTAACATCTGGCACATCACTCTAAGAATTGTATAATATAACAAAAATGGTAGATAAATTAATTCATTATTATTCAAAGTTGCTCCAGAAAGAGCTTAATCTAACTTGACATGTGTGGATAAGAGTGGCTGAGGGAAATGAGGAAAGGAGAACTGAGAAAGAACGGAAAAGGCAAGATAAAGGAAAAGATACACAAAATTCATGCAGGAGGACCCATCCATTTGCACAAGGTGAGTCATAAATTTGGTTATATTTCCAGCACGTTGAAAAAGACAACTGAATTTTAATGATTATTTGCATGTAAGAAAAGCTCACCTGATTCCCAAGAGAAACAAAATGATCCTTGAAACTGAGAATGAAGAGTTGTATCTCCCATGAGTTCTCATAAAGGGGACATTGTATTTTGTAACATCCTTTCAGTACATAAAGCAAGAATAACTTTGTTCTTTAGCATGCAAAAACAAAACTTTTCAGGAAGTCAATATGCTGTATGCTAGCTCTGTGGATTTTTACTGCTACTGCTCTGGAGGAAATCCTAAACTTTATATTTCTCAGGCAATCGTTACTAAATGTAATTTCTCTCACCTGACATTTTTATAACTAGTTTGTAGCAGTAAGCTTAAGAAACCAAAGTTCAGCTATTCTATTGAGGTAAAATGTAGAGCCATTTGTGTTAACATTCAAGTAAGCTGGAATGGAATTAATACACTTTCATGAAAGTTAAAGACTATGACAAAGTCAATATTGAAAGAGAGACCCAGCCTATCTCCTCTGCAGGGAGAAGGGCTGAAGGAAAATTCTTGGATTGAGCCAAGACATTCCTCAAGAAGTGATCTGGGGTCTGTTGATGCACAAACAAAAGGATAATCAAAGCCACAAGATTCTACTTAATATAGCATGGTCATAGTTACTTTAGTGTGGAAAATAAATATAAATAAAACCAAGTGCTTTACTTAGAAAATCTCAGTAATATATTTAAACAGCCTTTAATTTAGAGTGATGTAACTTCTTCCTGTTTCCTCCAAGAGAAACTCTTTGCAACATAAATACCTAGGTAATTGACTTAAATTGCTACAGAGAATTAAATACAAACCAGTTTAGTATGAATGGGGAGAGGTTTTATCAATTCTTTACATAATTAAATAGGAGAGCCAATTATTTTAATATTAAGGTCATCCCTAGTGCTTGGACATGTCATATGCAGACAATAAAATGCTTCAAATTACCAAAGAATGAATTAGTGATTATAGATTGTTTAATTACCTCTTGGAAATGCCAGTTAACCAAAGGACTGCTTGCATTTATGAGGGCAAAATAACTTGGAGTCTATTTCAAGGTCAAATTAAGCTACATCTCAGGTCTCTTTAGAGATTTAAAAGCCATACAAAGTCAATAAAAACCATAATATTTTACTATTTTTTGAACTTCTCCTCCAAGAAGCTAAATTTAAAAAGTCTTTCATGGTGGACTAACTACAGTTGCCTTCCTCTTAGGCAGAATATCGATATGAAAAGTCCAGGCTTTCAATTCATGAAGAAAGAAACATACAGATATTTTAGATGGAATGCCTACCAATCTAAAAGTCTGGGGGTCAATAGTTGCCCTTAAAGATAGGATAAAACTATATTTTGCATCCAGCCAGTAAGACTGTGCCAACAGAGTTGATGAACGTTTTAGAATAGTTCTAGTAAATCCAGTAGTAAATCTTCAGCAGACACTTTATTGACTTGAGATTTTAAAAATCAGCTCTAGAATATGATGGACTATTATTAAGACCTCCTCAGAGAGCAGTCTTAGATCCATACAAGGACAGTTGAACTTCCTTTGCAGAAATGAGAAGACAAGACACTTTAGGTGTCCATCTGAATGTAAACATCCACCTAAATCAATTTTTTTCTTGTTTCTTTGTTTTGGCCATCCAGCTTGTGAGATCTTAGTTCCCTGACCAGAGATTGAACCCAGGCCCTTGGCAGTGAAAGTGTGGAGTCCTAACCAACTGGACCGCCAGGGAGTTCTGAATCAATTCTTTTTTTATTTAAGATCTTCTGAAACAGATTTATTTCACTGAGTTCAAGATAATGAATTTAAATATTATTTAAATACGACAAAATAAAAGGGGTCTCTTCTGATTTTAATTTTATATATGGGCACGCTAATTTGAACAACTTTTTTCCTCTCTTTGTCCTAGTTTTGGGACAAAATATGTGAAGATTCTCACAGATGTGCTTGCATTATTTACAGCTGGGTAGATTTCCACAACCTAAAGGGAGAGTACATTACAATTTTCCAGTTTCTGAGTTTCTCTCTCACATAAGTGAAGTAGTTTTGGTGGTTTCACTCACTCTTTAAAGACAATAATGAAGAATGAAGGAACACAATTCTCTAATAACTAGTCCTATCAAAAATGTCAACATGTTGGACTTCCCTGGCAGTCCAGTGGTTAAGACTCTGCACTCCCATTGCCAGGGGCATGGGTTTGATCCCTGGTTGGGGAACTAAGATCCCGCATGCTGTGTAGTGTGGAAAAAAAAAAAGTCAACATGTTTATAATTCAAGTTAATCAAAAGGAAGTAGGGGGCAATCAAAGATAAATTTGACCCGAGGGAAGAAAATTGTGAAACATAACAGGGAATATTGAAAGCTATAGAAGAAAGTAGGAAAAATACTTTCTAATAATATCAGGAACAAAATAGCAATAAAGGAAAACACATAGCCTTTATAGTTAGTTTGGGGAGAGAATGTTTAGGCTAGTAACATTGGCATTTATATCTTTATAATTATAATGTAGCTTTTTCCTCTTAGGAATAAGCACCAAGACTGTAAAGTCCCAAAAGGTTTATAAACGGAAGACTATTATAATCAAGACACAAAAAGGAAAGGATTTCCTGACCATGAGAATTGTTCACTCTTGGTCTTATTTTCTGAGAACTTATGAACTTCCCTTTCACAAAGGCCCTTGATAATTACAATTCTCCTGTGTTGGAAGTGGTGGTATGATGTCACCTGAAGGCAAGGGACAACTCGGGCAGAAGGAAGGGAACTAACAATTTCTGTGCAACTATTTTGCACCAATCTGTGCTATAGTCTCTATACAAGGAATCACATTAAATCCTCCAAATAAACATGGAGCCCTGGAGAATTCAGTGTTGCAGAAGTCAGAAAATATTACACATCTAATGAGGAGCAGAGACTCAGACTCAGCCCGGTTGGTCTGATGCCCCCTCTGTGCCTTTCTTCTACGCCATGCTTCTTTCAGGGATGGGATGGGAGTGCATTTGAATGCTCACATCTTTTTCAGATGAAGTTAACTGTTCATCTGAACCAGCAATTACATTTAGTAAGAAAATGACAACATCTTCTATTTGAAAATAAATATTTCTTACTTTTTGATTTATGAGCACTGGAGCATCATGTAAGGAAGAGGCCCAATTTACAAAGTCAGTCACATTAATCATCCTGGCTCCTTTGAGAAGCTTCTCTTTCAGTTCAGTTGCATATTTTCTTGTTCCTCCTCTTATGAATGAAATAACATCATCAATGAGGTTGTCATTCATGATGTTTTCTGAGAAGAGAAAGAAGATATAAGTGAAGCATGTATAGTTCTGTGACATCTGATAGACATTTATTAAACCCCTTTCATAAGGTATAGTCTAGTACATTTATTGAATTTTACTTATAAATAGTACTTACGTAATTTTTTTCACCCCAAGTCTCCAAGGGTAATTTTATTAGTAGTCAATTATAGATTTCAATCATCTTTTTAAAGAAAATATAAATGGTATGTTGCTTGAGATACATTAATAATTTAAAGTTCATCACCTAAGCACATGAACACATGGGAACACGACTCTTTTTTTTTTTTTTTTTTTTTTGTTACGTGGGCCTCTCACTGTTGTGGCCTCTCCCCTTGCGGAGCACAGGCTCCGGACGCACAGGCTCAGCGGCCATGGCTCACGGGCCTAGCCGCTCCGCGGCATGTGGGATCTTCCCAGACCGGGGCACGAACCCGTGTCCCCTGCATCGGCAGGCGGACTCTCAACCACTGCGCCACCAGGGAAGCCCAAGGGAACACGACTCTTGATTGGATACATTTCTTGTTGCAGACTTAGCTTCATAATTATATTTTGTATAAGTTTGCTTTAAACTATTTTAATATTATAAAAACTTCAGAGTATAAAAAAGAATAAAGTAAAAAGCACAATTTCTTTCCACCCCAATTTTTACGTTATTTCTCCCTCAGCCTCTCCCAGACTAAACCGCTTTTTAAAAGTGAATCATTTAGAGTTGTGAATTTTTTGAACTAAAAAGTAATTTCAAGGTGATTTTTGTTCATCCTTCCTTATTTTTATAGATGAGAAGACTGAGCCTCAGAGAGATGGAGTGACTAGCCCAAGATCACACAGTAAGCTTAATGGCCAAATTTTGAAATTATGACATTTGATGGCAAGGTCAGTTTTCTTTTCACTTCATCAGTAGTTTCCAAGCATGGCCACATGTTAGTGGCTGGTATGCTTTTAAAAATATTAGGTTTACCTCTCTTCTACTTCTCCACTATCAGCTGACTCTTTTTTTTTTTTTTTTACATCTTTATTGGAGTATAATTGCTTTACAATGGTGTGTTAGTTTCTGCTTTATAACAAATTGAATCAGCTATACATATACATATATCCCCATATCTCTTCCCTCTTGCGTCTCCCTCCCACACTCCCTATCCCACCCCTCTAGGTGGACACAAAGCGCTGTGCTGATCTCCCTGTGCTCTGCATCAGCCGACTCTTTAAATCACTCTTTAAGTGAGTCTCAAGCATTTGTATTTATGAGAATGCTCTCAAGTATTTCTGATTAGAGTAAAAATTGAGAACTCCAGCACTACCTCATGCTTATAAATCTGCTAATGATTAACAACAGAAGTAACATTTATACCAAAAAATTATATTTTTAAAAACATTATGCACTGATTTAATGTTAAGGATGGATTAGGTATTTTCTTTTTTTCACCCAGTTTTATTGAGATATAATCACGTACAATACGGTATAAGTTTAAGGTGTACAGCATGATGACTTGACATACATATATATTGCAAAATGATTATCACAATAAATTTAGTTAACATACATTACCTCATATGGTTACAAAAATTATTTTTTTCCTTGTGATGAGAACATTTAGGATCTATTCTCTTAGCAGCTTTCAAATACATCACACAGCAGTGTTAACTATAGTCATCAGGTTGTACATTACATCTCCAGTACTTATTTATCTTATAACTGGAAGCTTGTACTTTTGACCAATTGGGTGAAGGTGAATTAGGGATTTTGAGTCATGTGGAAGATTGAGTTAAGGAGATGGCTTTGGCCTTCTCCTTTCTTGATGGACACAGACAGCACTGCCACTAGGCCATTTGAAGCTTTGTTAAAATTAGGGGAAAAAAAGAAAACTTTCCTCAAGATATTTTTCTACCATTGGGCTTCTACCATTGCCATGATAAAAATACAAATCTGCAATGACCACAGTGTGAATGGCTGTATTCCCCAGAGCTGTGCAGTTCATGATCTGCACAATACTGATACCATTGAATACATATCCCCAGGTTACTTGTGTTTATAATGGTTTGGGAACCACTGTAAAGATAAAATTGCTTTTGAGAATTCCCTGGCAGTCCAGTGTTTAGTACTCTGTGCTTTTACCACCGAGGGCCTGGGGTCAGTTCCTGGCCAGTGAACTAAGATCCCACAACCTGGTGGCTTGGCAAAAAAAGAAAAAAAAAAAGATAAAATAGTTTTTAAGCACTTTCAGTTTGCTGTTGTTGTTATTATTGTTTATAAAGAGGGGAGACAATAAAGAAGGCTCATAGTGACAGGGCAGTGTTCATTGACCTTTCCTCCTTCTTTTTACCCTAGTAAGTTAGACCATACTTACCAATTTTACCATCACCCCTCTTTGAGCATTTGTCTGAATTAATTTTTCCTGTAAATTCAAGTGCAGCATTCAGAGATAAATCCAGATTAAACCCGAGGCATCTCTGTATATCCCTTAGTTCAACACCTGTTTAATATATTTAGTTAGAAATTATTAGATTATGTCTATCAACATCATAAACAAATTCCAATTTTGCTATTTTGTAAGAAACATACTTACTTGGATTCCTAGACATTATTACTGAACTCAAATGCAAGGTTATATCTCCCTTGCTTTGCCTTCATATTAGAATCTAGTGGTCTCCTTTGACTTTGCTTGTCAACTTAATGGTAAAGGACCTATAAATTTACCCCTTTTAAAAAGGGACATGAGTCAGACAGCGGTGGTTATATTCCATCCTTTATCTCTAATACCATAAAAGGGAGACAATGTCTAACATATATTGAATGATTATATGCCCAGCATCATTCTAAGCATCTTGTGTAAATCAACTAATTTAATCCTCCCATTGACTTTCTGAGATAAGTTTTATTATTATCCTCATTTTACAGATGAGCATAAGGAATAACAAAGCAGTTAAGGAACCTGCTGATGGTACTCAATTAGTAATTAGCCAAGTAGGTATTAGAAACAAGAGCTGTCTGGCTATTAAGCACTTCTCTGTATCAACTTCATAATTTGGTCACGGGATGCATCAACATCTCCTGATCCTCTTTGGAAGACTCAGTTCATCATTGAGGTAGGTAGTTTGTCACTTTGGGCATATGGTTTAAATATATGACACTTTATTCTGGTCCTACTAATGCTGTTTAGTAAACATTGGTCTTAGGAGGTGACTCATTGTGGTGTGTGGTTGCTCCAGTTATAACGAAGAAAAATCCCAATATTTACTCAAGTATATAATTTATTGTCTAATCTCCTGATTTAAAAGAGGAAATTACTTCTTCATTTTAAGAGTAACTTCCCAGGCCTGAGCTCATTGATCATATCAGTTTTTGCTCTTATTTATCATTTCAGATCACACACACACATACACACACACACGTATACAAACATGTGGTTGTTTGTCCTGGAAGCCAAAATGCTTTACGAAAATGGAAAGGGAGAAGTTAAGTTAATCCCAGGATCCCATGGTGAGATTTAGAAGTAGAGATCTGAGGCATTTAGTCATTCATTCATTCAATGAGTATCTTTTGTGTACCCACAATTACTGAGAACTTAAGAAATACACAGTGGAATTTCCCATGGTAAAGCAGGAGGGAGGATAAAAATGGAAGATAATGCTAGAAATTCAGAATACTAGATTTCCAACCTTAACCTTAGAGGCATGAGAATTCTGATTCGAAGATGAGGATGAAAATACCTAAGTGACCCCCTAAAGCTTAGATTCTCTACCTCAGCTGTGGACCTCTCCACAATCAGACAGAGTCTGGATGCCACAAACTGAGGTGGAGGACGTGGCTTGAACCTTGGCTGTGGCAAAGCAGAGAAGTGAGAAGAATGACTTCCTCTTCAAAGACCCAGAGTCCACCTAATGACCTTTGTCTACTAAGGCCAGAAGGTAAGTAGATATAAGTAGGTAGCTCTGAGTTGTCCAAGATGAAAGATTTCAGCCCATGGAGTTTTTTCACCAAAGCAACTCTTAGCCTGAAGAGTTCTTTGTGTTTTGATCACCTTGCTGAGCCTTTCTCTTCTGATTTTCAAGTTACTTAAGACACATTTCTCTTGTGCCCCTCCCCCACGTGATATCTATCAATATAGCCTACTGGGCAGGGCTCCTAGAGACCCCATTATGCCATCTCACTGGAATAACCTTGTGAGGCAGTATAAACCAAGAAACCTCATACTCCACTCCCCCTGGAAATGCATCTACCGGCCCAAGACTAGACTGAGGCATCAAGAGCAACTGGTTCTGGCCATTCATATTTGTTTCATCCATAAAGGGTTTATCCCCACTGTGGGGACAGTGTCAGGCTTTAAGATCAGAGCTGAATCCCATTTTTGCTTGACACAGCCAGAGGCTAAGGAGAAAGAGCCATGGAAGTGCTTTTGGCAACACTTCCTTCCCTAAGAGACACAACCCAAATCTTTGAGGGCAGAGAGAGGAGATATGCTGGCATCTTTCACCTCTTTAAAGAGTGCTGTAACTAAGCCTTAATTACTCACAAAATAAATATTAAAACTTATTAACATAGAAACTTGGCATCTAGTTTATTCTTAAAAGGCTTTGAGGAAGTCTTTAGGTCAGGATGTTAATTATGTAGCACATAGGCCTATTCTGTGCATATGGCAGACACTGATGATCAATCATAGACTCTTTTCCATGATTCAAGTGTGGTCAGAAACCTATTTATGGACCCAATTCAACTACCACCCCATAGTTAGAATTGTCATCATATGAGGTAAAATGAATTTTCCACTCTTGCTTTAGACTTACATGCTGTTAACATTGTTTCTTCCTTCCTCTCTTAGAGAAAATTTAAAACATTTCCTTTCCAATTCTGAAGAATACTTTGGAAGATAATTGGCATACATATAATTGAACCAGTCTATGGATTAAGCAAGAGGTTATGTAAATGACGTCTTTTGTACTTTTCACCTTTTAAATAGTATTTCACTAAAAGCAACACCACCAAATAATATTATATTGCAATATGATTTTGTGCATTTCTCAGTAGTGTTGCTGAGTAGTACAGGGCCAAGTCATCTTGTCTGAGGTGGAAGTCAATTTGCTGTTTGATAGGATTTTAGAGGCCAAAGGGCAGGGAGAGAGTTCTCTCAAAGAAGCAGGTTACAAAACTCTACTCTAAGGCCTTTAACCATTGGAATAGGATAACACTAGAAATAGTGGATAGTTACAACAATGTTGGAAGTTAGAACTCTATTTCTAGGTATACCTTTCTGGTTCATGGAAGCTTTATCCAAAACATATATTAGTTCATAGAGTCCTCCTAGAGACCCAGAGCTACTGTAGTGGGTTCCATATGTTTCCAAAAATGCAAAATATTCCCCCTTTTCATAGGTAGCTGGTAGAGCTTTTATAGAATCCAAGAAAGTTGTTGTCAGCATGACGTCCCGAGTTCTCATCACAAATCTTCCCAGGTGAATGACTCCTTTTACATGCAGCAATATTTTTTCCTTTGTTGTAGAGCAGAAGAAAATAAATATGAGTTTTATCGCCATTATTTTGAATTCAAAAATCACAAAATTTAGAATTTCCATAGTCAATACGTTTTTAGCAGTGACCGCAAGATATCACTTTAACCCACTTGGAATGACAAACTTAAAATCCTATCAAAACTGTTGATGAAGATGTGCAGAAACTGGAATTCTCTCACAT
The DNA here is from genome assembly GCF_964165515.1 of Mesoplodon bidens. Lineage (NCBI taxonomy): Eukaryota > Metazoa > Chordata > Mammalia > Artiodactyla > Ziphiidae > Mesoplodon > Mesoplodon bidens. Next base: position 33,418,295 of record NC_138160.1, read on the forward strand.
TGCTGGTGGAGGGGTAAAATGGTACAACCACTCTGGAGAACTGTTTGGCAGTTTCTTGTAAAAGTCAACACACATCTACCCCAATGGCCAGCAACTTCACTTCTACATAAGATCAGTAAAAAAAGTAGTTCACAAAAAGACCTGTATGAGACTTTTATAGTGGCTTTGGTCAGAATAGCTTAAAATTGAAAATGACAAATGTCCACTGACAGGGGAATTAATAGACAAATTGTAGTCTATTCACACAAAGGAATACTAGTTAGCAATAAAAGGGAACAAACTACTGATACAGGCAACAATATAAATAAATCTCAAAAATATTATACTGAGCAAAAAAGTCAGGCACCAAAGAGTATATACTGTATGATTCTATTTATATGAAGTTGTAGAACAGGTGAAACTAAGCTGTGGTCAGAGAAATCTGGTCAGTAGTTGCCTCTCAGGCAGTAGGGAATTGATGCAAAGGGCACGAAGGAATTTTCTTGAGGTGATGGAAATATTCTACATCTTGTTTAAGGAGGTGGTTACAAAGGTGGATACAATAGTCAAAACTCATCATGGAACTAAATGTGCAAAATATTTTCATTTTATTGTATGCAAATTACACCTCCCTAAGTTGACTTAAAAATGTTAACAATGGAAGGAAATGTAGACGTTATATGTGAAGCCTAATTTTATTTTACACATGAGGAAATTCTGATACAAAGGTATCAAATTATTTTCCCCAAATCACACTGAGTCTGTGGCAGAGATTTGTCCCAAAAATCTAGGTCTCAGGTCTCTCTGTGCCTTCTACTAAGTCCTCTCAGTTTTTGATAACAGGAGGGACAGATAATATTCTAAGCTGTGGCTTTCAAGCCAATCTAAACACCTCAGCAGTTAATGTTCCCAGGGATGATGGCTTAAATTTCCAAAGGAAAACTGAGGCAGTCACAAAGAACTATGTGATTTAATGCTATAGACTGCGTTGGACAAAACTAAACTACAACTGACATCCATGATTTTGTGGAAGGTTCTTTTGAAGTTCTCCTGCTGTAGTTGTGGTTAGCACGTGTTGATTGCATAGGAGTTTAATACTTTATTATTTTTTTAAAGGTACATCTTGGTGTATACAAACATCACACCAAACTTTTTATGTTTTAGAAGCACAATTGTTCACACTGCATGACTTAACTTCAGGTGATATTGGGTGATTCAGTATCTAACAAAAATCTTAAAGAAACTTACTCCATATATATATGTTCTCCACCTGATGACTTGCATAATAATTTTTAATGCAACCTCAAAGATGCACAAAACATATTTGGATTCCCTCTCGTTTTTGCTAAAATTAGGTGTATCTTGTCAGAAAGACATTATGTTCTTTGACTCAACTTACTTATTCCCATCCAGATATACTCTTGTTTCTTCCATTTTAAAGGAATAAAGATAATCTCTTGGCCTTACTTGTTCAGCCATTTGCCTCTCATTTCTTTGCCCTCATTAGAAGCAAAATTCCTTTAAAGAGTTTTCTGTACTGGCTGTTTCCAATTCCTCTCTTCCCAGTTTCTCTTAAATTTAACCCAGTCATGCTGCTGCCCTCACTACTCCAACAAAACTTCTCTTTTGTTCAAAACCTCTTCTGAAGGTCACCAATGACCTTCACAATGCTAGAGCCAGTGCTTCTTAGTCCTCATGTTTCATATATTGGCACATGTGACACAGTTCATCACTCTTTTCTCTTTGATAGAATTTATTTATTTTTTGTTATCTAGGGTAGTTCTTCTCAAATGTACAGTGTGAACAAATCACCTAGAGAATCTTGTTAAAACACAATTCTAATTCAGTAAGTCTGGGGTAGGGTCTGAGATCCTAACTTCCCAGTGATGTTGTTGCTGCTGGTCCATCGACCGCACTTTGAGTAGCAAGGTTCTACAGCATTACACTGGCCACATCTTGCTTTCCTTCACTCCTCTTTCTTCAGACCTCTTTCTATTGAAGTTCTCTGAGTTTAGTCTTTGAGCTTCTCTTTTCTATCCACACTAACTTCATTAGTGGTCTCATCAAAGCCTATGACTTTAAGCACCATCTATATATTAACAACTCTGAAACTTAGAGCTTAATCCCAGACCTCCTTCCCAAATTCCAGACTCATAACATCAACTTCCTATTTGACATATCCAGTGGAATGTAGACATCTTAAACTTAATCTAACTAAAACTTAACTACTGGTCTTCTTCTCCAAACCTGCTCTACCTGAAATTTTCTCCATCTCAGTTGATAGCAACTCCATCCTTCCGGTTGCTCAGGCCAAAAACTTTGGCATTTGTAGAGTCATGTTTGACTCGACAACTGTCCTTTCTGAACTGTCATCATCTCTCACCTGGATTCTTGCAATAGTTTTAACAAACCTTCTTCCTTTTGCTCTTAACTTTCATAATCTCTTCTCAACAGTACCCAGAGTAATCATTGAAGATATGTTAGAATATGCCAACCTTCTATTCAAAACATTCCAATGCTCCCTCATGTCACTCACTGAAAAAACCAAACTGTTAGAACAGGCTGTGAGGCCCTTTATGATCTGATTCAAGGTAACCTCTCTAACTTTTTCTCCTTCTTTTCAGTTTGGCCCAATGGGCAGGTATGTTCCCATCTTAGGGACTTGTCTTTAATAGATCCTTCTGCCAGATATATCACCCCAAATATAACTATTTGACTATTTCCTCTCCTTCAAATCTTTATTCAGAGCTCATCTCCTCAGTGAAGCCTACCCTAAGCTTCTTTTTTAATACTGCCATCTGTCCAGGAGTCCTGATTGCCATTATGCTACTCTACATTTCATTTTATTCTATAGCACCTATCATTTTCTAAATACTTAACTTCACTGTTTTTTTTTTACTGTTATGTTTGTTTCTGTCTATCTCCCCCTGCTAAACTTTCAGCTCCATGAGAAGAATCTTTATGAGTTTGGTTCACAAATGTATTCTAAGCACATGGAACAGTGCCTGGCCACATAGTAAGTCCACAATTAAATATTTGTTGAATGACTTAAAAGATTTTCCAACTGCACCCTTTGGGTGAGTGTGCAGGTGGATATGGAAGCAAAGTATTGATCGACCCATTATACAATTAGGCATAGTATAAGTACTAAGAATGAATGAGTATTATTTTTTTAAGTGGAAGAAGGGTACCTAAATAGGTGACTGTGATATCAGAAAAGAAAGAGTAAGCATTTTACCAGCATCATACTGACTACAGAAAGTATATTCTATATTTATTCCAAAGGCGATGAAACAAACTTCTAAATCTGGCTTAAATATTAAAAAACAAACACATTTTCAAAGTCTCAAATTAAAGGTATGATTACAAAGTAAGCAGACCAATTTCATATGCAATGTGTACAATTTCATGGCATCGTTACTTGAGAAATACACTTTACAGTTAAGTAAATAGCCATCATTCTAAGACATTACAGTGAATTACCAAAATTCCTTAGTATGATTTTTCATTGTACTTCTGAAGAGAATATAAATTAAACAGTCTATCACCGCAATCTCAGTCAAAAAGAATGCTCTGAATTCCCTTTTTTCTTTGGCTGTGCCACACGGCATGTGGGATCTTAGTTCCCTGGCCAGGGATCAAACCCGTGCCCTCTACAATGGAAGCACGAAGTCTTAACCACTGGACCACCAGGGAAGTCCTAAAGAGTATGCTCTGAACTCTTAATATGCTTGTTCTGTTGACAGCCACAAACATCTCACCCACTTATTACTGCTATCCTGAAGAGATTTTTCTCCAGTTAGCATTCTTCTTCTGGGCCTTCAAAGTACCTACACATTTGAGGATTTGTTGAGTATTATTTTTCTTTCTCTTATGCACTCTATCTGCTCTAAACGATTAAACTTAAAAGAGGAGTTTTGGTTAGTTTGAAAAATATTCCATTATATTCTCTATATTAAATGTTTGGTCTTACCTTCTTTGAAGAATATGACAACAACAGTTTGTAAGTTTCATTTTTGGAATATGTAAATCGAAAGGTACCGTGGGCATTTAAATGACTTGAAATGCTTTTTCTGTCAGAAGGTTTTGAAACTTTATTTTCCAACCGTCCAATTGCTTCAGAAGGTGTGTATTTTATAGTTAAATCTGCATTAAAATTTGATTTCTTCTCTTGGATGATACTTCTGAATACTTGCATCTGTCCATCATAATATTCAGTTCTGAAATTTTTGTCAGCTTTGGTCTAAAAGAGAATAGCAAAGTGTTTTTGAAAACAACATACAAAAAAACCACCCAAAATAAAAATAAAAAATCAGGCAAATTATTTGAAAGGGAGTAGAACAAAGAAGTTGAGCCAAGGCAAGAAAGTGAGACTGTTAGGGTTCAAATACAGATCTGATGACTTTGAGAACATTAAACGATAACCTCTCTGTGCCCAGTCTGATTCCTAGTGTGTAAAATAGGGATACTCACCATACCTGGCCCAAAGGTTGTTATAAGGAGTCAATGAAATAAAGCATATGAAGGACTTAGAACATAGCAAGCTTTCAAGAGTTAATATATTAATAATTAAAAAGCAAGTTGCATAACAGATCAGATGCACAATATACTCCCATCTGTGTAGAAAAGGAAGGAAAGAAATGATAAAGCTAAGCCTTCCTGAAGACTTATGGACCAGGCACTGTTTTGAGCTTTTTTTTTTTTTTTTTTTTTTTTTTTTTGCGGTACGCGGGCCCCTCACTGTTGTGGCCTCTCCCGTCGCGGAGCGCAGACTCCAGATGTGCAGGCTCAGCGGCCATGGCTCATGGGCCTAGCCGCTCCGCGGCATGTGGGATCTTCCTGGACCGGGACACAGGTTCGTGTCCCCTGCATCGGCAGGCGGACTCTCAACCACTGCACCACCAGGGAAGCCCTGTTTTAAGCATTTTATACATGTTAATTAATATAAGTAGAAAGGCCAGGACTTGAGCCCTGAACTGCCTCTTAACGTTTACACTCTACTGCCTATTAAAAAAAAAAAAGCCTTTACGTGCATAGAAAATTGCTGGAAAAATAGACAAATCATGGAGTGATTGCCCTGGGTAAGGGGAACTGTGAGTAAATGGATATCTGGAGTGGCAACAGGCTTGCTTTTCCTTGCATCATCTTTTATGTGGCTTGGATTTTATTTATTTATTTACCACATTCATTTTTTGCGTAAAAAAAACTAAGTAACCTAGTTAAAAATTAAAATTTTCCATTAAAACAAATGAACTTATTTACAAAACAGAAACAGAGTCACAGACATAGAAAACGAACTTATAGTTACCAAAGGGGAAAGGTGGGGGGAGGGATAAATTAGGAGCTTGGGATTAACAGATACACACTACTATACGTAAAATAGATCATCAACGAGGTATTACTGTATAGCATGGGGAACTATATTTAATATCTTATAATAACCTATAATGGAAAAGAATTGAAAAAGAATAAAACTGAATCACCTTCCTGTATACCAGAAACTGACACAACATTGTAAATCAGCTATACTTCAATAAAACAAAGAAACAAATGAAAACTTTCTTTGCCAACTTGGTTATTGTCAGGCCTCAACGGGAGGGCTGTTAATCTCAACAAACTCTCTTTCCAGAGGTCCTCTGTAACAGGCTGCAACTCTTGTCTGGAAGGAGACACTCATCTCTTCAGTCAGTGGCACAGACTGGACTCAGTAGCATGCCTTGGGTGACTGTTCTGCACGAGGAATGCTGTGGTTTGAATGTTTATGTCTCCCCTTAAATCCATATGTTAAAATCCTAATGCCCAATGGGATGGCATTAGGAGATGGGGCCTTTGGGAGGAGCTTTCTTGAAGAGATTCGTGCTTTTATAAAAGTGACCCCACAGAGCTCCCTAATCCCTGCCAACCATGTGAGGATACAACGAGAAGTCTGTAGCCCAGAAGAGGGCCCTCACCCAACCCTGCTAGTGCTCTGATCTGAGATGTCCAGCCTCCAGAACTGTGAGCAATAAATTTCGGTTGTCTCTAAGCTACCTGGTCTCTGGTATTTCGTTATAGCAACCCAAACAGACTAAGACAAGAAACCTAAAGTCACCATCTAACGGGAAAGACTAAAACGTATATAATTTTCGTTAAAGAAAGGTGTACTGGGAAAAATGCTCAATGCAAAGGGAAGAGTAGCCTAACCGTGTCACTTCCCTGTTTAAAATCTTTCCACCTTCCCACTGTCTTTAAGATAAAGTCTAAACTAGACTTATTCCAAGTTAATCTCTCCCTGACTGTACTCCAGCCCTCTGGCCTCCTTTCTATTTCCACAGCCTATGCTTCTTCCCACCACAGGGCTCTCTTATGCTGCGTTTACTTTCTGGAATGTTCCTTAATCCCCCAGCCTCCCCCAGCCTCCCATAACACAGACATTATACACACTCACACACACATATTATATATCCCTGGCCTGGTGGATCCCTACTTCTATTTCAAGTTTCAGCTTAACCATCACTTCTTTAGGGAGACCTTTACTGATCCCACAGACTAACAAATCTGTTTCCTATAAGCTCTCATGGCTCTTCTTTTAAAATAAAACAAAATGAAAAATGCTTCCCTTTTATAATGGCTTATTTAGTAGACCTTCAGATGGTAAACTCCAAGAAGTCACGGACCACATCCATCTTACCCACATGCCTTCATAGCCTCACCACTTAGTAAAGTGCCTGGCAAAAAGTAGATTATAATAAAGATGTATTAAATTTAATATGCAGATCCAATATAGCTAACAATATAGCTAACAATAGCTAACACTCATATGTATTGAGTGCTTACTCTGTGCCAGCAGCTGTTCAAAGTGTTTTATGTAGAATAAATATTTAACTTCCTACCTTTAAGGTAATTTCTATAATTATCCCCATTTTACAGATAAGAAAATATAGGTTAAAAAATTTGTCCAAGATCATACAATCATACAGCTAGGAAGTGGCCCAGCCAGCAATGAAACCCAGGAATTCTGATTCCAGGGTGGAGCTGTTCATTCTTATGCTATACTTCCAAAGAGGGCTTGACAAGTTCTGAGTGGTAAAATGAAGAAAGAATTCATGGAAAATGTTGCCCTGAACATGGCCTTGGAAAAAAAAAAAAATATATATATATATATATATAAAGGTGATTCAGTTTGCTGTACACCAGAAACTAACACAACATTGTAAATCAACTATACTTTAATTATAAAAAAAGAAAGAAAAACAAATAAGATTTCTATTGCTTTGAAAGCTAAGACTAGTAGAAGCAAATGAAGACAATTCCACTCAGTCTTCCATGATGAGAAGTGCCAAAGCTGAGCAAAATGGCACCAGGAAACCACCTCTCTCTCACTCTTCTAGAAGGCTAAGGTCTTCTTAGCTCACTGGCTTCTAATTGGTTGCAGGATAGGAGTGGAATAATTTGTAGGCTCTTGCACTTAGACCTGAACTGGTTAGAAAAGAACTGGTACTGGGCAGGGATCAACTTAGCAGTGTGAAGGATTGCTTGCAGGTATAAGGGAATGTTGGTCAGGGTGTCAATTAGAACGTTGTTGAATGGTCCTCTTTCACTAATGCTAGGACGGTCGTTGTGAGTAGAGTCTGAAACCGTGAGGGTGGGGTCACCCCAGGAAACCTAAAGGCAAGAGCTGGATTGAAAAGCCAAAAATCCATCCATCAAAAAAGAAGTCTGAGCTCAACAATAGGCATTCAGAGGTGGATAAATATGTAGAATCGTTTTGAAGAGAAGAGCAAAAGTCTTTGAAGAGAGGTCAAGGAGCAAGATTATAGAAAGTAGGAAGACACATGGATGGAAACAAGTTTCTTTATGAGAACCAAATAAACAGATGTTGGAGAAGCAGAAATTAGAGAGAGGGGCAAGGGTGCTTACATCTTCCAGAAGGCCAGGCATATTGTAGGGGTTAGTGAAATCTATCCTGTTTAAAGATTTATCAGTTAATGCTTCTTGAAAAGAAATAAACATTAATCTGGCACTGGGAGTGGAGGAGATAGAACACCTCAACACACATTCCAAAGTTCAAATTGAGGAGGCTTGGAGAGCAAGTGGGAATAAAAGGTAAAGAGAACTGTAAAAGATGCCACTAAGATTTTGTATGTACAAATAAAGGATAAAACCATATACTATTTACTATTATTATTAAAGCCATCTCTTACTAATTGAGAGAAGGAACCAGGAAAGAGCAGATTGCCTGCAACCTTATGAGTCATCCTCAGCTAAAGTACCTAGCCAAGCCACACCCACATTCCTAAACTTTTAGCCGTTAAATTTTGGGGTAATTTGAAATTTAGCAATAGATAATGAATACAATTATCTTCAAAAGATCATCTTCTCTGCCTAGATCTTCAATATTGGTGTGTTCTAGGACTCCATTCTCTATGTTCTTTTCTTTCTCATTGTACACCTCCTGGATGATCTCAAGCACTATCAAGACTTCAATGATCCTCTCTCTGCTGATGGTATTTAAATCTCTGCCTCCAATTCAGGCTCCATCCTCACATTCATATAATCTACTCCTGGCAAGATAACTCCAACCAGATGCCAATCATTATCTTCTTGGATTTAACTCTTCTTTTGGTAGATCCCCCCACTCCCCCTTCCAACACACACACACACACACACACACACACACATCACACACACCCCACACACACACACTTCTCAGGTCTTCTTTGATGGCCCATCATCCACTGGGGGTCTCCATATTTTTCATCTATTGTGAGTTTATTTTGTGTTAGACACTCTTCTAAGCACTTTGCACTTATTAACACATTTAACCTTTCCAGATTCCTACGAAGTATGTCCTGTTATTATACCACTTTATGATAAGAAACTGAGATTCAGGAAAGATAAATAAGTTGCCTGGAGTCACATGGATGGTAAGTGAAGGCACTTATCAGAATTCAAATCCAGGGAATTTAATTCAGAACTGGGCACTTGACCATATGCTCCACTATCTCCAATTCTGTACTGAACTCTTAGTTCTCAAAACTGAGCTGGATTTCATCTCTTCCTCTCAGCCTCTACTATTATAGACACAGTTCAGTTTTTCATCATCTTCTTCTTGGACCATAAAATAGCCTCCTTCTGTTATTATCTCTGGTATTGTCTCCTTAAAATTCATCTCCACAGGGACATCTCTCGTGGTGCAGTGGTTAAGAATCTGCCTGCCGATGAAGGGGGCATAGGTTCGAGCCCTGGTCCGGGAAGATCCCACATGCCACGGAGCAACTAGGTCCATGCTCCACAACTAATGAGCCTGCGCTCTAGAGCTTGCAAGCCACAACTACTGAGCCCACGTGCCACAACTACTGAAGCCCGGGAGCCTAGAGCCTGTGCTCCACAACAAGAGAAGCCACCACAATGAGAAGCACACACACAGCAATGAAGAGTAGCCCCCGCTCTAGAGAAACTAGAGAGAGCCCATGTGCAGCAACGAAGACCCAATGCAGCCAAAAATAAATAAATAAAACTAAATAAAAAATTTAAAAAAATTCATCTCCACAAAACACAAAGATTTAAAATGAAACTATGACCACATTGCTCTCCTCAATGGCTCCATTACCATGCTCAGGATTATGCCCAAGTTACTTAGTATGGCATATGATCACCTTCATAATTGACCCCTGCCTATGACTCCAAATTTGAACTCATATAAGTACATTGTAGGCTGTAGTTCCTTTCAGGATAGCAGTTTCTATAGTCACAGTATTATTTATTCCTTGGGAACAGCAATATGTAATAAATAAATCACTGTGTATATATAAATTTTATCTGTACACCGCCAGGTTTTCTAAATGGGCTCAAGCTGACAGTAGAAAGAGTAGTTGAAATGTTTATTAAGCCTCTGTTTTCAGTTGCTGTCAACTTTAATGGCGATTCCAATTATAAGTTTTCTTGAATATGGGTTCTTCCCTTCATTAAAAAAAAAAAAAAGCATTTGCTTTTTGAAAGAAGAGTGTCAATATACTGCATGCACTTATTTATTAATTCATCAATCATTTGTTTAGCCTGCTTTACGATGTTAGTTTCTCAGGATTCCATGGTAAATAAAATGACTAGAAATTCAACTAAGGGTATATATGATACAGCAAAACAAGGACCAGAACAGAAAGGAAAGCAAAGGCTGTTGCATTAATTTGCAGGAAAGTCATGTAATGGAGGATTCAGAGGAGAAAGCTGAGGGTAACTTGGCAATCAAAAGCCAGATCAGGAATGACCTTTTTCCCCCTGCCAAGGGGATTGATTATTATCCTGCAGGCTGTAGGGAGACATCACCAAATTTAAGCAACAGATTTCAGAGGCAGCATAGTTCTGGTGAACACAAGGTTAAGGATGTGGCTGGAGATGTGAGTGACTCGAGTGGGACAGATATAGGAAGTTAAGAGACAGCAAGAAATTATTGGCAATTCACATGATATAAAAGTTATTCAGGACTCTGTTAGGATTTGCGGTGGAAAGGATGATTATAATCCAGGTGCATTTTACAAACCTTTGTTGACCTACAAAATCTTACATTCTCATGAAGATCCAGATTTAAAGAGAATTATAATGAAAACCTTAAACCTGATTTACAAGTTGTTACTTTCAACAACAAAAGCAGAGAAGACTAAAGAAAAACAAGTGAAAAGGAAGTAATTCCTAGATGTAATCATCACTTTTCCCCCCATAATCGCAAGCTTCAGTTGTTCTTGATCATACTTACAAAATACTTACAAAGCAGCCAGTAAACCTTCACTTAGAATGTAACCACTAATTATGCATTTAACCATAGCTAAGTCTTTTACCATAGCTAAGTGTTCTTATATTCTAAAAAAGAATAGAAAATATTTTTTTTATTGGAGTACAGTTGTTTTACAATGTTGTGTTGGTTTCTGCTGCGCAGCAAAGTGAATCAGCTATATGTATACATATGTATATATGTATACATATATCCTCTCTTTTTAGGATTTCTTTCCCACTTAGGTCACCACAGAGAGTTCACAGGAGAGTTCCTTGTGAAGAATAGCAAATATTTATTGAGTATTTGCTAGTGCCAATAACTTTCTGAATGTTTCACATACATAGACTCATTTATCTTTACAAGGTAGGCATTATTATTTCTGTTTTACAGATGAGGAAACTGAGGCATGATGAGGCTAAATAATTTGCCCAGATCTCACTGCTCTTTGGGGCAGAGTTGGGATTCTAACCTATGCAGTGTGTTCTAGAGCCACAGCTGCATTTGAAACAAGAGGCACTGAGGGAGTGTAAATGTATCAGAGTAAGGTGTCATTATCAAGGGATATTCCCCATGGAATGATAGGCTGTAGAATTCTTTCAAAAAATGAAAGACAGTAAATTATTGCCAATAAGCAACTAAAACAAGATTTAAAAAATTAATTCATCCAGTAAAATGTTGTTGAGCACCTACCTTATACATATATTTAGTTGAGTATTGGTAATAGCTATAAGGAAGAAAAATATGCATTCTTTGTCTTCAGGCACTATAATAATAACATACACAAAAAAGTAGGTAAAATATGTCATTGAATATTAGAAAGTGCAGAAAGTAGCCCTCTCTAAGAAGTCAAAATCGAGATTTCCACTCAATAAGCTCACACACATTCTTTTATGTTCAGCTATTCATTTTCCAAGACCATAACAGATTAGAATAAGGGGAGCATCAGAATTAATAGCACCAAGAGTGTGATCTGGGGACTTTAACAAGCCCCCAGCCAACTCCATCAGCACTCTTTCTCAGGTGGCACCAAATTAATACTCAGGTCCATAATCCTTGTCAGTTTTTTTCTAAGCTTGATGTTAAAACTCATCTGAAGGCCTTAATCTGATCTGAACTGATAAAAAGGTATTGTCTTCATTTCTTCCACTTTGTGTGAACATTGGTTAATTTTTCCATAGATATATTAATGTGTTTGATTCTAAGATGCTCCCAACTCCACCTGGGTTGTAAGTAATATACATGGTAAGCACCACATCACCTTTGTAAGATCCAAACCCTTCTGAATGTGGAAGTACATCTGTTTCCAGGGTTGTAGATAAGGGAAAACAGCATGCTTACTCTCCAAATGTAGCTTCAAGATAAGTCCCAGGCAAGCCCCCAGCCCTCACTTCTTGGTTCACACCAGTTACTAACCCTACAGAGAAGCAAAGAGGCTGGTGACAGTGACAAAGACAGGAAGACTATACAGCACAGACCTGAGAACTAAAAAAATAAAACAACAGGGCTTCCCTGGTGGTGCAGTGGTTGAGAGCCTGTCTGCCAATGCAGGGCACACAGGTTCGTGCCCCGGTCCGGGAGGATCCCACATGATGTGGAGCGGCTAGGCCCATGAGCCATGGCCGCTGAGCCTGCGCGTCCGGAGCCTGTGCTCCGCAACGGGAGAGGCCACAACAGTGAGAGGCCAGAGTACCGCAAAAAATAAAAATTAAATTAAAAAAATAATAAAACAACACAACAATAACCCTTCCTGCATCAGCAATGACAGAGGTTCCCTTATCTTTGGCATACTCTTTTGAAGAAAGTAGAACATGTATAATTCTTTCTAGAAAGATGATAATCTTCCCCTCGAAACATGTACTTAAAGAAGGTTAACCTAGCATGATGGGAAAGATCAATAATCCAAAATGTTCCCTGTGATTAGTGAGAAACTGATTTTATTCTGGACTTATAGGCACCAAAAATATGAAAACGTGGTCATATGTGAAAAAAGATGCCAGTCAAATAAGTAGGGACATTAAATCTTCAGCATTCATGGGAGAGCATGATCACTTCAGGCTGCAATGGGTAGGGGTTGATTTACAACATTGTTAGAGATAAAAGGAATATTAACTACAATTATTGAAAAGTATTTATGTTTTTCAAACTGGTGGGAGTGAAAATGATAATGAAGGACATTGTAATGACTGAATAAAGTGAATTTTATGGGTCACCAATGGGACCAATGAAAGAAACAGATTATCGTAGCTACTGGTTCAGAATAAACTAATTTATTTTTTTATTATATCTTGTTTAGAGCCCCCAAAATATCTCTAAAGGTGATAAATATTAATCCTTTGAATGAGGGGGTATAGTTTGTGGATGGCTCTAGAGAATTTAGGTGACTTGTAGAAAGGTGGTAGGTTTGAGGTAGCATTTTGTAGAGTAAAAATCACTTTAAGAAATAGTTTCACTAGAACTGGAGGAGTTTGAGGTGAGTGACTACAGCCACTCACTTTAGTCAAGCAGGTTTTACAAGGGGGACTAGTGAAGGAAAACAAATGTAAAGATGGTTTTTCATCAGTAGGTTAGCGAAAACCGAGCCTCAACAACATGGAAGCAGTGTACACAGTCCTTAAATCAGCACTAATTTAATTTTTAGTTTCATCAGAACCTTAGATGATTCTTTTTACAGAGTTTAAGTATTTCCCAAAACTCTATCACTGGGTGCATGTTACTGAAGATTGATGGTAGACTATTGCATATTTCCTAAAGAGACCCAAGCTACATCTCCTCTTCTTTAAGTCAATCTTACGTTCACATTAAATTTTCATTCTACTGAATTTTTTAGTAGGAAACTTATGGAAACAATTTTTCAGCTAAAGCTGAACAATGTGTTTTCTTCTGAGGATACTTACTTCATAGGCCAGGGAAGCCACGTTCCAGGGTCTGCGGTAGTACGTCAAGGTGTTGCCATCCCAAACTCGGTCACAGAGTCCATTGTAATACTCGTTGTTGAAAGGGGTGCTGAGGGGATCCATCCCTAAGACGTTGATCCTGAGTGAACAGAGTAACATCAGGCGTGGAGACACCAGGAGCTAATGCGAGGCAGCCCTCAGTCACTGGGGGAAGAGAGCTTCAGCTCACCCATGTGATGATGGGATATAATCAGGAACAGAAGCAAGAGCCTGGTCACCTCTGCTCTGTGTCCTGGGCGGGAAGTACATATTAAGAAGGTCTTATAAACTCTTCTAGGCAACTAGGGCACCGTTGAGCATAATGAAAGAAATGCAGTAAGTAGGAAGCAAGGGTCCATCTGGCTTCAGGAGTGGAACTCCACTGATGTAACCCTTAGCTATCCTCCCTTGGTGAACTAAACGCCAATGCTGTAATACCACGGCTTTAAATTATTTGAGAACAGAGCATCTCAGGGGGGCAGTATAACTTATGCATATAATTTTTAATCTGTGAATCAACATTGGGGCTCTTTCTCTCTCCATTCTCTTTAAACTTAAACCTTTCCCTCCAGCTATCTCATTGATTGTCAAGAACCTTGTTCCCTCCAGGCTTATTTTACTCCTATTATACTTACAAGAGGAACACTAAAATGTCATCGTCCAGCAAGGCATTCTCAAAAGTTCTACTTTTTTCTCCCAGCAAAATATTTTTATTTGGCAAGCTTTAATTCAGAAATAGGAATCTTGTTTAGCCTAAAAAGTATTTACTTTGATTCGTAGGCCAAAAACCAATGTATGCAAAAGAAGCAGTTCATTCTTTGTGAAGTACTAATTGGCGAAATAGTCATTGCTGTCTAGACTGTATCTGGAATAAATGGCCCCAGGGCAGGGAGGCCAAATGGAGGTTTGCTCCTCACATCTATAACTTAGCTTGGCACAAAAGCATAAAGTCTTCCATTGTTCTGGATCACATCCCGAACTCCAATGAGCTGGATTACAAAGCTGGTTGTTGGTTTCAAGAGCAATTTGTCAAAGGATGTGGATATGACTTACTGCAAACCCATTGCTAATGCAAGGAAAATAAGTGGACGAGTATCCTATTGCCAGTTGGTTAGTTAGAAAACATCTTTATATAAACAGCACATTCTTAATAAACTTTGAATCTACACAGAAAATGAACATTATAGCTCAGCTTGAATGAAAGGCAAGTTAAGGAACTGATTCAGGAATACCTTTCTCAAGGCTGACTGTATAATTAGAATTAACTCCTTCTCACTTTTTTGCTCCCCCAAAAATACTTTTCATGAAAAACGCTATGGCCCTAATTTCTAATAAAGGGCCAAAAATTAGACCTAGTCACTCGAATAAAAAAGAGAGGAAAAAAGAAACACTATATGTCTAGTTTACTTTCTTAAATATCTTATCCTGGATGGGAGATTAAAATTTTGGCTTTAATTTTTCACCCATCCCTGCATCTACAGACATGTGAGCAATAAATAGTTTAAAAAATATTACTAAGGTTTCAATACAAAGGCACAGAATACTGGAACCCAAGTACATTTTCTTTATTTTGTAGTGAACTTTTCTTCCATATATCTCATTAACAGAGACACTGCACCTCTTTGTGTTCAGTGAATGAGGACATTAATCTTTGCTCATAATGGTGATGAATTCTTAAGAGTACTATATCTATGGGTAGTGTAGTGTTTGTAATAAACAGTGGATAATATTAAGACAGTTAATACAGTCCTTGATCTCATTAAAATTATATTCAAGGTAAGGGGTTGGATATAATTACCAATTTCAAACAATAGTCCAAGGACGAATATACATGTGCCAAATGAGTAGTACAGGTAAGTGATGTACAATGTTCCCAAGAGGAAGCGGTCCCCATGGCAGGGTCATAAAAAGGGTTTTAGAAGGAGTAGGATTTGATTTGGGTTTTGAAGGATGGAGCCTGAAGGGCAGGAGGAACGAGGGTGCAAAATTCTGCAGGTGGAAATGTATATGGCATGTTTTTGGGTAGTAGTCTCCAGATTTTTCTGCTTGTCTAATCCATAAAAAATGTTGATAAACTATGCCTCCTTGAACAGTTTTAGTTGGACATCTAAAATGTTCCCTCTTAAGTTTAAGTAGTTGCAAAGGATATAACTTCTCAGCAAGCTGTAAATATTTATGCTTTAAAATATAATTATTTTGCCTCTTTTAAAAATAAATCCAATGGAATATAAATTCTATAGTGATGATGGGTATCAAGTGACTACAATGTTTATATTTCTTTACCAGTTGGATGTTTTATGGTATTCCTTTTGATTCTTTCTTCTTTTAAAAATAGACCTTATTTCTTAGAGCAGTTTTAAGATTCATGGCAAGATGAGTGGATTATAAGGAGATATCCCATAAGCCCTTATCCCCCTTTTATGCTTGAATCCATATTTCTATTCCATTTCTGCTCCAGAATTTTAACCTAATGTAATGTAGTTTTATGCTTGGAAGTTTTAATTGATCACTTTTTCATACTTTTCTGTATGAAAAAGGTATTAATTGAAAATTTTAAAACATTAAATATCCTTTGACCATAAGGCCTAAGTATTTAAAAAATTCTTCTGGATTTGAATTACCATTATTAGTAGTGTATTTAAGTATATTAAAATTTAAAACTAGTTAATAAATCTAAGTAAAATTTTATTGGATAGTTATCTCTCAGTGAAATGAATGGGGCTTCCTTTTTAATTAATTGATTAGCTACTGTACCCATGGATGAATATTACTTATTGCTAGAAAAAGATAGGGCTGAGTACCAATTTTATTTCTACTTTCCATTTTTATAGAGGTAAATGCTGAGAAATTTAACTCACATAAATAAGTAGATAAGCATAGAAAGAATTTTGTCGCAGCAATGTCACTCAATTCTTTGATCTTCTGAGTTTTATGCACCCCCCAAAAAGAACACACACTAGTCTGCCATTAAAAGTTATTTTTATAGTCCATTACCTGACAATTGATTAGGACATCATTCAATGCTGTTGGTAAAAAGAATTGGAGACCACTTGACTTACAAGGCTTGACTTACTTGAGGAAACTATTATCATAAAACTCACCTATCTCCCCCTTGGAAAGTCATTTTGTACCCCATGCTATACATACCCCAGCTTGAAGGTTTTTGTTTCACAGAACAGCAAATTGCCCAGTAGGCTAGATCCATCTGGAAAGTTACAGTGAAGCTAATCCACAGTCTAAAGTACAACTAAGGAAGAAATGTTTCAAAACTTCTGACTTGGTTCCACTCCTACAGAGACAGACAGGCTAGTCTAGAATGAGCCAATATTTTTTTCTGCCAAGAAACATGAAAACTTCTCATGGATGGAATGTCATCGCCTGAGAAATAAAAAGCATGTGTTTTTTGGCAGCACTTAGAGATGCCTGTTTTCACACCTGCACCTAGAACCGTAGGCAGTTCCAATTTACCAGGTGAACTGAAGAGCAGGCTCCCTTCACAGAAGTGGTGTTATGCTTAGATCAAACACAAAAGTAATTCCTTGTGTATAGCACATCATTTACAGCTGGTTTGGATTTATATCTTTTTCAATGAATTCAAGATGGGTTGGGGATTTCCCAGAACACCTGTGGAGAATCTCAGATTCCTACAAGACAAGAGGCTGAAATATGTGTGATACAGGTGAATTCTCCTGACATGAGAATTTAAGTGAGAGTCCTTCAAATGAAAACAAATATAAATGTATTACTATGAGTACTTGTGACTTTCATGTGTAAAAGAATCTGACTGTATATTACTTCTGATAAAACTTGTTGAGGTTTTCCAGAGTGGACAGTTTAGAAGCATGTTGCTGTGATTAGGATGTTTACTGCTATTAGTTCTATTTTGGTGTAGCCCCATAGCCCCATATAAGCATAATGAAGATGTATAGTAAATAAATATGTAACATCAATGGTATTGAAGAATATCATAACTATAACAAAACATGTTATTTTGAAACCTCTTCCTAAATCTTAATTACTGATTTATACTACTCTTCTATGCTCTTAATTCAAATATTTGGGTAATAAATAGCTACTTAAGGAGTTTCATCTTCTAAGGTTAGTTTTGCTTTGAAGTCAGGGAGTTGACCTGTGGGCTTTGTAGTGATGTAGGGGGGAGTGACATCGGTGCTGATGGGCATGTGGGGAGAAAGAGAGGGTTAGGTGGCAGGGTAAAAAACAAACAAAACGTAGTTTCTATCAGTCAGGGAAACTTGGATTTTAGTTCTGCTAGCAACTAATGTGTCAAATAGCCTTATTTATTTCACTTACTTCTGATCTATAAAGTGACTGTAATACCACCCCTAACCAGCTCCACAGGATTTTTATGGAAAGCCAAGAGGGGGAATGTGCAAAAAGATTTTGAAAAATTCAAAGTATTATGCACATGAAAGCTGTCAGAGAACAATAGCTTATAAAGACTACGTTAGCTATAGGTGACTGCTTATGGTAATGGGGAACTTAATCAAAACCGTTGGTGGTGGGCTTCCCTGGTGGCACAGTGGTTGAGAATCTGCCTGCCTAATGCAGGGGACACGGGCTCGAGCCCTGATCTGGGAAGATCCCACATGCCGCGGAGCGACTGGCCCCGTGAGCCACAATTACTGAGCTTGGGCGTCTGGAGCCTGTGCTCCACAACAAGAGAGGCCGCGATAGTGAGAGGCCCGTGCACCGCGATGAGAAGTGGCCCCCACTTGACGCAACTAGAGAAAGCCCTCGCACAGAAACGAAGACCCAACACAGCCATAAATTAAAAAAAAACAAAAAACGTTGGTGGGCTGATTCTATCAGAGCCTACCTCATTTTCCACCTCTCAGCCAACCTTTCCACACAGCTGGGTCCCCACCTTCTCACTTAGTCCTGAAGGCTCAGCCCTGTGACGTCTGTCATCACCAGCCCTGACCGTGCTAAGGCAGGTATTTAAGGGGTCCTGGTCACTCTCGGGTGTGCCTCATTATGAAACTCCCTGGCAAATGCAATAGAACAAATTTTCTTTTCCCTGAACGAAGGAAATCTATAGATTACAAATGATTGTTTTTCAGCCAAGAGGGCTACGGTTTCTGTAGCCTTTTCCTATAAAATCAGATGTAAATTTGCATAGAAGGAGACATACGTAACACAGGTAATGCCCTGCTTCAAGCCTGTTTGTTTAGATTAGAGAGAAAACCATTTCTTGGATCCCAAATAAAGCAAGTAAAGTAGTAATGGGCTTTCACCATGGACTCACAGTCTCTCCCTGAGGAAAGCAGCAAGAAGAGTCAGGACTCATTGGAGCACGCTGTGGCTAGAAGGTTTCGGACAACCCCCATTCCATTTCTGCCAACTATGAAGAGGCCCTGCTGAGTGCAGAGCTCAAGACCATCCCATCTGATTCGAGATTCCTACTTTTAGGCTCTGGGCAAAGGCACTGTGGGTTATATTTGGACTCTGCTAGGATAAGATTTTATGAAGGGATAAAGGATATGTGAAATGTTTTATCTGGGGTCTGACTCTTGGTATCCTGAATTTTTTTTCCTACGGTGATTAAACAAGTAGATGTTTCATCTGCCTTAAAGAGAGGAGACATCTCTATTTTCAGCCAAACCTGATACACAGGTCCTGTCTTAGGAACTGCCCAGTTCCTCAGTGTAGGGTTCTTCTCAACCTCAGCTTTCCTGACATGTTGCTGTCCTGTGCATTGTAGCATCATCCAGGGTCTCTACCCACTGGATGTCAGTAGTCTTCCCTCACCCCCCCGGAAAGCTCCCCACTTCCATATCCCACAGTCATGGCCACTGACAACTTCTAGACATGACCAAATGTCCCCCAAGAGGAAAATCCCCTCTGGTTGAGAACCACTGCCTTAGTCTCTCTATCAGGCCTTGATCTTACCATCACCCGCATCTTCTTTCCTCTCCTCATTCCTATTCCCAGGACTCCAGTTCTGAGCCTGAATTTCTTTCCAGGGACCCAGTCTCAATCTTACCTGATGCAATTGACAGTATTTTAGAAGCATTTATTTTAATTAATTAATTAATTAATTAATTATCTTCCCTATTTATCAACCCACCAGTATTAATTGAGTGTCTATTATGAACAAGGCACTGGGGTTATGAGGATGAAGAGACACATTGCATTACAGGCCATGAAACACAGCCATGTGCCATCACTGTCAATATACCACTGGGTGGGGGAACACCTGTGTCTCTGTTGGGGACAATTTGCCAACAAATCCACCCAAAGTACCTTTACTGAAAACAGATCAGAACAACTAATGGGTACTTTGCTGTGGACATTCCTGGAATGTTCTCTAACTAAATGAAATAGAATAGTACAGAACCTCAGGCCTATGTTATTTTCCAACTCTGAGAGCACAGATCTCTGCAAATGGTCTCTATTCTGTGTAACTCTAAGTTCTAAACTGTCTAAGACGTCTCATCCGAGCTGACCCTGCTGGAATGCCTATAGTTTGTATGGGAAACAAGTGAAACTTCAGTTCTTTGATGAGAACCAGAGTCTCAACACCAGCCCCATCTGGCATCAGAATTGCTTCCTCTGTCCTTTTCCTCTTGGGTAAACTCCAGAACGCTGGCACCTCCTGAGAGAGAATTTCTACCCAGGTATATATCCAAGAGAAATTCCAACAGAAGACAGGCTTCCTGGCTACTCAAATATTTGAATCGAATTGCCAGACCTACTACTGGCAATTCAATTTCCAAAGTTAACATGTCATTTCAATATTGCTACGGTCTTCCAGAGGTTGATAAACAAGGTTTCTCATCTCTTACTGGACTCAGAAGTAATCACCTATCACCCTGATGGTCTAGTCTATTCTACAGATGCCTACTGAGGCCAGGGAGCTTGTCCAAATTATCTTGAGATACTGATTCAGCACTTACCTTCTTTCAAGCTCAAATGTAATTCAAGCAGAATACAGACTCAAAGGTTACTCTTTGTACCAGCTCAAACCCTCTACCACGTGGGGTACCGACCCGTAGCCTGCTGTCCGTGCCAGCTCCGACTCTCCCACCACTTTGTTGCGGCAGGGAGGATGAGGATCATTTTCACAGTCATCCTCATCTGAAAAGTCTCCGCAGTCATTGTCACCATTACACAGAAGTCGCCTCTTTATGCATATGCCTGCAATCAAAATCAGGAAAGACAGAAAGACACCGTGTCTCTCAGGCCAAATTCTCTCGCTTTTTTTTAAGTTATCAAACATACTTTAATGATAGAGGGGAGGGACCACACCTATATTTGAATTTTTTGTATAGACTATATAGATGGCCCTTTTTTCAGCCCCTTTCATGCTTGGAAGCATGAGCGTCTGGAAGCACATTTCTTTTCGCTCGTGAGGGCACATCGAAACCCACACTAGGCAACGGGAGGATTACCTGTGTGGCATCGAAAGTCATTTTCACAGTCATCCTCAGGGTCTTCGCAGGTCTCCGTGGGCACGCACTGACGTCTATCTCCTACAGCATCCACGCACTTTTGCCCGTTAAATTGTCCAAAGACCTCAATGCTCCTTGAGCGAAACTGCCCAGGAACAGCTGGAAATGTTAGCGTTTCTAAGGCCAAGAAGGGATTCTGATCTAAAACTGCATCCACACCACTGCAGCCCTCCAAACCCAGCTTAGTCAAAGGTTTTCAGATAGAAGCCCGATGTCACTTGAAGGAACAACTCACGTGGTGGGGTTGGCGGGCTCTTCTATAGAATATGGTTCCTCCCAATGCTCATTTAGTCACTGCGCAACACTCAGGTTTCCCAGCAAGGTTAGCCTCATCTATTTAGGTATTTCCCTTTCTTTCCGGGTTTGGAACTCAGCTGGGGGCCTCCCTGCCTCATAGTCATTTTCCTGGAGATGCTGGCAGTACAGTTTCCACTTGGGGACATCAGTGGGGAATGGCAACGAATGCTTACCATTTGTTTGAGGCAAGGGTCACATTTGGACCAACTGCTCCAGGAGCTCATCTTGCAGTCTGTGGGCAATGGCGTGCCACTGCTTTTCACGGGCTCTGAGTCATAACTAAGACAATAAAACACATCAGCTTATAATGACCATCATGTGTGCTTCTTTCTAAAAAGTCTTCACAAACCCATTTAATTTTATTTACTCCTTTCCCCCCTTCTGAACCACAGTATTTATCCTTTTATTCCATCTCGCATTTGACACTTGATCACATGCTGTTTTGTATTTTCAACTCAACTTTTTGTTTAATTCTTATACTGCATTGTAATTTAACCTTCGCCCTAACAACAACCACAATAATAATGATGGTGATGAAGAAAACTAGCAAGTCATCCGGCTATGTGTTCTTCACTGATTAGTCTTGTATTTCCAACTAGTGTACAGAGTCGTTGAAGCTAGAAGCCTTGTTTCACTTTGTACCCCCCAGAGCTTCTGGCAAAGCCTCAAGTTGCCGGGTTTTCTTGAAGATTTAAGCCATTGCACCCAGCCGTTCCCGTGGTAAGTGCCTCATAAATCAAGCTCTCCTGTCCCTACTTTCTGTATGTGCTGAACTTCCTGCTTCACACTCCATGTCTGGACTTATTCCTCATCTTTCTGAATTTCAATGTATATTTTCTGGCACTTCTAACCTTCCCTCCCACCCCCAGCTGTGCTCTTCTGGCTTTGAACTGTTCTATCTCTCTTGGTTCACCATTTGGATCTCTTCTGGTTGCAGCACCACCTTGGATTACTATCTTATTCAGTGACAGAAAGAAATCCAAAAACAGAAGCCATGAAACAAGAATCTTATCAATTTCCTGCCCCACTTACCCGAACTGGCACCTATCCTTTTTCTGGTGCAGCCTCTTATTTCAGAGGGATGGTAAGGCCAATCCCTCCCCTAAAGCTCTAGATCCCAGGATCTCTTTGAGCTCTTGATAACTGAGATTCTCCTCCATTTAAACCTCTCCCTTACAACCAGCTCCTTTCCATTTGTAATACAATGTGTTCAAGTCTTTGACATTAAACATAAACAAACAAAGGAATGAACAAATAGAATACTCTTCCTGAACTTTACATTTCCTTCAAGCTACCCCACCTCCCTCCCACCCTTCACAATGACACTCAAAGGAATTGCTATAAACATATTTCTGTTTCTCTCTCTTCCAAAATAAAAACAAGTCTCATCTCCTCCTTTTAGCTACCTCCAAAATTCTCTCATCATTTTTAGGCCAACTTTCTGGAAAAAGTAGTCTGCACCCTGGTTTCTTGTTCCTTGCCTTCCAATTACAGCTCAACTCTCCTGACCCAAGGTCATCGCTCTTGCCAAAGTCAACAATGACTTCAAGTGGCTGGCTCCATGGTTTCCCTCAGTTCTTATCCTACCAACTACTTCACAGCTGTCAATACGGTTGACCACTCCGGCTCTTTAAAATAATCTCTTCCCTTGGACTGAATGACATTAGACTCCTTTTATTGCTTCTTTCCCCTCCATCCTGTTCTCCTACTCTCCTGTTCAGGCTCCTTTACCTTTGACAGTCTCAGAAATGCTGTTTTTCCTCAAGCTCCTGTCCTTGGATCTCTTTTCTTTTTCTTTCTACACTTTTCCCAGGGCCTTGGTTTCCATGTATATATTAATGACACCCAGAGATAAGTCTGCAGTCCAGACATCTCTTCTGAATTTTAAACCCTTGGATATAACTCCCAGTTGGACATCTGCACTTAAATGTCTTCATGGCTCATGAATTTAATGTATCCCCAGACAAATCCATTCTTTTTCCTCTTCTCTCAAGGCTTCTCCTCCTGTATTTATTGTCTTGGTAAACAGTGTCTCCATTTATGCAGTCACCCTAACCAGGCTAGGGTGGTACTTGTCTTATCGAAGCTCATCCCCCATATCGAATCAACCACTGAAACCTGTTCCTTACAGTCATAAATGACTCTCAAATCCTTCCACCCTTCATCTCTTCCAGACACTGGTCTACACTAACATTTCATCTCTCCTAGATGACAGTCATTTTTTTCTAATCCTGTTTCCCTAAATCACCCAGAGCGATCTTTTAAAAATGCAAAGCTTATCATTCATTCCCCTACTGAAACTCTTCAGAAGCTTCTCTGTTCTGAGGATAAAGTCCAAATTTTCTAACATGATATGGTAGGCAGAGTAATGACCCCCCAAAACATCTGTGTCTTAATCCCCAGAATCTGTGAATATGTTACTTTACATGGCAAAAGAGACTCTGAGCATGTGATTAAGAGGAAATTATTCTGTATTTTACCTGGATGAGCCCATTCCAATTATGAGAGCTCTTAAAAGCAGAAGAGTGGTTCAGAGAGATGTGCAGACAGAAGTGGCAGGAGAAATTCAAAGCATGAAAAGGGACTCCATCCACTGTTGCTGGCTCTGAAGACAGAAGGAGTTTCACCAAGGAATGCAGGCAACCTCTAGAAGCTGGAAGATGCAGGGAAATAGATTCTCCCCTAGAGCCTCTAGAAAGGACTGTAGCCCTGCCGGAGCCTTGATTTTAGGCCAGTGAGACCTATTTCAGATGCCTGACCTATACAACTGTAAGATAATAAATCTGTGTTGTTTAAGCCACTAATATGTGGTAATTTGTTACAGCTGCTACAGGAAACTAACACACATGGTCTAGAGCGCTCTACATGGCCCATCTTCCTAATTCTTCACCTTCACTTTCCCCCCAGCCACGCTGAACTTGAAATGCCCAAGATAAGCTACATTTTCTCACAGCCTCAGGCCTTTAAACCTACTGTTTCCTATTCACCACACTGATCTCATCTTCAACATATTCTTTTTTCCAGAAAACCTTCCCTAACCCCTCATGTAATTTACTTTTCTATGTACATATTCTTATAATGTCTTGTTCTTCCCTATATCATAAGTGCCTTTGCAATGACACGTTTAATTTAATTTATTTATTCACTCATTTATTCACCTATCAAATATTTACTGTCTATTATTTGCTAGGCTTTGAGGATACAATGGTATGCAAAACAACAAAACAAAATAAGACAGAAACCGTGATCCCCAAACTAACAGAGCTTATGTTCTAGGTAAAAATATCAGTGAGTTAAGGAAATTTTCAGTCCTGCTCAGCTTACATATCAAGTGTCTGGAACATAGTAGGTGCTCAGTAAGGGCTTTATGAATGAATAAATGAAAAACTAAGTGCATGAAGAGGAAGAAAGTTCTTGATCGTGTGGTCTAGGACAGACCTAGGTCTGTATTTCTCTGGGTTATCATCTCCTGGTGGTGGACCACACATATCATATTTTTGCAAGACCTGCTTGTCATTAGGCAGTCCTAATGACTGGAGATACCATTTCTGTAAGCCTGATCCTTGCCTACATCATTCAGAAAATCAGGAGACTTGATGAGCTTCAATCTTCTAAAAGTACAGGTTAAAAACATATTAGACAAGCTGCCAAACCTCCTTGAAGAAACTGATTTCATGGAGGTTTGAGTATTAGTATCTATCTGAAACCACATGGCTGAGACATTTGCTACTAGAACTTTTCCATCAGACTAAATCCTCATCTGGAACTGACCGGCCTCATCAAGAGACAATGGCAGATGCGCTTTTATGACCTATAGCAGCAGGTCTCACTACTGATTGCATATCATAATCTTCAGAGAGTAAAAATAGGAACTGTAAAATTGTGATTCCCCATTCCACACTAATTAAATCAAGCTTTCTGAGGATGGGCTTCAGGCATCAATGTTTGTAAAAAGTATGCCAGGTGATTCTCGTGTTCACACAATGTTGAGGAAAACTTCTTGGCACCATCTGGTGGGTATCCATGAAATCTGAAGGGGTGGAATTCAAGTATGGGGGTGCCCATTTCATCACATAACCCAAGCTTGAGGTCACCACTGACCTGAGTCACTGAGCTGCTTTATCATTGGTTTTAGGAATTACTCTAGGCTTTGCCTATTAGTGTCCCTATGGATCTTTGTAATCTGTGGATCTAGTTTTTCCAGTATTAGTTAGGCCTGCTGCCATCAACTGGATTATCTGCTCCTGTCTATCCTTTTTGTATTTATCACTTACTTAGAAGATCATGTTAGCATTTTGTTTCAGCATCTCTCCCAAAGAGATTTGTTCTAGAAACCACACCCTAAATAGACCTGTGGTATGACACCTTAATCTTTCTCACCTGCCATTGAGACCAGCTTCAATGAATAACTAGTTCAGAGGGTACAGTACAGATTGGGGGATCATGTATGAAAGGTAAAACTCACTGCAAATACTGCAGAGTGAGTTACAGTCCTTTGGTGGGCAAGCCTAGAGCCCAGTCAGTGAAGGGGGCCGATCAGAAAGCTTGTTCATCTGTCTCACACATCAGTGACCAGGACCCTGCTCCAATGATACTGGCATTGCCTGTATATGCTTCTCTAACATCCGTCACATTAACAATAGCCCCATATTAACAATGTGCACACTAATTCCCTTCCTTCTAACTTCAGGACTCTTTTTTTTTTTTTTTTTTACATATTTGACTCACACCTTGGACTTAGAATAGAGCACCAGAACTTTGCCTTTGATCTTTTATTGCCCTCCTAGATTGTGATTTAGATTCATTTCCTGAATGATCCAACCTGGTCCTGTGGGAAGGTCTGCACGGATCCCACCCTTGCCCTCAGAGTGGGACTTACACCCCACTAGATATCATGCTCAGTGTATTCTTTCATTTGCTAGGACTGCCGTAACAAGGCATCACAGGCTTAAACAATAGAAATTTATTTTCTCACAATTCTGAAGGCTAGAAGTCTGAGATCAAGGTGTCTGTGGGGTTGATCCCTTCTGAGGCCTCTCTTCTTGACTTGCAGATGACAATCTTCTTCCTGTGTCTTCATTTGGTCTTTCCTCAGTACATGTCTGTGTTCAAAGTTACTCTTCTTTCAAAGACACCAGTTGTATTGGATTAGGGCCTGCCCTAATGACCCCCAATACAGTCACATTCTGAAGTCTGGGGTTTGGAATTTCAACATTTAAGTTTTGGAGGGACACAATTCAGCCCATAACACTCATAAAAGTTTTTCGATTAAGCAATACCTATGTTTTCTACTAGTTTTACTAGATAATTTCCAAAGCTCATTTTCTCATTAAACGTTTATTCTACCACTGAGGGTAAATTTTGTAGGTGTTATACTTTATAGGTGGGAAACTAAAAACAGAGAATTATGCTAATTATTCAAATTTGGACAGTTAGTTGCAAAACTGGGCTTAGAATCTATATCTCTCCACTCCTATTTCACTGCGATTTTGCTCTCTCTCCTGTGCTGCCTTTCCCCCCACCCCCCAACCAACTCAAATCCTCTTTGAAATAATCTAAAGGGTCATGGCTTATTCAATAATTGCTGGATGTAATAGTCTGATGATTTGTAGACATTTGGAAACACATTAAGTTAATAAGAATATATTTAAAATATAGCAGAATATATTTTTAAAGAATGTATTTATATTTTTATTTAAGAACACTTTTTAAAATATAGCAGCTCCAGGTAAAGCACAGCAATTGGACAATCTGGCTCTTGCCTGGATATATTTTTGAAGCTTACACTTAAATCTTGTCAAATTAGGCAAAAATAAATTGAAAATTGTGGGAACACCTGGATGCTTTTCTTTCACTGCACCAGGTACCTGGATATTTAGAGGCAAAATAAAGGCAGGACTTGAGGGAATTATTAAGAGGAAATAATAGATTATGCAAGGGGAATATGTTATTGAAATGAATGCATTCCATAAATATTAAGAAAGAGGATGAGTGATCTTGGATAGCTCCTTCTGAGCCCAGTACCCCCTCCCCAGCCCCTTTGACTCACTAGACAGACAATCTTTTGTAGCTCAAAGACTGTGTATGTACAATGCTTACCACCTGCCTTTCACCCTGCTGAGCTATTAGGCTGAGCGGAGAAGTATTTGTAAAGCACTTTCTGGATTCGTAGATGAAATGTGTTTATCAAGTAAAGCCTATTTCCAAGTGTTTCAATCTCAGCTTGAAAGTCATTTCCTAGATCAAAGTGATGTACATCAACATGGCAGGAGGTCTAACTCTGGGCCAGAAATGCATTGAATGAAGAGCCATTGATGTACACCTGGTCCCATCTCCCTGCCATGAAGAGAGGTTTCCAACTTTAGAAAAAGAAAACCTCAGGAGCAGTTCACACCCCAGGACACTTGGTGGGGGGCCCAGACAGGAAAACACCTGCTGTAGGAAGGAATCTTTTTGTCAATAAATAAGACAATGTGGCTCCTTTGAGTGGAGAAATGTAAGCTAATTAGGACAGCATCCTTAACCCATGGATCTGCCAGTTTGTTTAGTTCCTGCAATTCATCAAGGTGAAGAGATAATATAACAGCAGTGGCCAACACTCTAAAATTTCAGGACTTTTCTGTTTTCCCAAGTCTTAGTCAAGAGCTTCTCTCATGTGCTTCCAATGAGCCAACATTCAGTAACATTTATGGAGGGTCTGCTCTATGTCACGAATTGTTCTGGTAACTGGGGCCACAAGACGACATCCTGACCGTCATGGAGCCTGTGTTCCAGTGGGTGAGATACAATAAAAGAGTATACTAGAAAATACAACATGCAGTATCAGTTAAGACATGTGAGCTGTGAAGGAAAATAAACCAGGGTAAGAGGACAAAAAATGCCATAAGGCTGCGCTGGAGCCCCACAGGGCTGGGAGTTTCTTATAGAGCGTGGTGAGAGGACCCTCTCAGAGCAGGTGTGGTGCTTTACAAACATGTTCACAAATTCTTTGAAATTAGGCTCATCAAAGATGGGGTCTATGCGTCCCGCTTTTGAGGCTGGTGGGTCTTTGTTAATGCTTTTGAGGAGTAGAATGCAGTGAAAGAGAGCCTGCATGCCTTTTAAGTCTATGTTAGAGAAGCCCATGCTGGTTTACCTAAGGACACTT
Organism: Mesoplodon bidens; assembly: GCF_964165515.1. NCBI lineage: Eukaryota > Metazoa > Chordata > Mammalia > Artiodactyla > Ziphiidae > Mesoplodon > Mesoplodon bidens. Next base: position 33,446,873 of record NC_138160.1, read on the forward strand.
ACTCTGGGAGCCTTTCACCACTACGTATGAAGCTAGCTATCCTGAGTCCACCATTTGGAGAGCACACACACACACACACACACACACACACACGAGAGATTCCTAGGGAGACTCAATTGCTCTAGTCCCCCAGCTGTTTGGGTCTTCCCAGCCCAGGTGACAGACATGAGTGAAGAAGTTGTCATGATGACCTCAGCCACAGCCACCATCTGCCTGCATGTGAGAGACCCATGACAACTGACCAACTGAGCCCAGCCAACCCGCCGCTTCAAGAACCAAAGAAATAATTGGTCTTGTTTTAAGCTACTATTTTATGATTTGTTACACAGTAAAAAATGACCAGAACAGGGAGGTGGTGTTTGATTAGGTACCTGAATGAAATCAGAGAGAATCTATGCGAGGGTCTGGGAGAAGAGTGTTGTAAGCTAGGGAAAAGTAAGTGCAAAGGCCCTGAGGTGGCATGTTGGAGGCACAGCAACAGAGCAGAGTGACCACAAAGGAGAATGAGGTGCATCTGGAGGAACAGGCAGGAGCAGCTCATGCCTTGTGGGCTGTGGTGAGGAATTTGGATTTGATTCGGAGCTTGATGGGAATCCTTAGAGGAATATGAGAGCAACAGTAACACTCAGATTTACATTTTCAAAAGCTTTCCCTGGTTTTGGGGTGGAGAATTGACTATTGGGGAGTGGACAAGAGTGGATGCAGGGCAGAAAGGATAGTGATTTGGGCTAAAATGGTCACAGTGGAGACAGGGAGAAGTGGGTAGATTTGGGACACGTTTTCGAGGTAAGGCCAACAGGACCTACACTGCCACATTGCATGTGGAAATGACATGAATAGAGGAGTCAAGTATGGTTCCCAGGTTTTTACGTGAGTAGCTTGATGAGTAGTAGTGCAGGTTGGATGAGGATGGGCAGAGAAATCAATAAGTATGTTCTGGACATGTTAAGTTTGGGATGCTTGTTACATTTTCAAGAAGAGATGCTGACTGAGTAGTTGGACACTGGGCTCAGGAAAGAGATCAGCATCATAGATATAAATTTGAGAGATGTCAGAAATTAAGCAATATTTCATACCGTGAGGCTGGAAGTGAGTGGGTGTGTTGAATAAGTCTGAGGACTGAGCCAACATTTAAAGGAAATGTTACAACATGTCTGCAAGCTGATGGGAATGATTTTGTACAAAGGGAGATACTGATAATGCAGGAGAGGGGGCGGAATTAAAAGAGCAAAGTCCTTGATGAGGCTGGAGCAGATGAAGCCAGTGTACAAGTGAGTGGTTAGGCTCAGGGGAGCGTGTTGCCCTTAGCATCACAGGCCTCACTCAGAGAACTTGTAAGGCCTCACTCAGAGAACTTGGATGAATTGCAATTGCCATTTACTTGTTGATATTGCCCACTAGTCTGTAAGCTCACTGAGGGCAGAGACCTTTGGTAATAACATGCTCTGTATTACACTACAGCTCCCGAAGCAATGTCCAGCCCACGTTGCAAACAATAAATATTTCCTGTATTAAACGGGTGAATAAAAAAGACCATACTTGGCCAATAATAATTCATAAACAAATATCCGTTAACTTATATTAAATATGGATATTAAGAACACAGATACAACCAAAGAAGGAGAAAAACACTGACATTTTGGATATTTTCAATTCTGCTTTTTTTTTTTTTTTTTGGCCACACCATGCGGCTTGTGGGATCTTAGTTTCCCAACCAGGGATCAAGCCCCATGCCCTCCGCAGTGAAAGCATGGAGTCCTAACCATGGGACAGCCAGGGAATTCCCTGGACATTTTCAATTTAATAGTTATTCCCAACTTTAATGAGTGTTTGGGTATTTTTCCTGATTGTTAAGTTTAATTAAAATAAATTGAATGATAATTTCTAACATTTCTGAGTGCTTAGTTTATGTCAGGTTCTCTTCTAAACTTTTATATTCATTATCTCATTTAACTTTTTACATCAGCGCTATGAGATATCTTCTACTAGTATTATCATTCTTGAAAGATGAGAAACTAAGCCACAGAAATGGTGAGTAATTTCTCTTGGGTTACACAGCAGCTACTTGGTGGCAGAGTTGGGATTCAAGCCCAGGCAGTTTCTCTCCAGAGGTGACCTACTCAGCACTCTCTGGATTTCTAACTCCCAGTCTAGAATTCCTTAACTATTAGAAAGATGAAGAATAAAATAACTATGACAACTATAAACACCCACATATGCAGCCAAAAGATGAATGACAAACTGGGAAAGATGTTTGTAATTCATACCAGAGAAAAAGGACGAATACACTAAGTCATCATAGAAATCTCTAAGTGAAAGACAAGAGACTCAATAGGAAAATGGACAAAGAATATAGATAGTTCACTGCCCCCCAAAATACATATAGCCTTTAAACCTATGACAAGATGTGTAACCTGATTAAGAGAAAGGCAAATTAAAACTATTCAAAGATACCATTTTTCACCTATGAGATTGGCAAATATCAAGCTGTTGGCCTAGAGCTCCCATTGGCAAAGCTTTGGGGAAACAAGCACTTTTACACTCTACTGGTGAAAGTGTAAAATAATACCCACCCACGGGACTGTGGGGAAATTTCAGCAGAAGCTTGAAGCCGATACCTTTTGATCCAGTTATATCACTTCTTGGAATTAATCCTCAGGTACAATTATCCATTTGCAAAATGATATGTGAATAAGGATATCCATTGCAACATGGCTTATAATACAAAACTGGAAACAACCCAAATGTTCATTAATAAAAGAGGTTATCTGAACTGTATATCCAGAAAATGGAAAATTAATCATTTGTGAGGAGAAGGAGGAAGTTCCTTTTTTCTACTGATACAGGAAGGTCTCAAGGATATATTGCAAAGTAAAAAGAAGAAAAGCAAAGTACAAGATAGTATATATGTTATGATACCTTTTATGAAAGAAAGGGGAAGAGTAAGATTATAGTTAGCTCCATGCTTTAATCCACATAAAGACATACTGGAAAGATACAGGGAATTAATAAAGGTGATTCCCTGTGGGGAAAGTGTGAGGTGGGAGACAGGGAGTGATCTAAGTACTTTACATATAACACAAATCTCATGAAAAGCTAGGAGTAGGAAATCAAGACTTCTCAATGTATACTTGTTATATTTTTTGACTCTTGAACCAGGTAAATATTCTGTTATTTACAAATGAAAAGGAAGAAACTAAGGATAGCTATACTCACAGCCAGCTTGCCTGTCACTGTGCTAAGCACATTGCATTTATTATCTCGGGGATTTCACAGCAGGTCACATTTTTCTTCCTATTGTGCAGGTGCTAGGAACAGGTTTAGAGAAGTTAAGGAATTTGCTTAGGGTCACACAGCTAGTAAATTGTGGACCTCAAACTCAAACCCAACTGCCTGACTCTGGAACCTATATTATAAACTGCTATTCTACTTGTACAGGGTTTGTTTTTGTTTTTGTTTTTTCACATTTCTACTCTACCTTGAGAGACGTAAGAGATGATGTCCCCTCATGACCTAGTCTCATGGGCATGCTTGTGTTTGCAAACAGGTGATTGTTGGAAATCCCCAATTGTTCAGCAGTTGCAATAGCTCACTGTAGCAATGGCTTAAGATACAATGTTTGCGGCCATGTGCTCTCCCATGAAGGCTAGCTGTAATTCCATCCCCTCCTCTCCTAAACCAGAAAGCATATCAAAGTGAAAGGAATAGCAAGGTTATTATTTTAAGGAATACTTCACATTTATTGAGTTCTTACAGCGTGCCAGGCGCAGATGTTGTAAGTGTATAACATGTATAAAGATTTAATGTTCACGTAGAACCTTATTAGGTAGGGACTATGGTTGTCACTGTTATGGGCTGAATTGTGTTCTCTCAAAAAGATATGTTGAAGTTCTCTACCCTGTACCTCAGTTTGTGACTTTATTTGGAAAGAGGGTCTTTACAGAGGTCATCAAGTTAAAATGAGCTCATTACGGTGGACCGTAATCCAGTATGACTGGTGTCCTTCTGAAAAGGGGAAATCTGGAGCCAGACAGACATGCACAGACAGGAGAGGATGTGAGCATGGCCATGTGATAACAGAAGCAGAGATCAGAATGATGTAGCTGCAAGCCTAGGAATGTGAAAGATTGCTGGCCACCACCAGAAGCTAGGAAGGATCCCCCCCAGAATTTCAGAGCGAGCATGGCCCTGCTGACACCTTGATTTCAGACTTGTAGCCTCCAGAACTGTGAGACAAAAAATTTCCGTTCTTTGAAGACACCCAGTTTGTGGTACTAGGAAATGAATACAATCACCATCTTACAGATGAAGAAACCAAGGTACAGAGATGTTGAGTAACAGTTCGTAGAGGTTGCCCAGATTTATACAGTTGGTAAGTAAGTATTGGCACCTCAACCTGAGCTTGAGAAGGCTGGTTCCAGAGGAATGCTTCATCCTGATCAAATCTGTATCTTAAAATCATTTGCAAACCTCAGTTCTTTGGCTGAACTGTGTGTCTTGCTTCATGGCTGGTCTGAACACTCTGACCTCAACGCTGTATCAAAGGGCAGAGAACAGAGTGTTTGGAGCGGGACAACCCTACCAAACTCCCGAGGGCATGGCAGTGAGAGTGATTGCAACCAAATCCCAGCCAGAGGTGCAGCTGCTCAGAGCTGGGGGGCAGCCAAGGGGGCTTCCTGGTCCTCCCTGAAACAGATGAGTGTGGCCAGGACCCAGGGGGTCCAAACTTCAAAGCAGCGGAAGCCTTCCTCATGGCCTCTCATTTTCTGATGAGCAGGAGTCACAATCCAGGAATGCGGGTTGTTTAAATTACTTTTTTAACTTAAGAAAGGGTCAGGGTAAGTACAAGAGGGCTAAAGCCACTTGTAGTAACTGCCTTCCCAAATCCCCTTTGTACTTGATGCCCAGTAAATGCAAATATTTTCTGAATAGAACAATGCTTCTTAAATAATGTGGGAAGAGGAAGCAACGGGATGAAGGAAACCCTGGCGGAGCACTTCACCCAAGCCCTGGCTGGTCCGAAGAGTGTCTCTGTGTGCCCCTCTTAGAAGAGGCAACCCTGTGAGCAAACCACGTGCCTGATGGGATCCAGGTGGAATGGCAGCCTCCACTGCAGCTGGGAGGCTGGCAAAAATGTGCTTGAGATGGACATTAGCGTCCAAAACAGAATTTGGTGAAACCGAGAGTCAAATGACCAAAGGGAAGTTGGATACAGGTCACAGTCACATCAGGCAGAGGGACAGTGTTTGGGTAGATAATTTCCCCCAGCTATATTGTCAAAGGCCAGAATATTTTAATACCATCACCGGATGAGATCATGCTGTATCAGATGACACAGGACTGTGTGTTCTCCAGCCACTCTGGGTACAGTGTAGACAGTCAGTGAGCACATCTTGTCTGGTTGGTTTATTTCCTGGATGGGCTTGGCGTGGGCTTCATGTTCCCAATTAGGATCAGAGCATGAGAAGAGAAAGTGTCTTTCCTGGAAGCCTGGCCAACAGGTCTGCACCATGGTGATTCTTCTTGAATGGAAGAAAATACCACCCTAAACCTAAGGACAAAATGTGTGCCTCTGGATACAACTTGGGATGTCACGGAGGAGAAACAAAATGCTTAACCTTTGCCTGATGTGGGGAAAAGGAGGATGTAACCAATAGCTAAAAGAGTGTTAGACACTGAGGCAGAGTGAGAGGAAGATTTATTGCCTTAAATTTAAACTTCTCAGACCTTAGATACTGATATACCCAGGTTTATTATACTCTAGTAAAAACCAACTTTGTTTCCTAAGTCCAGTATTTGAAGACTATCTCAGCCTTCACACTTGAATACCTTGTTTAAAAGAAATCCCTGGAAACAACAGCAGGTATCCTCAGAAGACTCTGAAAGACACACTCAGGCTTTTTCTCACCCTTTTTCAAAGTTTAAATTCTGGGACTCTATGTCTCGATGTGCGTGAAAATGTTTTACCTGCTTTGCTGCTCTGCTACTAAAGCAAACTCTGAAATATCGAAGCCTACAGGGAAATTCCAGAGACAAAGGAAAAAGTGACTCACCTGGGAGTGGGCCCCGCTCTCAGGAGACTTATTTCTAAAATGCATATTGCAAAGGTGAACCTCCGGCTGGTAGACATCTGCTCTAGCTAGGCAGCTCCGAGTGGAATGGCCAGATGGTTCCCGGAAGACATTTATTTGCAAAGGACTGGGGAACAGTTAGTGTTTGTTTTTGCTTAGGACTTTTGTCAGATTGGGTTTCCTGGGTGCCAAAGTCCAATCAGAGGAGAGTCATTTCATAATTTGGGCTTACTGTTTTGGCCAAGAATATACTTTTCAATTGTATATTCAGGCAAGGGGCCTGTGAATGCTTGACGGCTGAGATTAGCGGCAGTACTGTGTTGAAAAAAAAAAAAACAAGCAAACAGAAAACTCCAGTGGTTTTCATTTTGGGAGATTCTGGAAGGGGTGATAAGGGACTGTGTAATTTGGGGAAAAAAAGGTCTGTGGATGATTCTTATAGAGGCAGAAACTCAAAGTTAGTAAAAGAATTGCACCGACCAGAAATGGAGGCACAGACCTAGATGTTCCAATCTGAGTATGAGCTCTGTGGCTTATTTCCACATGGGCAAAGTGTAAAATACATTTACAAACCTGGCTTTTTGTAACAGGTATAGTGGGTCATTTGGAAGAATCCAGGTACCCTCCCTAAGGCCTTTCCAATATCTTCCAGAAGGATACGGTCTCTTTATCTCAGAAACACACCTGTCAGCAAGATAGAGTCTGAGATGGAAGAATTTGCTCTAACCCATCGGAAAGAATTTTTTTCCCCTCACTTTTATGTTCTTCAGGACTTGTGGAAAGGGCAGGATATTTTGGAATTACTGTAAAATGGGGACATCACAGCAGTTTTTAAAACACTGGTTGCACAATAGAATGACTTGGGGACTTGTGAAAAAACACTGGTGCCTGCCCACTCCCACCTGATACTAATTATTGATCTGGGATGGGGCCCTGCATCAGTATTTTTTAAAGCTTGCTGGGTCATTCGAATGTGTGGTCAGGATCGAGAATTCAAATGACTACCTTGAGAAAAAACACATGAGATGCGGTATGTTATTGATTTTTTAAAATTCGCTAACACTTAAGGGGACTTCATAAGTATTCATCAATCAAAAATAGGCAATTTTCAACGATTAGCACATACAAAGACCAGCAAAACAGAGGGTAGGGTTGAGGAGATAACAGATATAGAGCTAGTTTTTCCAGTACTGCCTACCTTTTGATCTTTTCCATGGTCTTACCTAGAGTAAAATTCCCTAGTCTTATCACCCTTTCTTGCCCCCTCTTTTTTTTTTTTTTGGCGGTACGCGGGCCTCTCACTGTTGTGGCCTCTCCCGCTGTGGAGCACAGGCTCCGGACGCGCAGGCTCAGCGGCCATGGCTCACGGGCCCAGCCGCTCCGCGGCATGTGGGATCTTCCCGGACCGGGGCATGAACCCACGTCCCCTGCATTGGCAGGCAGACCCCCCAACCACTGCGCCACCAGGGAAGCCCTCTTTTTCTTTTTTTTTTTTTTTTTTTTTCTTTTTGCGGTATGCGGGCCTCTCACTGTTGTGGCCTCTCCCGTTGCGGAGCACAGGCTCCGGATGCGCAGGCTCAACGGCCATGGCTCACGGGCCCAGCCGCTCCACGGCATATGGGATCCTCCCAGACCGGGGCACGAACCCGTATCCCCTGCATCGGCAGGCGGACTCTCAACCACTGCGCCACCAGGGAGGCCCTCTTTTTCTTTTTTTATGCAGGGCTAGAGCTCTCTAATGGGACTAATTTCATCAGTTCCTGAGTCTGCTGTGTAGACAATTTTCATGGTCGATATGTAGGTCGTGCAGAGTTGCCAGGTAATAAGGTGATTCGAATGTGTGCGGCGACACTTATAACTACATTGATGAATAAATCTATGCAACAAGACACTTCTTGGGAATCTTTGCAAATGACAAGTGAGCTGTATCCAGATACGGTAGGAATCTGTCAGATATAATGGAGGAATGTTGAACCCCCTCTCTTACATGGCCTCTCTGAACCCTGCCAGGATATGTATGGAAAGAAGGACTTGGAAGCAGGCAGGGTACAATGTTGCTTTATGCTAATGAGACTTAATGCTAATTGATTAGACTTCATGATAATTGACTTCACAATCAGATGTAACTGAAGATTGAAAAATCACCTCTCTCCTTGGAGACTGACTCACTGGAGGCTGGGAATGGAGTATAGGGCGGTTTCTTAGCTGACTGGTTTGAATGTTGAATTGCTCCGTAGAAGTTATATTTATTTTTTTCTCCATGGCTCAGGCAAAATGTAATGTAGCAAAGTAATGGAAGCAGTAAAGTATAATAATAATATACTATAACAATAATTATTATAAAAATATAGTATGTCTTACATTTTTGTAGCACTTTTTTTTTTTTTTTTTTTTTGCGGTAGGCGGGCCTCTCACTGTTGTGGCCTCTCCCCTTGCAGAGCACAGGCTCCGGATGCGCAGGCTCAGCAGCCATGGCTCACGGGCCCAGCCGCTCTGCGGCATGTGGGATCTTCCCAGACCGGGGCACGAACCCGTGTCCCCTGCATCGGCAGGCGGACTCTCAACCACTGCGCCACCAGGGAAGCCCTTTTGTAGCACTTTTAACTCTTCTTTGCCCTTAACATCTATCACGTACAGGACACGTTTTGAAATGAGGTTTGTGTTTATTTCAGGGAAATGAAGACTACAGAAGTGAAAATGATAACATTTTTAATTTGTGTAATACTTAATGGCTTCCAAAGAACAGAATGAATAAATATTTATGGAATTTCTGTAATATGCTAGGTTATATATGCGTAATCTCATGTAATCCTCAAGATAACCCATTTTACAGTTGAGGAAACTGAGGTGCACTGAGATGACATCGTTTGTCCAGCATCACCCACCCCAAGTGGTGAGTAGCTGGAATTTGAACTTGGTGAATCTCAGGCTTGTCCATCAGTTCTGTTGTTACCATTCTAATTATGTAATGTGAAACAACATGAAACTATAAAATTCCTCACTAAATCCTCTCAACTCCATAAAAGGTAAGCTTTCAGTCTAGTCTTACAGATGAAGCTCAGAGAAACAACAGCCAAGGTGACATGTAAAGAAATGGCAGAGGTGAGATTTGAATAAACCATGTCTTCAAACTCTAATTCCAGGGTTTCCCACTCTGTTGAGGGTTTTCAAAGTTTTCACCACTCAGGGGCCTTTTGAAATTAAAAAAAAAAATTCCCACTGGTTTCAATTTGCTTGGGAACTTTGCGAGGTTAAATTATATTTAGCGCACAATAATAATACTTTTCCCCATTTTTAAGGCAGAGGCATGCACACGTGGACATTAGAATGTGTGCCCATCGGGCAGAAACCCTGAATTTTTACTGAGGTGATATAAATGCATTGAGCAAAATTTCCATTTGGTTCTTTTAAAGTGGTAGAATCAGTTCTTTGAAAGTTTATTATTAGTAATTTCATGGACTCCCTTTTAGGGTCCAGAGATTTCAAGTTGGGAACAGTTGTCTCATTCCATATAGGCTTCTAGCTGAGTCCCACCATGTGTCTTACAATGCTATGAACTTGTTGTGCTTTTACTTACAACACATGCACTTGCTGTAGATAATTAGAATCATTGAACAGGGAGAACTTGGAGATGACTGTCAACTGTAGACCCCTTGGTTTTAGGTGTGTTTTCCTTGCTGCTAGGTCCTTAACATCTAGGATTGTGCCTAGCACATATTAAGCTTCAATAGATATTGCAAGTTATATGCATTAATAGATGAATGAATGAATACAGGTGGGGAAAGTGATGTCCAGGACAGGTAAGTGACACATCCAAGGTCACACAGTCAGAGGCAGAGGCAGCATCAGATTCCAGCTCTCTTCACTGCTGGTTCTGTGCCTGTTCATTACAATATTCTCAGCTGAGCTCTTTTACAAGAAAGGGGAAAGAATTTCTCTATCGAGTGGTTTTGGGGCTACTGTGAAGCTTAATGGGGTGATGTAAGTCTGGCTATCCCTTTACAGTAATGAGGATTCCTGTGGCTCAGATCTGTTTACAATCACATGGAGCTCCTTGGGAACCACTTGACTGCATTACAGCACTTCATTTTAAGGGAAGATTCCACACAGTCCCTTCCTCTTTTGAAGTTCACAAAGTCTGGCTCTGTCACCTCCTATCTTTCTGTTTACCAACACTCTTGACCGCCTACCTTCACGGAAGGCTTTGACATCACGTTAGAATCTCCCTCTCCACTCACACCTTAGCCTTTACTTTAGTTATTCCAGTATTCTTAAAGGCACCATACTCACTGCCTTGATTTCATCAGTTCTATCAATATTTGTCTTAATGCCATTCAGCCCACTGCCATACTCAGCTTCATCCCAACACCTGTCATGGCTTTACCTTGAGAATGTCAATGATCTCTTCTCTGACCACAATTTCCAATTCTTCCAGCTACCTCACTCTCATAATACTCTCAACATCCCCTTTCTTTGGCTTTACTGAGACATCCAGCTCCTTGATTTCTCCATTTCCCCCCAGATTAACACCCTCTTGCTGGCCTCTTTTCCTTTCCTCCTCTGTGTGGATTCCCTGCCCATTAATGGGCCCTTCTCACAAGCTCAACCCCCTCGCACCTCTTCCACCCCTTGGACCACCGTCTACAAACTCTCATCCTGGGATCAGTCCTGCCAGTTCAGTTTTCTGCTGCTTTGCCTAAATCGAGTTGGACACTCATCTTTGTTTACTCATTGGACTTTGGACAGATTCTTTCCCCATTTCTCTTAAAGGCTCCTTCACCTCTTGCTCTACCAAGAAATTCAGAAACACTTTGTCTTCCAGTGCGTGCCTGTCATGTCAACTTCCATGCATCTCAATCAAATCTCAGAGGAAGGGGAGGCTTGCTTTTATTTAGGAAAATCTGGTGCTCTATAGTTACCTCTTGACTTGCCCAGATTCTGCTGTATTAGCTGTCCTGTCCCTTATATCTTCCATTTCTTCATTTTGATCAATTTCTTCTCCTTAGCCTTGTGAATATGCTCAAGTCTTTTTTATCTTTATAGAGTTCTACTGAATTCTTTGATTTTTTTTCTCATTGCTACCACCCTTGCTAGCCAAACTTTTGCAGTCTGTATCAATTTTCTTCTTTTACCACATGGTTCTTCCTTTACCTTCAACTTATTGCAGCCTGCCTTTTATTCCATTGAAGACCTCCTTACTGCTAAATTGGAGGTACATTTTTTGGTCCTATCTTTGTCTCATAGAGACATTTGACCCTACTGGCTGCTCTTATGCTTTAAAATTCTCTGTTCCATTGGCTTTTGTGATACAACATTTCCTGTTCTTCTGCTTCTCAATTGTTGGCTCTTCCCCCTTGTCCATCATGCAAATTGTACTATTCCCCAGGGGGGGTCTCTCCTCTGCCTTCTTCACTTCTCAATCTCTACTTACTTTTCTTACCTACGCTTTAAGAGTAAACCTATCATTTAGAACCAGAAGTCTCAAAGGGTGGTCTGTTGAAGTTCCTTTCCCAACATCTTCTGAGTTCTTGTTTTGAAAGTATAGATATCTAGAAGTGATAATTTTCAAAAATGTAAAGCTTATTGTGTTATTTTCCAGCTTAACAATCTTTGAGTACTCCTAAGAAATCTCCAGGTGGATCTTAATTTATCCATGATAAGTTGAACTTGCCATGTCTAAAATCAAATGTGTAATTCTTTCCCTGTCCCTGTCAAGGAAGCTCTTTTTATATTCCTTATTTCGTTAATGAGTCACCACCTGCCTTGTTTTTCTGTTTCTATATCTCAAAATCATCTTTGTCTTTTATTGCATTAATATTCTGACAGTGTATGAAATGTTAAGCAGTTACTTCATACTTATTTTACAGTTACTGAATGATTGGTTGATTTCACTTGGTTCAGGTATATTTGGCTTCTGGAACTTGGGACTTTGATAGAAAGAAACTGGCATTTGAGGACCAAAATATATACAGACTTATTAGTTAAAGATATGTAAACCCAGCTAAATATAATAGGGGATTGAATTTTATGGTAAGCATATTGGTTATAGGAAGTATAAGAGGAGAGAAGTACTGTGGGGAGAATACAATCTGGGTGAATGTAAGGTATGCCAGCCTAGACGCAATGGTACCAGTTTTTGGAGGCAGTGAAGTGGATAAGCGGTTAACTTGAGGTTAAGCGCAAGGACACTGGAGCCTGGGTTGGGATTCCACTCTGGCCACTAGCTGTATGACTTTGGACAGTGACTCAAGTTCTTTGTGCCTCAGTGTCCTCTTCTATAAAATGCTGGTAGTAGTAGCAGCCCACCTCATAGAGTTAATATGAAATTAAACTCTTCGTTGTTACACTCTCAAAAGAGTGTCTGCCTGTGGTACATGCTGGGTAGATGTTTGGTGGTATTATTCCACGATTTCTGTGGACCATCCCTGAAGCCACTACTCTTGCTTTTCAAATCTGGCAGCGTTGTGCCTGCAATGAAGAATTGCAACGTCCTTAAAATGAAGAATCTCAAAGCCCTTTAGCAAGTAATTACTCAGGAGTTTCACAGTCCTCCCCTCAGGATCCTTTTAACTGAAATGGCACATCCCTTTGAGTTCAAATTAAGTTGTACTAACATTGAAGCCTCCTGGACTTCCCTGGTGGCGCAGTGGTTAAGAATCCACCTGCTGATTGGGATTGACATGTATACACTGATGTGTATAAAATTGATGACTAATAAGAACCTGCAGTATAAATAAAACAAACAAACAACGAAAAAACAACTAATACTAAACTTTCTTCGGGTTATTTGTGTGGAAATATGTTAATATAAATGTTTCAGACATTACATGAAATTTCTAAAAATCTTATATGTTCTGGTATAATGTTATAAGTCATAATTCTAGTTATTACTTTAAAATGTATAGCTCAGAAATAACTAAATTTCCTTGTCAATTGCATTATTATGAATTTTCATCAAATCTTTAACCATGGTCATTTTTAAGTCTTTTGTCATTTACAGACAGTTCTTGGTGTACTCTGATGCTTTTGCAAAAATGTTCCTATAAAAGGGTTTTATCTTCAAGGAATTCGTGGAAAAGCCTCTGACAAGCACAGGTTTCTGGTAACTGACTATACTGCTGAACTGAATGAATAAGCATTTTCAGAACTCTAATGGAAAACTGATGAATTCATAAAAGTGCTAACAAAAGATCAAGATGAAAAAAATTAATTACATGGGACTGAGTGAACTGATGAGGATGATTATAATTTTTGTGACTTTCTGTTGGAATAAAAAAAAAAGAGTAGTGGTAACAGGTAGGGAGGCTATGAGCTGTAGTCATGTGATATGGTATGATTATTGATGACTGCCCAAGGCACGATAACAAAAATCCTATTTATTTTGAAAACAGAAGTGCATTAGTTATAGTGGGAATTTTTACATGCTATAAAACAGTTTTATGAAAAGATTTAGTAATGAGTTCCTAGCTTTTATAGGCCAGGGAACATATCTTATCTTTAAACATTAGGTACTATTTTCTCTCAGAACCATTTATGTTCTTATACCTTGTCTGTGTGACTTTTCATTTACTAAATATCAATGTTGTTGAAGATTCATCTATTTATATTTATGAAAACTGAGCCTCTTAAAGCTTATACAATTAAAAAAAGAAAAAAGAATCCACCTGCCAATGCAGGGGACACAGGTTTGAGCCCTTGTCTGGGAAGATCCCACATGTCACAGAGCAACTAAGCCCGTGTGCCACAATTACTGAGCCTGCACTCTAAAGCCCGCAAGCCACAACTACTGAGCCCACACGCCACAGATACTGAGCCCGCATGCCACAACTACTGAAGCCTGCATGCCTAGAGCCAGTGCTCCACAATAAGAGAAGCCACCGCAGTGAGAAGCCCGTGCACCGTAACGAAGAGTAGCCCTCGCTCGCCACAACTAGAGAAAGACCGCACGCAGCAACGCAGACCCAATGCAGCCAAAAATAAATAAATAAATAAATAAAAAACGTTGAAGCCTCCTGTGCAGTGACTTGTAGTTTCTCGCCCCCTTCCATTTTATTATGTGTGGTGACTTCATGGTACTAACTTACAGAGACTAGTCCTCTACATTCTTTAGCTTCTACCTTCTAGTAAAAGTGCCTTACCATTAGCTTTGCTGATTGTGCTCTCAGCTGTGCTTCTCTTCTGCCCTGAGGGTGCTATGGAGTCAAAGACTGCCCTGATCTACATTTGGAGGTCGGCCAACTTGGGGTTAAACTATGACCCAGACATGTGGGAAGCACATTAGTTAATCTGTCACCCATTTCCAAGGCCCTCTTGCCAGGACTGACTTCATGGGCATGTGAAGTAGCACAGGGCTCAGCACTCAGGAGGGACCCAGGCTTTGTTTAATGCTCTGCTGGTGCCATCTTGAAATTCCGAATTTTACGTTGGGACTTCTGTTTTGAAAGCAGAGTTTGATGGGAAGGTGGAGCCTGTGCACAAGCAGAAGAAATATGCACTGTGTGTCCCCTTTCCATGACACCCCATTTGCACAGAGTGTTTATGTTGCCCTGTGAACATGGGATTCAGGTGGATTTATGATGTGTGGGAGTTCAGTGGCTCAAAGTAAAAGTGAGTATAAGGTAAGTGTGTTTCTCTAAGACTAAGCTGAGGGGGGTGAAGTGGCTGTGGGTGGGACACTGACAGCCCTGAGAAGTCACACTTTCTGAACCAGAACTTCCTTCCAACCCACACAAAACCCCACAAATGACCAAGAAACATTATCATATCTTTCTTACTAGTGTTCCTTCACTGCATCAGCATCCATGTAATGCTGAAAATAACAATGTAGAAGGAAAGAAAAAATAGGGTAACACGTAGTTTCTTTTTTTCTATCTTTTTTTACTCATTAGTGCGATGTGCTGGTAGGATGCACATGTATCAAGAAGTGAATTAAAAACAGTTGAGTTAGCTTTGTGCAGTGTTTCTAACGGTTCTGGGAAGAATGAAATACGTGCAAATACATGTGCATATATGAGTTATGAAATACAAAAATTGTGTAATTTCAGTGATTCCACATATAAATTAAAGATTAGAGTTAAAATTCGCGCTAATATTTTAACATTTTAATTTTTCTTTACTTAGAACAACATTAAATGGAAAACAAAATACATCATGTTAAGAGAGAGATTTCAGAAGAAAGGAGATAGCTTTATATTTTATTGCCTTTAATGGTACTTTTTCCCCTGTTTTTTGAACAATGGATTTTTGCTCCATTTTTTTTTTTTTTTTTTTTTTTTTGCGGTACACAGGCCTCTCACTGTTTTGGCCTCTCCCATTGCGGAGCACAGGCTCTGGACGCGCAGGCTCAGTGGCCATGGCTCACGGGCCCAGCCGCTCTGCGGCATGTGGGATCTTCCTGGACCAGGGCACGAACCCGTGTCTCCTGCATTGGCAGGCAGACCCTCAACCACTGCGCCTCCAGGGAAGCCCTTTGCTCCATTTTTGTTTTTATTTTGCTCTGAGCCCCACAAATGATACAGCCAGCCCTGCCTCTTCCTTCCTATAGAAGTTGGTAAAGTTAAAAGCTTGATTTCCCAGTCTCCCTTACACTTAGCCGTGACCACTTGACCACATTCTGGCCAGCGAGCCATAGCTGAAGTCCACTGGAAAGGCTTGGGGAAAACCAAAATGCCTGGTTCGAGGAGTAGACATTGATTGTACTGCCTTTCCCCTTCTGCCCTCCTTGAACAGTAATATCCTATTTGGTGCTGTGCAGCCATCTTGTGACCATTAGGAAATAAACATAAGAAAAAAGACCAAAGGCTATAAAAGTTGGAGTGAAAAGCTAAGCATCTGTGTCCTTGAGGGTCTTGTTGAGTTGCTGAGCCAACACCAGCAGCCATCAATCTAGACTTTTTTGTGAAAAAAATAATCCCCTACTAATTTTAGCCACTGTGAGCCTTCCATTACTCTTGTCCATTCATTACTAGTGGACTCATGGGCCCTGAACTGCCTGCCTTGCCCAAGTTCTTTCATCAGAAGAAGAGAATTCCTTCTTCTTTCAACCCTATTGTTTCCACCATCAAGGCTCTCTACCAGTTTCACAGGCCAGTGAGGGAGACAGGGAGGCAATGTCCTATTGACCCTTCCTTCTCTTTCTCATCCCTCTCTGCTATAGCTCCTGTGTTCCAGCACTTCTCTTAGCTGCTCCCAAACAAAAGGTTCTGTGATGATCCATCAGTGTAAGTAGGTACCTGGTGGAGGCAGCCTCAGACACACCCCAGAAACATCCAAAACCCAGACTCAGACCAGTCAGGCCACCCTGTAACTTTTGGACCAGGAGTAATTTCTCTATCTTATAATTAAGGTAAGATAATAGAGATTGAAGTCAAGCAAATGAAAAAGAATTGACAGAAAACCCCACAGCTAACATAAGGAAAACTTAGTCTGGAGCCCTTCATAGTTGGAGTTTTTTGTTTTATTTTTTTTCTTCTTCTTCTTCTTTTATGATCACTCCATCTTTGGTCCCCGCAGAAGCCCAGTTTCCTTGCCACGAGCAGCCACCACTGTCATCTCCCTGGAGACTGTCACTCGTATGAATTCAGCACATGGTAGAGGTCCAGTAATTAAGCACATACTTTCAGAGAAGCAAGGGAGAACAAGGAGCTCAGTCCCTCATTAAGTGAGACGACACCTGGGTGGGCCTTGTCCATCAGCATTGCTGTAATTAGGACACGTTAACAGGGCTGCTGCTGCCACAGCCCGTGTGTGTCCATGTTTGGCATATCGACTTAGGACATGAGATGTAGTTGTTTTTAATAGAAGGGGGTTCGTTAAAACATAGCATTTCCCAGCAAGAATTAGGCATTTTATTATTTAGCAATCTCCTCCAACGGTTATAATAGCTTAAATATTTACCAGGGACTGTTGGGGAGCTCCTGTCTTTCACTAAGAGACTTTGTATTGAAGCTATTCCAGGAATATGGGTCAGAGTCCTCACTTGTCAGCTTACTGCAGGGTCAACCAAACTCCTGAGTTAACTATATCCTCTGTTCTTTCCCCTCCCTGTCATCAGAACAGGAAAGACACAGAATCATACTCTGTTTGGCTCTCGAGACATGATGGTTAACATTTTGACGGAGGAGTTTGAAATCACTGCCTGAAAAGATCTCCCTGCATAGCTGAATGAGACCTCAGCTATGGTTCGTTGTCCAGAATGTGGTCTCATGGCCACAGCTACGTGCAAGGGAGGCTGGGAAATCAAGCTTTCAGCTTTACTAACTTCTATAGTAAAGGTAGTTAAGATGCACAGTTCCACAATCAAATACCTTGGAAACCACTCAAAGAGTTGAAGCAGATTGTAGCCATTTAAAAGCATGGATGACATTCTCAGATGAGCTGGAACAATAACAGATCCCACTTTGCAGAATTACAGTAGCAACAGAATGAAGTTATGTTGTGTAAATGGTAGAACACTTCACAAATGCAAGATTATTTTGAGAAAATCAATACCTTCTCCCTTTGTATTGCCTGTATGTGAGAGAAGTGGAGGCCCAGGCTGGCTGTTAAAGTTCAGCTTTTAGCTTAGATCTATGTGATGCTTAAATGAAACCCTCTTCTGCGATAAGAGTGTTACCCTAAAAGCTGAATTCCTGGCTTACAGGTGTGAACACCACTGCTACTAAGAGACTCTAAAGAGGTCTGTTTCTACTTTGCAGGGACACTTCAGGAAGCACCTCCCTCGGCTTGGTCAACAGTAGTTCCTACCACACTGAAGTGAATGTCATCTCTTGTACACACGAGCAAGGGTTAAGCTCTGGCAAGATCTTGCTTAAACCAAATGGCAATATCACACAAGGTCAGTGGGTTAGATACACTGCAGAGCATTTGGATAAGCCACAAAATTTGTGCAACCTGTGCTTATCAGCAGCCTTCTCCAGTTCATCTGTGGTTTACTGGAAGCTGCTTACATGCTCTATATTCTACTCCTTGTCAGAAAGAGACCAAATGTTTCAGTTAAAGGGAAAGGTAAGGCAGTATTACCAAACATCCCCTAACAGTAAATGCCAATCAATGACACCTACTCTGTCAAGTTCATCTTATTCCCTAGAGGAGTCAAGTTTAACACCAAGACTTCTACACTCAAGCAGGGTCTGCCTTGGGGTCATCTTCCCTGTAGCTCTAGGTCTTCTTGAAATGAATGAGAGCCTTGAACTTTTTTTAATAAGGGAGAGTGTTTAAGAGTGTCCTAGTGCTAAAGACATTTGAGCATTGGCCTGACCACCTAACTCAGAAGCTCAGAAGCCTCTTCTGAGTAGCTTATACAAGTCTGGACCAGTCCACACAGTTGTGTTTTGATGAACTCAAACATGGCTAACTAAAGAACAAGGAGAGGCAAAGGGTAAAAGGCATGAACCAACAGTTCACTAAAGAATGATTTTTTTGTGGTACGCAGGCCTCTCAGTGTTGTGGCCTCTCCCGTTGTGGAGCACAGGCTCTGGATGCGCAGGCTCAGCGGCCATGGCTCACGGGCCCAGCCGCTTCGTGGCACGTGGGATCTTCCCAGACCGGGGCACGAACCCATGTCCCCTGCATCAGCAGGCAGACTCTCAACCACTGCGCCACCAGGGAAGCCCAGGAATGATTTTTATACTAGACATAATTGAGGTTGTTCTGGTACAGGTCTTATCCGCTGGACTCCCATTAAACTCCCAGGGAAGGACTATGTATAGGTCTGAGAGAGAAAATAGAAGCTTGAAAGGCATGAGACAGTAATTTACCTGTGGTCCTATTTCATGGATTTCCACTTTTTCATTCTTGTGACTATCCAGAATCTATTATAACTAACATTTGCTGACCTTACCCTGGTGTACGCTATACCTTGACTTACTACGTCAACTGAAAGCAGGGGTCAAATGAACTGATGGTAACACATGAGATTCTGCCATTCCAGTTTATTGAAATGAGTAAATTTATAGCTTTCTTTGCATACAGAAAAGTGCACAAGAAAATAAGTATGTACAAAACAATTGTGTGGCTGTTCCTCACTTTCAAAAATTCAATTCCCTAGAAATAATTGCCTCCAGTTAGCACATTTAGGTATTTGGACATATAAAATACTATTTCAAGTCTGTGTTGATAATGACTGAGTGGGAAGTCAGATGGAAAATGATGCCATACGTGATCAGCTATTATCATTCAACGTAAAACCACAGGACTTTAGCTCGGACTACTTGGAGCTAATCAGTAGAGGTTCAGGAGGCCACCATCTTGTTTAGATCCTGAGCAGTCATCCTCTTCTTCCACCTAAAGATAACATTGTATGTGGTTGATTAACACCCACAAGAACCTGAGTACTAGGGGTCAAGAGACAACATTAAAAAACCCAACATAAACAAAACAAAACAAAACAAAACTCATATGGCAAGAACAAACCCTTTGAACTGTGCTGACAATAGGACTGAAAATGAACTGGAAAGGTTTCCACGGTTATGAGGAGAAAAATATTGCAGGCATTAGATTTTTAATGATAACACCGCCGATTTTTTCTCCGATTTATCATCCTACTAACTGTAAGACTGTGTGGCATCAAGAAAGCTTTCCAGTTACTTGATAAAGGCCTGGCATTATCCCAAGTAAGCACCTAATATGTTTGGCACTATCACATTTAACTTTGTGATGTGTCTCTCTTCAGAATATGGTCCTTCTTTGCTGAATTGAGTTCAATTTTTCTTCAACATGAGCTGCTCTTCTGGAACTTCAGCTCAGGAGGATGGCCTCCTATTCCATAGAAAGGATAAAGGTTGTGCCCATTTGCAATTCTAGTTACTGGGATTAGAGATTACTGAGAAGGCAGAGAGGCTTCAGATCTGTGAATCATTAGATTTTTTTGCCCCATAAAACTCTGTTGTTTGTGAAAGAGAGGTAATGTTATATAAACCCAGGAGTAAAAATGACTGAAAAGAGAATCAGAGGGAAAAGAAGAGGAGAGATGAAAAGTGATTTTCCCTCATTTGCAATAGCTAGCAAGAGATTGGAGAAAGGACAATCTTGCCCTTGAGAGAAGAATAATGTTCAGAAAGAGGTTATATCTTTAAAAACGTTCTTAGGTGTGTTCAAAGTCCCCAGAGAGAAGCTGAACCTGCTTCCATTTTACTTTAAAAATGCTCTGTAAGCGATGGTCTGAAGCAAGGTTTAAGAAGGTGCCTTGTTCTACCACAATCTTTAGGTTTTATGCTCTGAAACAGAACCCCCAAACACTCTGAACAGTAAGGATTTTAAAATTTATTCAAAACAGTATGATCTGAGGGGTTGTGGTGGCTGCATTGCCCAGCCAGAGGGTACACAGCACAGTGTTCTAGAAGGTTCTAGGGACACAATAAACAAGGGTTCAAGGAGGGAAACTACTTCATTTACATTTAAGCTAGAGAGTTTAGGTTCTTAATTTATTTAAATCCATAGATTCAGTTTAGCTAAACAGAAAGTGGAAGGCATTCTACAAGTGGAAGAGGCAGCAAGAAATAAGGCAACAGATAATATGTCAAAGCTAGAACAAGGGCAGAGGTCAGGACTTGTCTGCTTATTAGCTTTGTCCTTGACTACTAAGGCCAACCTTTTTGTTCCTCTGGATTGTGAGCATGCCAAGTTCCTAGAGAAGTGTGAAGAAGAAAAAACCCATGGTTAGAAATTTTGGGTTGACTATCAAGGTATTAAATATTAAGTCATTATTTAAAAATGTCAGTCATAGTATCTCCTAGGACCGATTCAAGAGGATTGGATAGAATAGTCGATGTAGAATCTGTAATAAAGCGATTAACACAAGTGCTCAATAATGTTAGCTATTTTCTCCCATGGCACTTGTCCTCCCTACCCCTCAATCTATATATTCAGCAGGTTGACCAAAATTATCCTTCCTTCATGACCTAAAGAAGAAAGGGCCTCCAAAGAGAACTCGAGTCAATTCAGTTTAGCACAAACAATCCTCCTAGACTTCCAGTGCAGTTTGTTCCTTTCTATTGTCTGTGTGTGCCTCCCCTGGAGAGGAAGCAATAATGAGTCTCTGTCAAGACTTCTAGCCCTTCAACATCTTCCATATATTATGCTGCTTTATTAACATTAGAAATCATCTGGACGCTCGTTAAAGTGAAGCTTTTCCTCAGCACTGAGGGGGATTCCTTAGGGCTGGGGCCCAGGAATTTGTCTTTTCAGTAATCTCACTCGGTTCTCTGAAGCTGATTTTACAGAAAAGCACTTTCAGAAATAACTGTAATTACAGAAGTGGAGTGAGGGGGGCTAATCCAAATTGCAAATAAACTCAAATCTTATTGTTGGTATCAGATTTAAGATATTTATCTATTTAAAAGAATTCAGTTCTATGTGGGTCAAGACATAGTTTGGTAGTCTCACTTGAATGGGGCAAGACTGAAAAAAAACGGGTTTGGGTTCTTTTCATTCTTCCTGTTGTTCACCCCTTTCAGAATGCAGATAAGTCTCCTCTCCTCCACTAACTTCAACCTTTTAAGATTGAAGTCGCTTCCACTCACTGTTGAGAAAGAAAAACACCCCTCCCCCTTTCCCCTTCCCGGGTCTCAGTCTAAGGTGGTTACACACAATAACTCACCAAGGATAAAACCCACCAGCAGACTCATGTAAGCTCATACTACTTTTGAAGGAGGTACAGGCAGCTGTCACCACTTTGGGATTTAACATCGCCAGACTAGTTCAGACTAATTTGAGGCCCCTCACAAAGAAATACCTATTGATTTGGGAGGCAGAAGTGTTGTGATCATGATCTGTTTGGCTGACCTGTTTGGTGGCTTCAGAAGGTCCCCAGATTTTGAAGCTTCTATAGAAAACTGAGTAATTACTAGGAAGCTTTGCAATCACTTCAATATGAAGGTCAAAAATCTAGAAGGCTAAGTGTTATATTGAGTTTTACTTCCATCCAGAAGTGAAATATCAAAAACACAGGATGACAGAAATCCATATCCATAAGAGTATAGTACTGTTTTCTATATGTATGAGAACTCTATTCCTAAATGGCCAGCCTATTCATTACTAAATTAGTTAAGTATAGTGTTCCATATCTTTTACTTCTCCATTACAGAGATTTAACTTCTTTCCGAATCTAAAATTAAAATGTCACCCTTACCCCCATGCCACCCTTTTTCACCAAACCTAAGCTTAGTAGGATCTTCTACTTACAGAAGTTAGGCAAAAGGATTTCCAAATGGATCCCTATATACATCAGAAGATGTGGATTGAGGAGAAGCCATCTATGGAGATAAAACCATCTAGTCAATAACTATAATTACAATTGTAAGAAAACAGCTATAATTAAGACTTCTCAGATCCCTTTAGAAAAAATCACTTAGGTCACAGACTAATCAGATATTGTATGGGTCTATGATGATTTGTGTTTGCCTGCTTGTGATTGATGTGTGTGTGTGTGTGTGTGTGTGTGTATTATTTACATCAAAACCAAGTTTCAGAATTATGTTTGCCTCCCAATGCAAAATATTATTTTTATGAGCTAAGTAATTATGGGTGGGAAATTAGGAACTTAAATCTTTGAAAAAATTTTAAAGATAGTGTTTTGGCTCAATTTTCTTTCAAAGTGCTTTCCCGAGCTAGGTTAAGTGAGGTACAAAGGACTTTTCTTTATGATATTTGTTTCTCAAGTTCAGGAGAGTAGTTCTTGCAAAAATAATCTTTCCCCAGTTTGAGTTGAGGTTTACACTGCGATGGTCCTCAATGATAAATCTTATTCAAATGTCCTTTACCATCAAAGATACAAGCAAGGTTAATTCAGGAGGCGGTAACTCTATGTGGCGTGTACTTTGGAGCATCATCTTCTAATAGTTGATACTTACAGAGGCTGGTGATGAATGGAAAGAATCTTTAGAGAAGGGGTTCTCAAATGCATTGTCAGCAGATTTGGAAACTGGCAGGGCACCTTGTCTGGGAGCTGGCTTTGGTAGTTCTAGAAGGTGAAAAAGTAGTCAGTAGACAAGCTTTCCCCAAATACATGCACAAGTTCTCCAGTCAGGCTTATCTTAGAAATTAAGTTCCATACTTGCTCCGGACGCACAGGCTCAGCGGCCATGGCTCATGGGCCCAGCCACTCCGCGGCATGCGGGATCTTCCCGGACCAGGGCACGAATCCGTGTCCCCTGCATCGGCAGGTGGACTCTCAACCACTGCGCCACCAGGGAAGCCCTAAGTTCCATACTTTTGAAATTGACATCAATGGAACAAAAATCACCCCCAAATTCCAGGACTCCCAGTGATTATTACAGGCAAATTCATCCCTTCTTGGAAGAGGGAGCCATGCATATTCGCTTGAAGTGGAAGAGATTCAGAATTCCCTCACTTAAAAGCACCTACATGGGGCTTCCCTGGTGGCGCAGTGGTTGAGAGTCCGCCTGCCAATGCAGGGGACACGGGTTCGTGCCCCGGTCTGGGAAGATCCCACATGCCGCGGAGCGGCTGGGCCCGTGAGCCATGGCCGCTGAGCCTGCGCGTCCGGAGGCTGTGCTCCGCAACGGGATAGGCCACAACAGTGAGAGGCCCCGCATACAGCAAAAAAAAAAAAAAAAAAAGCACCTACATGGCAAACCTTCACCAAGCCTTGAGGCCAACACAGAAGTAAAAGTTCCGAAAGATTAAATCACTAATACAGTACAGCAAGCATTCAAATACTGGCTGCATTTTGAAGCGCTTTCGTTCTACCACACCTTTTTAACTTTCCTCATTAGATGGGTAGTACAGTCCATACATACCTACTCATGAAAAAATGAGTCCTTATCACACATACAGCCTCCAGGTGCCATGACCCATTGAATTTCAATAGCTCCTGGCAGCCCTTTTAAGAATTGTCACAAGAGGGCAGCATTGGGCCAGCCCTTAGAAACAGCTAACTAAGGTAAACAGTTAACTCCATAAGGTAAATGGTCAAGTTGTCTCCATAACCCCTGCTAGGCAAAAAAAGCAAGAGTAAAGCTATTGGTGGGTCAGGAGAGGGTTGTTCTGAGGGACTCTGTGAGCCCATATGACAGTGAAATACTTGTTGGTACAGTTGACAGAGAAGTAGGTAGCTTACCATTGATCTTTCTCAACAGTTGATTAGCGTCAAAGTCATCATGGTCTGCATTCTCCTGAGGAATGCCAACTTTGTTGTTGAAATAGTTGGAGAAGGCACTTGAAGTCCCAGAGGAATTCTGTTCTCCTTTCCTTGCTGGCACAGTAGGTGGCTGCCGCAGTTGGAAGTCCTTAAACATTTCTTTCACTTCCTTGACTTCTTTGTCCCCAAGTGGGTCCAAGGCAACGAAGGCATCACTGGAGACGTCCTTCGGAGGGCCAGTTCTGGGAGGTGGCTGAGGAGGAGTGACCAGGAGAGAGGAGAGCATAGAAGGGGGTTGGGCTGACACAGTAGGAGCTGGAAAAACATTGCTCTGAAAAGGATTGCCCAGCGGGCTGGTTGATGACCAAGTATTGGGTGTCACGGATGTTGACGGGCCCCAGACTACAGGGGCTGGAGGTGAAGCTGAGGCTGCAAAGGATGAAGGCTGGTTCCAACCTGGAACAGCTGGGCTTGTGGTAAAGACGATTGGCTGACTGAATCCTGAAGGCTGACCAGCCATCATAGTGCCCGGGACCATTGTAGTGGATTGACTGAAGACTAAGGGTGCTGGGTTCCATGGTCCTGTCTGAGCAGATATAACTGGCACACCACCTGAAGGAGGGAAATGGGATAAAGGACTTATCAGGAAACTAGCCTGAAGAGGATTCTTGAGTTTCAGAGAGTCAACTCTCTGGAGAGCATTTTTAGAGAGCATCTACATGCCAAACCTTTATTAAGCCTTGAGGCTGACATGGCTTTTATTAGATTATTTCACTCTAAAGATGAATTAGCTGTAGCGAGCATTTAAATGCTGGTTGCATTTCGAAGCCCTTTCTTTCTTCCACACCTTTTTCACTTTCCTCATTAGATAGATAATACAGTCCATAAGTACCTAGTTATAAAAAAGAAAATGAGCCCATCTTGTATGTACACTTATGTCATTCAAACAGCTAGAACAGAGCCTGTCAATAGCATGAACCTACGTGTTGAGTAAATACATTTACATATAGAAACCAGGCTTGTTATGAAGTAAATTAATATAACCCATCCGATACTCTTGAGAAACTGACTTAACCTTTTCATTTGGCAACTGGCTCATGTCTGAGGTCTTATGGAGACTAGCTATCAGGCATGTGCATTAGGCTTTAACATGTTTACATCCTGAAGAAACCATTTCAAAGCTTCCTTGCTTTTAAATGCTGCCAAGGTGGACACAGCTATATAAAAGGATGATAAAATTTGGTTGATGCCAAGATAGTTTTAGACTTTTATATACAAAAATGGAGAAAAGGCTAGTTTTCCTAGGAGAGCTGTTTCAAATAAAAGTGCTTCCTGCCCTGTGTCACCCACTAAACTTTGCCAGAAGTTAGAACAGAGTATTTAAAAGAGGAAGAGGAATAGAGGGAGACAAGATAAAGTGAAGCAAAAAAACAAACAAAAAAAACAACGCTTGCAATGTAACTAACTGCCTGTATCCAGGCATCTGCTCTTTGTGGGGAAATGGCTCTATCACCTGCACCCTTGCCATTGTTGATTTGTAATTCATTAAATCACTAAAATCTAGGTCTCGCCAATGTGTGCCCTCCTCTTCTTGAGAAGCTCATTCCCTACATCTTGTTCTAATACGTAGCACATTTTCTCTTCGACCTCTTCCCAAGTGTATTAATGACCCAGTTAAACTGTCACCACTAACAGAATACCTAAATTCAGCCTCATACCCATTCACAAACGACACTCTGCTCTCAAAACCTACTTGCTTTGAGCTTTGAAGCAGAGCATTCTTTCATTATGAAAGTCTTCTAACCAAAGTAGGAGAAGGCCTTCAAACTTGGGTTAGGAATGTTTTTGTTTCCAGAGTGAGAAATATTTTTAAAATAACGTTCAGGGGCTGATATAGTAAGATGTTGTATCTTGAATTTTCTTGGGACTGGAGCTTGGTGTTACTTGACTCAACCGTCATCAGGAACAACAGCCATTTGGCCGTGAACACAAGGTGTGCTCACGAAGACTGCTGGGTTTCAGTGGTGGGTCATCTTACTAAGTCAACATGCTTAGTTTTGGGGTGAGGAAACTGGGCACAAGAATATTAATTATTACAATTGAGAGGGTCACGGTCTGTGACAGAGACTAAAACTCAGGCATACCACCTCCAAATCCAGCACCCTATCCTCCTGTTCTGTCTCCTTGGCATCAAGGAACAGAACTATATTTTTTATTACAATGTTAATTCAAATACTTATTTGACATATACCAAAATTAGACTTCATGTACACTCAAGAGTATACATACAGGCAGACCTCAGAGATATTTCAGGTTTGGTTCCAGACCACTACCATAAAAGGAATATGGCAATAAAGTGAGTCACACACATTGTTTGGTTTCCCAGCCCATAAAAAAGTTATGTTTACACTATACTGTAGTCTAGTAAATGTGCAGTAGCATTATGTCTAAAAAAAAAATGTACATACCTTAATTTTAAAATACTTTATTGTTAAAAAATGCTAACCATCACCTGAGCCTTCAGCAAGCCATAATCTTTTTGCAATAGTAACATCAGAGATCATCAATCACAGATCACCATAGCAATATAATAATAACAAAAAAGTTTGAAATATTGCAGGAATTACCAAAATGTGATACAGAGACACGAAGTGAACAAATGCTGTTGGAAAAATGGCACTGATGGACTTGCTCGACTCAAGGTTGCCACAAACCATCAATTTGTAAAAAACTCAATATCTCCAAGGTACAATAAAATGAAGTGCAATAAAATGAGGTATGCCTGTATTCCTTTCACAACCAATCAAGGGAACAGTTCTCTTAGATCCTATAATACAGGCTTCTAGAAGTGGGTTGAGTTTAAACAAAGTTATTGCTGGCATTTTAAAACAAATTACTTAAATTTTATTAACTGAAGCCAGAGTCACTCACTAATAATTTACACCAATTGGATGTGCAAAAATTGGATAGAATTTTACCATATTTCATGTTGGATGACTTGCCTTCCCTTAGGAAAATGTGTGGCTTTAGTCCTAGATGGTATTAGTGGGAGTGGTGATAAAAGAGAAAAATACATTTGAGAGGAATTAAAGGCTTTCCCAGTGTATACTTAGGCCAGCCTTCATTCCCGTCTACCAGATCCCATGCATCACGTTTCCAAGATATTTAAGGCCCTGCTGGAGAAAGGTAAGGAAAAAGAAAGTGTGGGTATAAAAAGTTAGTTTTATTAACCTTTAGATGCTAGATTAAAGCTCAGGGCAGCTAGTCAGAGCCAAAGGCTCAGCTTTCTACAATGCCCTTTCCCCACCCCCAGTTCTCCAGAGGAAACGGTCCCCCAGCTGGGTCCAGCGGAAGCCAGACCTACAACCTTCCATGGCTTGGCTGAGGATCCCTGCTAGTGGACAGGGGCTATACTGTAGGGCTCAGTTTGAGTCCCATGTCCAAACTGGGAAGAATCATCAGTATTCTGCAGTTGTATACCCCAAGGCCTCAACAGGGGCACCTAGCCAAAAAGCTTCACTTCGTCTGAATAAATTAACAGTTATAGGGTCCAGCTGTATTTTCAGGCTGACTTGTTAAATATGGGCTGTAAAAATTCTTCAGGACATTGATATGAAACTACAAAGCTCTGTGATGGGACCTAGTCGCAGGCACTACATACAGGCTCTCTATTCTTCTGCAGGGAAAACACTAACCAGCTCCACTTGAGGGTGGAGGAGAAAGGGATGCAGAAAGGGGAAGACCCCAAGAGATATGAAGTGCTTGGGGAGAGTCTCCTGATGGTGTAATATGCCAAGCAGGGACCTGGAACAAGTGGGCTTCTCACACCTGCAGGGATTTCAGCCACTCAGCAGGTGGGAAACAACCCTCCTGTTGCTACCACACTCCAGATATGATGGAACAGATTTAAGATGACAGAACCAAAATATTTTCCTTTGCCGGAAAACAGCAGGAAAAAAAAGAGTCCTGATGATTGACTCAGCAGGAGGCAGAGAAAACCAAGATCCCTGGTCAAATTTTACAAAATAGGGGAGAGTCTCTCTTCACCTATAGCCCCCCTCAGACCCTTCCCAAGACAGAGTCTATTTGGAGCTTGTAGAGGAGCTAAGAAGTAGAAAAACAAAGAGAAGCCCCAGCAGGAGAGCAAAGACCATTGTGGGGTTTCTGAAGACTGTTCCATGGAGGCAGGAAAGAACTGGAGGCTTCAGCCAAAGAGTAGCAGGGCCAGCCCTCGGCCGAGTGGCCTTCCCCAACGTCCTACCACAGAGTGGCTCAGTGGCTTGCAGAGCTGGTGAAACATTTTTGAATGACAGCAGCATCACCTCTCAGGTATCTGATAAAATTCCATCTCTTCCCTTATTTCTGTGTTCTTTTCAACTTCAGACTTCTATACTGTGGACTTACTAACCCTACTAAGGCACCCAACTAGACAAAATACCAGCAAGGAGCTGCTAAGGCTTAACTATTCAGAGACTAATCAGGATATATGCCTGTCTCACACCCACCATATGCCTAGAAAACAGAGCTGGGCTCAGAACCTGGCACTTTCATTCAATCACTCACACTTGCTTCAGATTTAACCTATAGCCCTCTTGGGGTGTATATCCCTTCCTTTAACCAAGAGGTTAAATAGGGGATAGGGCTTCAATTCAGTAATGGCAAATTGCATGGAAGACGTGCATGTTGCTACTTTTTCAAATAGAGATGATAGACAAGGCTCTCTCATCTCAACCCTGTTTCTCCAATGAAGCTGGTCTGGGCTTCAGAATCCCTTCCAATTGTCTTCAGTAAGCCATGACCAGTTGGTTCAGCTAAGTGCAATACTAAAAATGGATTTCTTCTCACATGCCAATTCAAGGCGTCAAATTCCAGTTACAAGTCAAGAGTACCTAATAGAGGTGGGTTGTACAGAAGTAAAAGTGGGAGAAAGGCTCCCTAGGATGCTCAAATCTTATGCCCCAGGAACCCCTATGGATATGAAGTGCACCCTCCTATGAATTACCATCTTAGGAGTGAAAGTAACAGAGCCAAATCTAACTCCACCTCTAAACACCTACCTAGACCCCCAAGGGGCCCTACTGGGGCAGCAGCACTTGTTTTGAAGAGGTCCAGGGGGTTGGTCTGTAGGGTTGCAGGTTGTCCCGGAGATGTCTGGCCTGGAGGCTCTGAGACGAGAGGAGTAAAGATGTCTGATGCAAGTAAGTCTTTTGCTGGAGACTGACAGGGCAGAGAGGGACACAGAGCAGTTACTCAGGAACAGTGAAATCCAGCTGTATTCTGTTTCCTACTCTGTACCTCGAATTTGGGAACACAAAAAGAGAAACTTTTTCCCATTACTGATAAATTATTCTAACAAACTCCAAAAGACAGAAAAAAAAAAAAAAGACACAGATCCTGGCAATGGACAGAATATTGGGTCTTGGTGATTGATGGAATGGAGGACCTTCAAAGTGAAATCTACTTTGCTCATTTACACGTTTGTATCTGTCTAGTCTCCTTATCAGCTAAAAGCTTGAAGCTGGGAGAGAAAAGGCAACTATAAGCAAGTAGCCTAAATATTTGGATCCTTCTTCTGGATTTAAATCATTCTGCATAAAGATGATACAGTAGTTTAATCATTAGGCCAGCATATTCCAATGAGATTTTTAAAATGAAACTTATATAAGCCACATTTTAAATTGCTTTTGAAGGAAGTGGCAATAGTAAATATATAAGTTTCTTTTAAGACAGTGGATTGTTCAGTCATTAATCAGAGGAGACAAACTCGAGAATTTTAGACCACCACCTTGGACATGAATGCCCTATGGGGGGTGTGTGGAGGCGTGTGTTAGTACGGGGAAGGTACAAAGGGAATCACAGGAACCCTTCCCCTCCCCTCCCAGAACATGATGATCAAACTTACCGGAGGTACAGAAGCATAGCAGCATTAAAAACGGAAAAACTTGTGTTTAGTTAATAATATGTGACGACATGCAAACGGAAAGCAGGGTGTGACAAATACTGCCGAGTGAGAAGCTTAAAAAGGGTGACAATTAGAGGAAAATATTCCTGGAGAACGATGTGCCTTATCCCACCTTCTATTTTACAGCCACACAGGAAACTACACTAGCAGCAGGAAAGAGAGCTTGCATCACACCACCCTTTGGTACCGAACATGCATTCTGCCAATGGATATGTGAAGACAATTCACCTTAGCAGTCCGTCTGCCTCTTCCCGGTTTGGTACTTTGTGGAGGTGGGATAATGGCTATGGAGTCATGTGGTGAGGACTGGACAGAGCTTTCCAAGTCCTGCTTTACGCCATTCGGTACAGGCAGTCCTTTGGGAGGGCTTCCCACAAAAGGGTTTGGGGAGGATTTGATATGGAAGCCGTTCTGTTCTCTTTCAGATACCCCATTGTGAGTTCTCACTGCTGGCTGTGTTTGCGTACTTGATAAGGGCCACAGGCCTGCCTGAGCTTCCTGTTTGCCAGTCCGGTTAGAGATTTGGTCAAATTGCTGACCAAAGTAATCAACATCCCCATTCAGGGGCCCATTACTCAGAGGGGTAGAAGAGCTACTCAAATTCTCTTTCTTCTGATCTGGAGATTTGAGAGAATCAGACGAAGAGGGTGTCGATTGGTCTGGCTGTGCAAAAGGATCGTCACTGAAAGGATCAGGATTAGGGGTGGGAAAGAAGTTGAGATTGGCAGAAAAGGCATTTTCAGGCAAGAAAGATGCCTGAGGCTTTGGTCGAGGAAGAGAGCAGGAGGTGATGCCATTTGTTAAGAATAGATTTTCTCGTAAAGAATTCTGATTGGTGTCGATTTCAGAGTTTAGATCCACTAACAGGATATCTTTGCTTTCCTATCGCATTTGGAAAGAAAAAAAAAAAGAAAGTGTTAGTCCATGTTGTGACTTCAAATGAGAAAGCTACATAAGATGACTAGGATTATCAAAATTTCCATTAGATTTCAGTCTTACTGGTTGACCATTACCTCCTCCCATCGCATCCCTGAGTGCTTTTACTAGTTGTAGAATAGGTCCTCCCTGCCCCTCCCAGGCCCTTTTAAGTCTCAACTTCATTGGCCCTTCATTCAGTGAAATCTTACTGTTGTTTGCTTCATATGTCTCCCCTCACCCTTTCAGACTGGCTGAGTTCATAATCATCATTGTTTCAATTCATGCCTTTGACAGTCTTAAAGGGAATTGATTTCGAGTCACTCTAAGTGACTATCTAAGTATATTGAGCTTGAAGGAAATGGCCTAGCCCCTCTTCCTACATGATGTACACTCCTATTGTACCCCCAGAGTCGCCTAATATCACCTCTCTAGATGAGTGAATTCATTGCCTAATATAGTCATATCTTATAATTCTAGTTATAATAAAGTTTAAGGTCAAATACATTTCCCTACAATTGGTCTTTCCTCTAGGGGGGCAAAGAAGATTTCCCCCTCACATCACAGCCTGCCAGGTATGCCTCTTTAAATACTTAAGGATCTTTTTGAAGGTATAGCCAAGTTGGATCTCTCATTCTCATCATCCTAGTCTCTCCTCTGGACGTACTCTTTTGTCTATGTCCTTCTAAGAACATGATACTCAAATTACTGATATAATCTAACATAATATATCACATTAACCTCTCATAGTTGTACCTTTTTTCATAATATAGTTTAGTGTTGCCTGTGTCATGACAGGAGTCTCCTCTACTTAGTGGATAAATTCAACTAATGTTTAAGTCACCTTTGATTTATGTATAATCTAATTTTTAATTTATGTATAAGGTGGAGATATGGGTTTAAGAGTTAATTTGAAAGACATACTAAATGAATAACTCTACAAATTCTATTCCTTCCCTATATTTTTCAGTTATGTTAATTATTTGGATTCTCAACTGTCAGATATGACATTCTTCTCAGCATAAAAGCAGCAAATTTGATGAATCTGACATGTCTTTATTCAGGGCAATGACACAACTAATTAGGATTCACCCTGGGATATAGCTATCATACTGACAGACCTTCCTTCTGATTGACTTTGATCAATTAAATACTTAGCTACACTAGCCACAGAAGAATATAAACAATAAAAACTGTCAAGCTGAAATGGAAGTTAGTTTTCTAGCATTATCCTGGGCAGATTATTCAATATTTTGGTCATTGGGACAATGATCAAGATGATCTCAAGGGAATACAAAATTCTCAAACTAGTAAATAAAAAGGGAGACTGAATAGGTCTCCTCAGCTTTAAGAGAAAAGAACAAAATTTTTAAAAGTTTAGGTCCTAAATCAGACCTAATTGGTATTCTATATTTTGGCTTCCTTCACTGTTAGGTATAAAGGCACAATTTTTAAAAGCCCGCTTTTCTCTTTATAACCAGAAGAACTTGTCAGAAGAGAGAGCTTGTAATTAAAAAACAAAACAAAACAAAACAAAAACTTTAAAAAAATCAAAGAAATTGATTGGAAGGCTTCTTAATCTAGGGGTCTTTAACAATCAAAAGGTAGGACAAAATGTATTACGAAAGCTTGTGATTGTAATATTTATTCATTTATTATGAGCCACCTCTGGGTTAGAACAGTTGGGTGTTCACAGCTGGTAGAGTTCTCCTTCATTTACTTCAGAAGAAGTCCTTAGGACACCAAACAGGAGCCACAATGCTAGACTTCTGAATAGTCACCCTATAAGTAAAATGTATAAGGCTCTCCTCAGGTTGAGGTTGTTGTTAATCCAAGATTAAGAGTCTGATTCATAGACTACAACTGAAAGATGGAAGACTTCTCGTCCACCCCCTTGGTCAGCATTTCTTTAATTCTCTGTTGTACTGTAAACACTGCATCCACTTGGCCGTCACGTAAGCACCTGAGAGACAAGAACTGAACATGAAATATAGTCCCTGCTGTTAAGAGGGTCAAGCAGGCAACCAAGAAGGTGTCTGCACAGACAAGGTTTAAAATACTAAGTTCTAGACTACCTCTTCTCCAGGTAGCTCATCTTGCCTAACCATTCCAGCCTACCAAATCCTGGACCTCCCTACTCAAAGCCTTCAGTGACGTCCTGCTACTATCCAGAATTAAAATAATCTCCATTAGCCAGACTTTCAAAATGACCCACCAGGAGACCTCGTTTACTTTTAGCCTAACTACTACTCTATTTTCCTACATACTTCAACGACCCAACACAAGTTCAGATTCTTTACAAAGCTTTTTCCCATTGATCCTTCTATTTCAACTTCACCTGTGCCCACCCATGGCATCTTATGTATATATGACACTGTGCTTGGTGCCCTGATTCCCATCGCCATACCAGATCTGATGGGGAAACCACACTTTATGTTCTTTTCATAATAACCATGCTTTCAAATGGTCAAGTTTTTAAAGTTAGAGATCATGTCTTTTTGGTCTTTTTTTCTTTTCCTTTTTTTTTTTTTTGAGATACAGTATGGAAGAATATTGTTCAAGTGGTTTGGTGATAAAAATTACATTCTAGGGTATGCTACTTAGTTTGCAACATGAGCTTTACTTGAAATGCAGAAAACTATTTTGTATAAATGTTGGGGGAAGGATAGCTGGGTTAGGGAACCACTAATAAGGTCTAGGTAATTTAGATTTCTGCCTTTCTTCATCTCTTCCAGAGCAACTGATGTGAGATTTCAAAATTTTTTAACATGCTGGTTTTACCAAGTAGAGATAAATCTATTTCGTGACCTATGAATATGGAGTCAGTATGTAAGAACACACTGGCAAAGTCTAACTAGCACATAATTAGCGCCATTAGCATTCTTTTACTTATCAGATACCATCACTTTGATGGTATTTATCATTTTAATTTATTGTTAGTTTAACTAAAACTTACATTTTATTTCAACAAGCCAAAAATTCTTAGAATGCGTAAGGTCTCATAAGAATGAGACTCAAGATTACTCGTGTTGTTTTTCATTTCCTTTTTTAGAACTTTCTAGAAGTCTACAGAAGCAGATTAAACAGTCAGTGCCTCTTTGCCTATCCCACTGGAATTCTACATCATAGCTTGAGTGTTTTGATCTCTTTCAATATACTACTGGTTTCAATGTCAGTAATACTTGGAATGAAGTTCATTCAGATGTCAATTTACTTTGGGAAGGGAGCTACTCATGGAGGAGGGGCAAAGTTGCCTAGGAATCAAAAAACCTCAGATCTACGATGGACCTTTCAGGATTATCTAATCTGGTATTTCAAAAAGTTTATCCTTACAATGATAACAAATGTTATGAAAAACATTTTATGTTTTACAGACAAACAAAGTTTTACAAAAAGTTTTACAGACAAATGAGTTAGGACTCACTACTTGAAAGAACATTAAATGGGCTTCTCTAATGCAGGCTTTTTAGGATCTCTAAACGCTATATTATGCATTGTGATTCTCATAAAAGGAGGGGTAGAGAAGAGGGTCTGCAGCCCCTGCTCCTCCCCGTCTTACTGGGCCTGGGCATTTGTGTGAAATTGCATAGGCATGCCATTCTCTGCAGTACTCCAGCAAGTGAGACTTTTAGTCCTCAATCTGCTGCTGCTTTAATTCCTATGACCCTCTTGGTCACAGAGGCTTGCTTGATAATTCCCTGATATAAGAGACCCCTAGATAAACATTCTCCCCAACGTTCTAGACTGATACCCTTTTTGTCTAGTTATTGCCTTCTCATCTTTTATGTTCAAGTCCAGAAACTCACTTACTCAGAGGCATTATCTGAACCTCTAAACTGGATAAATACCTTGTAAGTAACATCAACTGTTAGGCTTTGTGATTAGTTTTAGTGTTGGTCTCCCTGCTAGACAGTAAACTCCATGATGTCATTGACATTGTGCCCTGCAAACAGCAGGTACTCAAGAAACTGTTAAATAAATAAAATAAGTTGTAAGAAGTCATTCAAAATTACAAGTAATTTCACTTGAGGACTGTTTTGGAAGGTCTGAGACTTAGGCTTAAGCCTTGAAACTGGACCTCTGCTTGGGTAAATGAGAGTTTTTTTGAATCGCCATTTCCTTATTTGTAAAGAAAAATACTGGAGCTTCCCTGGTGGTGCAGTGGTTGAGGGTCTGCCTGCTAATTCAGGGCACATGGGTTCGAGCCCTAGTCTGGGAAGATCCCACATGCCGTGGAGCAACTGGGCCCATGAGCCACAACTGCTGAGCCTGCGCGTCTGGAGCCTGTGCTCTGCAACAGGAGAGATCACGGCAGTGAGAGGCCCGCACACCACGCTGAAGAGTGGCCCCCGCTTGCCACAACTGGAGAAAGCCCTTGCACAGAATCAAAGACCCAACACAGCCAAAAAGAAAAATAAATAAATTAAAAGAAGGTTCAACATTTAAAAAAAAGAAAAATACTGCTCCATTCTCACAGAGTTGTTACAGTTCAATCAATAATAAGACTTGATACACTATGTAAAGAATGAGCAACTTTTTTAACAAAGACAAGCTTTGGTTAAATATAACTGAGCCTCTTGTTTTAAGTCTTATTTTACACCAAGCTTATGCTGCTAAATCACAACAGAAAGAATAGAAAGAAAAAAAAAAAAAAAAAAAGAAGAGGCCAGGAGTCTATACAATTAGTCATCTAACAAACATGTTTCCTCCAAGTAGGCTTACACCAGGGATTAATATTCAGCTCCTCCTTCTGATCCTAAGTAATACCAAGATGGACTACATTGCCTGACCTATTGCTCAGATTTAACTTCTAAGCAATATTAATGTATCTGAAGTAGTGCTGATAGGCTCCTGTGGTGACTTAAGATGCAAATTTGTTCTAGTAGCCATTTACACTTTATGCAGAAAAATCAGCAGTCACCTTCCAAGTTTCAATGAGATGCTCAAGATTTCTGGTTAATTGCCAGTTTGAGTTATAGATGTCATTTCCATTACATTGCAAATTTAAAAACAGACACTTACTGTTGGACTACTTAGGTCAGGAGGTGTAGACATGTCCCCAAACAAATCCATCTGGTCAACACCCTTAAAAAAGTATTTTGATTAGATTCAAATGTGTCTATTAAAAAAGATGATTTTGTATATTGTTGTAATTGTTTCCTAAACTAAAGTTTAGGAAAATAGTTGTGACAATTGGATTTTCACTTAACTAATACAGATTTGATATTAGGTTATTTAGGTAAGGAAGTGTAGACAAGTCCCCAAACAAATCCATCTGATGTACACTTTTAAAAAAGTATTTGGATTAGATTCAGAAGTGTTTACTAAAAAGATCACTTTGTATATTGACATAAATGTTATACGAACAGTTAGGGAAAGAGTTGTCGCAATTGGATTTTCATACAGATTCAATACAGATTTGGTATTAGCAACATCTTTAGGAAGTAAATCCCGTGTTCAGGTAAGTAAGAATCATAAAAAAATCACATACATACCAATTTCAGTTTGCAAGCTTGGTCATCAAGATTCATTAGGGCCTCACTCCCATTCTGAAAAGATGGCAAATATTAAAGGTTTAGTTGGTGAGTTTTCCCTACACAGTTTAATTCCTAGTGTATTGGCTTGCTAAGAAGTTAAGATTTTGGTACTAATCATTCAACTGTACATCTTCTATGACCAGAGGGGTCATGAACACATAGTAATAAAACTAAGAGGGAAGCCTGCTTGGGCAGGTGGCAAACAAGGGCTTATACACATCACACGTGCAGTTCATGAGAAGTAAAGATGCTGTTTTACCTCTACTGCTTTGTTGGCTTCTTCCATCTGAAAAGAAAGACACAAATTCAGTGATCTTAGTAAATTATAGTTAAAGAGAATTAAATAAAGGAATAAATATACCTATGGGTTCACAAAGAGAAAGCAAGAGAGAGTCTTGCATATTATTTCTGCCCTACATTCTCCTCCCCTTTTCATATCAATATTGGATTTGAATAGAGTTATTGGACTTGGTAGTCCTGGAATCAATGTGAAGTTTATAGGGAGAAAATGCAAGAGTCAGGCACTAGAAATCAGAAGGGCCTAACTATAAGATCCAAACATTGCCCTATTGGGAAGAACAAAAAATATATCACTTTCTATACTTTGAAGAGCCACATAGACGCCAACACTCCAGGCAGGCCATGTGTTCACATAATGTTCAGACATGGTCTTGAATGTTGTCTTAAGTCTAATAGAGCCTGTATTAGATAGTACTTGCCTTTTTCTTTTCTTCTTCCTTTTTCTTTACATTATAGATAACTTGGAAAAGGTCTTTCAGATCAACAACTAGGGGCTCAGCCTGAAGCAAGAGAAAGCATCTTTATCAGTATTTTAATCTTACTATTTTCTTCCCTTTGTCCCCCATCAGTTCTGATTAGTAATGTTTTCTCCCTTTCTCTTAAAGCTCCTTCCTACCCTCCCCTGGTTTGTGGAAGATCACCACCACTCCCATCCCAACCCTCAGTTCCATAAAATACTTAGATAAAACAAGAAGAACAATGATAATTTTCCAAGTCCTTTCAAGATTTCTGGGAATAATTGACTATCGTTCTAAAATCAGCAATGATCTTATGAGAAAGTCCATTCTAACAATGCTTACGCCACACACTACATGGGTATCAATGACATTTAAAGAAGATTCCTTAGACCAATTAAAGATAGTCATCCTCTGAAGTACTGTTTAGTCCTCCTACATCCAACTGTTTCCGGCAAGCTCTCTAGTTGAGAGAGACACACTCTTATGTTCAAGTCCCCCTCCAGGTATGCTTCAAGGCTTAGAGCTTACCTGTTGCCCTGTTTTTATGGCAAAAAACTGGTGTTGGCCTTCTCCTCCACACACGTAACCAAATGCTCGGTTGTCTGTCACATCACGGGCAATGAAAGAAATCTTATTTACTGGATGTTCATGCTCTATTACCTAAAAGAGAAACATCAAAAATGGTGTATTGAGAAAACTAGAATCTATTTGTAGATTCTATCTGGAGCACAACTAAGCATCAGATACCAAGGCATATATGAAAAGGTTAAAACATTTGAAGATTTTTTCACTCCTGGTTGAAGGCTACTGCTATACTTATCGTTGCTAGGAAGGGCTCAAAGGGGAAAACAAAATAAAACAAAAAACCTAACAAACCTAACCTAACCTAACAAAGAATAGAAAACAGAAATAGAAAGAATGATCTTTCTTAAAATATCTATACTTGATTCTCTCTATCCCAAAGACATGATGCCACGTCGCAAGGGAGGACTGAAGATTAGGAGACCAAGAATTTCTAAAGTGAAGATGGAACATATAACCTCTAAAACATTCCAAGGAGGTCTACTTTCTCAACTTAACAAACTCAAGTGAATAGCATAACTAAGCTACAGGAGTGTTCACAAGGGTCCTTTGACTGGCTCAGACTGGCCAGAGAACCCTCCTAAGTATTATTGGGACAATTACCCCCAATACATTCTGGAAGTCACCAAATTCTGTCATCAAGTATTTGTCAACATCACACAGATGTCCACGTCATTATACAGGAGTTTCATGTGGCAGGGCTTATTGGTTTAGCAGTGCTTTCCCTTCTATTCCCCTCCTCCTTTTCTCTTGACCCTTTCAAGTAGATGGTAGGGCTCAACTCTTCATGGATATTTGTAGATGCTCAGAATGTGTCTTGGCTTTTGTTTCCAAGCACCTAAGACCACTGAAAAGTTTAGATTGGGCACCTTAGGAGGTTTGGGAGTGAGAGAATGCTTGTGTGGGAAAACTGCCACCATTGTCTGGCAGGCTTGTGAAAACAAGAGTCAAAAGATAAGGGACAGTGGAGACAACAGTGCATGAGGACAGCAGGGTGGGTGAGCATGTGCCAGGGTTCCAGGGCCCTAAGTTTGACCAATGGATTTTGCATATTAGATAATGGGAATCTCTAGGAAGGGCTGAATAGTAACTTGAGATCTTCCCACAGTATCCTGATACAATAAACTATTGTGCAGCAATGAAAAACATTTTAAGCAGATGAATCTGATGATGTTATATTGAGTAGAGGGAAAAAAGTCCCGGAAGACTTGAAGTATGATAGCTTTTGATAAGGCCCAAACAAACAAACAAACAAAAAATAAGCAAGACTCTTCATGTGATAGAATAAGAGCAACCACAAAAAATGAGCAAGGTTACATCTATGGGGTAAGGGGGAAGGGAAAAGAGAGAGGAGAAAAAAAGGAAGATGTTTCAGATAGTATTCTATGTTTGGTTAGCCAGTAAGTTCACCCATGACCTTATATTAAAATAAGACTCATACATAGATCTATGATAGCATCACAAACCAGTGGTTAGGATTGATCTCGTGCTGTATATCTTGGTCCAAAAAATACCTAACTGATATCTATGGCATACCGGTGTTTAGGTTAGACTTATAGACTTGAGGTTCGCATCTATTATAGGAAATAAGTTTCCAAATAAAGTATCTGGACCCCTCACCTCCTACCCTATCTGTTTTTTTGCCTGTTACTTCTGGAGAAGTGCAGTAATATGTAATTTTTTTCCCCCTACAGAATTTTGAAAAGGGAAAAGGGGAGCTGAAAGTTATGTCACAAATTATTTGTCAGACTCAGGTGGTCAGAAAGGTGTCAGTGAAAGTGAATTCTTACCCCAGTTTTCTCATCAATGATTTTTATTCCAGAAAGAGAAATGTTGACCCAGATCCTTTGTTTGTGTTGTCCCTGAGACCGAGCAGCTGCTGCCATTCCCTGATGCAATTGGGAAAACAAGAAAAATCTAGTTAAAAGAACCCTATGATGCTTCTGATTCTAAAATTTTAAAAGGCAATCAGCTTTGTTTTCAGCTTGGTTTACCATCTATGAAAGGATTAGGCATCTTTCATAAGAGACAGCAGGATGAAATAGAAGACATTGAGCCAGGCAATTACTAGTTAGCTCTGTGAACTTGGACAAGTCCCCATTCCCTTGGCCTCTGAATAGTCATTGGCAAAGACAAGAAGACTGGACCAGAAGATCTTCAAACATATTCAAAGATGTTCCTTCTAGACCTTGTCTTATTTAATGAGTATTACTTCCTTAATTAGTTTCACAGCATGGCAGTATTAGAATTTAAAAATTTTAAAAAACCAAAGGGCTAACACTAAAAAACACCAGTTTCAAAGCCGACTCCTGAATTTTACCTGGATACTTCCAGGCTCAGAAATTTGGTCCGCTCAAAGGAAAAGGTCCTGCTACACTTGATTAAATCAGGTCTCTAGACAGCACTCAAAATATGCAAACAAACTCATGGCTTCTCATAAAATGCAGCACTGCTGGATCAATTATGTGATTAGAAAAGTTTTTCTTTCAAATAATTGAGATATAGGTAAATACAAACTTCTAATACCATTTCCTCTGTTGCATATTTGCTTAAGATAGAGACAAAGTATGCTTTTCCCCTTTACCTTTAGTTTCATCATAGAATCTTGGCTCATTTTATCCCCTCTTGCATCGGGCACATCATCAATGCCGATTAGCTTGGCCTTGTATTTCACACCATCACCTTTGAATCTAGCCAAAAGATATTCATCTGTCTTTTCAGTGCCTGAGAAAAGAAAGAAATAGAGGATGAAGTTTATAAATGTATTGAAATATCAGCCCCAGGTATGACCAAATATGCTCCAGGATCTAAAAATCTGAGTAGTAAATATTTTGATTATTCTACAATTGATCAAATATGCAATATTCTACCCTTATCCTTCTTTCCTTTGAGTAAAAAAATCACACTGTGTAAAACTGTGTATGGCATTGAGGCAGAGAAGAAAATAAACCCTTAAAGATGCAGAATGGGCTGAGTTATGGGAAACTTATGGGAATATGTGAGATGGGATTGGGGGATATTCTTCAGCATAGTTTTAAAAATATTTTTTAAAAAGAATATAAGGAGGATAATATTTTTTTAATGAAAGGAAAATAAGCCACTGTGCAATTTACTAGCATTTTTGAACTGTCAATAAAGTGGAAGAGAATTGTGGGTAAATTCCCTTGGAAATAACTAAGATAATTATCCATCTTTATAACTTCTGCTTCTCTTCTCATTCCCATTTCTAAAGTGTGGACATGAAAGGCAAAGAAATCACGGCATATTCTCAAACTATGAATGATTAAGGATGCTGACACTTTCTAGTAGTACTTCAGGTCAAAAGAAGAGGGTCTCATAAAATAAAGATCTTGATTTTTATAAAAGGGCTACTTCAGTAAAGCAAAGT
Source organism: Mesoplodon bidens (assembly GCF_964165515.1). Taxonomy (NCBI): domain Eukaryota; kingdom Metazoa; phylum Chordata; class Mammalia; order Artiodactyla; family Ziphiidae; genus Mesoplodon; species Mesoplodon bidens. The sequence goes on from NC_138160.1 coordinate 33,488,186, forward strand.
GGTATATAGGTTACTGAAAGATAACCATGTAATACTTGATAGTTGCATTTCCCAACTGAACAAGATGTGTGAAAGCTTCCCAGTAGGACCCAAATTGGCGCAACCAGAGTTCAGAGGTATGGATCGAACCAATCTCCTCTGCCGAAGTGTTACTTTCTTGTTGAGGAATAGTTGACACTTGGCTGAGATTGAATTAAGGCAAGGGCCGGCTCTTACTTTGCCTTGAACGTCACACTTCGTCACTGGTAACCACCACTAGCTCCCCTCATTGGCCTCAAGATGACTTCTCCATACCTTTCTTCTTTTCCTTTTTTGATGGTGCCTTTGGTGCGGCCTGTTGGTCAGGCTGACCATTAGTTGCACTCGTTTCTGCTTCGTTAGACATGGCAAGAAGGCAGACAGCCAACTCCAGCACTAGCAGACACTTAGTGACACCCAGTGATCCCTGATGGAGACGTCTCAAACAAACATAACCTGCTGCAGACACCTGTGGGCAGAGTTTAGAGGCATAATGAGATCATAACACAGCAAACCCAGACTTTATGTCCTAATAGGCCCACAACCAGTGATTTGTGAGTGTAGTTCTTCAGACTCATTTTGTTCTTTCTTCTCTGTTAGACTGAACTCTGACAGCAGAGGAGTGGGTAGGACTGTTTCCTTTGTAGATTCCAAAATACAAAGAGGGTATTTACCAGATTTTTCTTTAAGTAGTTGATATCTGATAACATTTAATGTGATTAAAGGTACAAACTATTGATACTATGTATAAAATAAAAAAGCTACAAGGATATATTGTACAGCATGGGGAATATAGCCAATATTTTATAATAACTATAAATGGAGTATAATCTTTAAAAACTGTGAATCACTCTGTTGTACATCTGAAACATATAATATTGTAAATCAACTATATCTCATTAAAATTTAAAAAATAACGTCATTATCTAGCTAAGAAATTCATATTGGAACTTTGGCATAAAAATGTAGTATTAAAGATAGGGATCAAAACGTGTCACATGTAGATGAATAAGTTTTCATAGCAAAGTTTAAATAAATTGAATGCTGAGCTGAGAAGATGGCAACTGGCATCTGAAATTGGGCATTAAAAATTCTGGTTCCTCAAAAAATCATGTACCTATATAGAGAGTGATGAGGAGAGTTATGAATTTTATCTTATTCATAGATAAATTTTTTTTAAATATTAAGATCCTGCATATGATCTCCAGAGCTATCTAAGCACTATATTTTAAAAGCCATCCATTTTTGACACTACTGCACATATCAAGGAAAGAATGGATTTATGGGGTGTCTCATTGTACACATTTTGTGCTATTATTTAGTATTACTATCCTCAGAACACTTTGGGATGTGCTCCACAAAGCTCCCCTATGTATCACGGTAGGTAAAAGAAAAAAATAAAGTCAAGTCATTGCTAGCACACAGAAGTCAACTAACATTTCAAAAGGTTCTTTCACCTCCCAGGAGTGAAAATTTCTACACAGCTCCTGAGAGTGCTAGGGAAGGTTAACTTTCTATGTGAATTGAAGACTAAAGCAAAGAAAAGCCACTCATGGTGGTGTAGCCCTGTGAAGACCATGCATGGGCTGGTACACTCGTCCCACCCCCAAAAGCTCTCTTCATTTTTTATAATCTTAATAGTCTTTTAAAATACATACATACACAATTACACAAATCTATGTATGATTAATGTTATCTGAATTATTTCATTTGAAGATTTAGTAGTTAATTTTTTTTACTAAAAATTAAAAAAATATTTTAAAAAAATATTTATTTATTCATTTTGGCTGTGCCGGGTCTTCATTGCAGCATATGGGATCTTCGTTGTGGCACGCGGGCTTCTTAGTTGTGGCATGCAGACTCTTAGTTTCGGCACACATTCAGGATCTAGCTTCCCGACCAGGGATTGGACCCGGGCTACCTGAATTGGAAGCATGGAGTCTTACCCACTGGACCACCAGGGAAGTCCCATTAGTAGTTAATTTTGCCCAAAGACACTTGACTGATAGGTGGCTGGGGAGACAGTCTATTTACAGGTGAAGACTATAGGGGACTCAAAGCCTTATTTACTCAAGATTTAGTTGGGGGCCAGGCACTATTAACCCTTTAACTGTATTAACTGCAGAACATTCATGGTAACCCTATGAGTATTATGATACAGTATTATTTCACTTTTCCAGAGGGAAAGCCAAGGCACAGAGGTTTTAAACAACGCAGCTGCTAAGTTGAAACCGGGTCTCCAACCCAGGCTGTCTGGCCCCAAGCCAGAGTTCCTTAAACACTACACTGATGAGTCTCACATGGGAAGCCTCATGCTAGCTACAGAGATGCTCTATTATATACTTATAGTGCCCCTCACCTCCCCCCAAAAAAGATACATCCAAGTCCTAACCCATGAACCTTTGTATGTGACCTTATCTGAGAAAAGGGTATTTGCAATTGTCTTTAACTTAAGGCTCTTGAGATGGGATCATCCTAGATTTAGGGAGGGTCCTAAATTCTGTAACAAATGTCACTATAAAAGAAAGGCAAAGGGAAGTTTGAGACACAGAGACACATGGAGGAAGTGATATGAAGACAGAGGTAGAGATGGGATTGATACATCTACAAATCAGGAACACCAAGGACTGCCAATGTCCACCAGGTGCTAAGAGCAAGGCATGGAATGAGTTCTCTCTCAGAGCCCCCAGAAGGAATGAACTCCAATGACATTTTGATTTGGGGGCTTCTGGCCTCCAAGATTGTGAGAGAATATATTTCTGTTGTTTCAAGTGACCCAGTTTTTTGTAATTTGTTATGGCAGCCCTTGGAAACTAATACAACACCTCTACTGTGTGTGCCTTCGTTGGCTTCATGGTTCCAAGATTTATTTCCTGACAACATGATAATCTCTTAGTCATATCCATACTCTTCTAATTTTAGGAAGCCAATAATAATGTTCTTAATTTCAGAGAATGTATTCCAAATCAAGAGGATATTTACTCACATTAACAATATCAGGAGGTGAGATAAGCTCTGATCTAAGGAGACACATCAACATTCATCCTCCTGCATCCTCACCTTCTCCCCAGTGGGCCCTTTCCTTTATTAGTTGCTCACTTCATCTTAGAAATAAGGAAAACACTTCCGTGTGACCCTGTAGTCCTCCAGTTATCATCTTATGATCTAAACATCTTAAACTGATGGGCACTTACCCTCCACATTTTCATATCCCCTTCCCCTCAAAGGACTGTTCATCTTAAAGTTAGTCACAGGAAGTCAACTTCAGCTGCTAATGGCTCTCTTGACCAAATCCAATTACTTTGCTTTCATCCTTTTGGGGATATCCAACTGCATGCATCAGATACTACACCTCTTTGAGAGCCCTTTTCCCACCATATTTTGCTCCCATGACAACCCAGAAGCTCCAGTCCATGGCTTGTTTTTATTGAATTGGGATAATCCAGATTTTTGTTGCTAAATGAAGCCCCCTAAATTTTAGAATAACACTGAAAGCTTTCCTACTTAATCTTAGGGCTCCCCTTGCATTTAGGACAAAGATTGAGACTTTTTCACTTTATATATGAGACTCAAATATTTTACCCCTACTTATCTTCAACATCCTTTTCTTTCATTCTTGGATAGAAACACCAATGCTTCTCATTTCTTTTAGAAAACATTTTGGTTTTGACTCCTTCCCTTTTCAAATCAGCATAGCTCCCTTTTCTCCCATTTTCCTGCCCATCCCAGTTACCTATTTGTCCCTGAAGACTTTCCCTTCCTCCCCTCCAATTCTGGCTGGAAAGTAACCTGGCATAAGAGTTTGTCGCCCACCTTTGAAGCTGATACCATACTTTTCTGTAGGATATTATTTCTGACAAGAAAAGACTTAGCTCATTAAACATGGGAAGCTTTATCCTAAAGTGAGAGTATTTTAAAGGAATTTGAGAAGTGCCACAGAGCACTTTGAGGGGGCTTGGGAGAGGGAATGGTGGTGTGTGGTTTAGTCATAAAAGTGATACAAGATGTAACAACCTTATAACTCAAAACCAGCATCAAATCTGGTGTTGGCAGACAGGGCCAAAATGGAAGAGCTCTAAAGTGAGTGGTGCTACCTTGGTTTTACAGCAAAAAAATTTCTCTTGTTAGATACTGAAGTACAACATTTCACAGCACTGGGATTATTTTAAGGTACTTGGTATCTTTTGGCTATATCCTTTCACTGTTGGGGTTGAGCAGTTACAAGGGGCAAGGGAGAAAAAAGTAAGGAGAAAAGGTTCCTTTAGCATCTTAGCTTATTCCTAGAAGAAAAAGGATGTGTATGGTGGGTTGTAATAGCCAAGGGCAGGTCTCCATTGTAGGCCATACAATTTAAAAAGTATCTATGCTCCCTGAAATGATTGGAAGGTAGATTCTACCCATAGGCTCCAAGACTCAAAGATAAATCCCCTTACAAAGAACCATTAAAGTTTATCGAAAAATTTTAACAAAAGTGTACATCCAGTTATGTGTATACCAGAGTGATAAACATTCTCCTTTCTCCACAGGTTTAAAGAGAACAGATTTCCCAAATGTCCAAGTTACCATTTGACATGTGGTAGACAGAAGAAGTCTTTCCTCCAGACTTAGGTCCCTCCGTAGGAATAATTAACTTAAATCCAATGTTTAAAATTCAAATGCATAATCCTTCCAACAATGTTATAGAATTGTCAGCTGTGCTCATAAAACCTTTAGCAGGTTTTATAATGAACTGATTTTTGGAAAGGCTTTGGACGTGAAAAAGGGACCTGGGGGCCAAAAGATGCCCTACCATTTCCCGTGAATGCTTTCCCAAACCTCGGCATTGCTGAAGAAAGTGTCTAGATTGCATTAAACTAAGGGATTTTTTTTTTTTTTTTTTTTTTTGCGGTATGCGGGCCTCTCACTGTTGTGGCCTCTCCCATTGCGGAGCACAGACTCCGGACGCGCAGGCTCAGCGGCCATGGCTCACAGGCCCTGCTGCTCCACAGCACGTGGGATCTTCCCGGACCGGGGCACGAACCCGTGTCCCCTGCATCGGCAGGCGGACTCTCAGCCACTGCGCCACCAGGGAAGCCCAAACTAAGGGATTTTTTAATAAAGGGGAACAAATGGGTGTAGGACAACCAGCAAGTATAATCCTTCCCATTCACTGGGTTTAGTCCCAGGGACTCTTCTGACCAAGGACCAAAAATTAATCAGGAAACAGACACACAAGGGATGTTATCATAAAAGAGGGATTACTAATTAAAGTTCAAAAACATATACAAGAGGTCACACGAACAGCTCCCCATCTAAATCTAGCTGGTTTGTTTTTCTAGTTCTTAGGTTTGTTTCCTTCTTTAGAAGTTCGAGAAGAGAAATAAGAAGATACATCTGAAAACAGATGAGGATCTAAAGCTACTGTATATTTTTGACTCCTTTTTAAGGCCTAATATAGAATAGAAAGTTGTAAACGAAACTATGCTGAGTCAATAAAATTAGCTTCATTTGAGTGAAGATATCTAACTTGGATTTTGGACTTAATACAAACCATGTGGGGACTTCCCCTTTCCATGGCACAAGAATCAGATGACCAGGAGAGATGCTGCAACACTTTTTTTTGGTTTCTGAGAACGCTCTGAGAAATGTATACCAGAAGACTGTGTGAGTCATCTTCAGATGACTATGTCCTGTGCACTACAAAACAATCTGCTATAGTTTATTTAGCACTTAAAGTGATTCATACAAGTATTTAGAACCTTGAAATACTCAGAATAGGGACAAATTTGTGTAGGGACAAATTTGGCTGGTGCCTCCTATTCCTCCATACCTTTTCCACCAATTGGAGTGTATTGGTATCAGCAATGATTCTAATGAATGATTATAGGGTTCTAAAGCAATATCATGACACATGTTTGCCACCTCCCTCCCAGTCTATCTTTTTACCTATTATCCTGAGCAGAGAGATATTTTCTTGGTCAGTCTCAATGCTGGTAAAAGGAATAACTTGAGTTAAGAACTTATTTAACGGTAGCCCCATTCCACAAATGGTAGAGGACTTGTTTTTAATGTTAAGGGGAATGGTACAAACACCTAACCTACCAAGTCCTTAAAACACTTACCCTGGCAGCTCTATGGAATAGAACGTGTATCTATTTTATGAATACTGAAATGGACTCGGTAACACAAGATCAATCACTAATAAGTCGCTGGGCTCAAACCGAGTGCAATCTGTGTTCCCTTTCCTACTATATATGTTGCTGCACTTAACTTTTTTTTTTTTAATTCCACTGATTTTAACCTGTATTTTTTCAGCTGGTTTCAAAGTCATAATTCCATTGACTTTAACACATCAATTAACTTTCTGGAAAGAGCCACATAAAATAGACACAGGAAAGGGAGTTAAGGAGAATCAAGAACAAAGCAACATAAATGTCTTTGCTAGTGTCCAGCACTTTGTACAGGTCAGAAATGTGCTTTCTTGTCCTTTGGAACTTTATGCCTGTCTCAGCTGAGCTAATGAACTAGGACATGTGAAATATTAACCTCCTGGGCAGATCTCGAGGTCCAAGAGGGCAGCAAACAGCCTTCACCACTATCTTCAAAGTAGCCTTTTGAGAATAAGGGACCTTGCCAGAAATGATGCAGCCAAGTTTCTGGTATTTGATGTAAAGCTATTCTCCTTTAACTACTTGACTTTCTATGCTGTTAGGAAGGTTTATTCTTCACTGCAAAGGCCAAGTTGAGTAGACAGTAAGATTTTTGGAGCCTATTTAACTGGGGAAATAATATTATGTTAACACACACTGAAAAGGAGTCCTTACGAGATTTTCTTGTAAATGCTGACACTGCTGTAGGGGCCTCAGGAACAAAACATGCCTAAGTCAAGGAGGTATACACTAGTTATGCATTTACAGAGAGCACGTATCATTGCTGTTAACCCCTAGGAAGGATGTTGCAGGACTGATAGGACCTATAAAACTCTGAACAAGAAAAATTTCCCCTATCTTTGGAATCAAGTCAGACCAGAGTTAAGAGTTCCTCAGACAGTTCATTCTGGATAGAGGTGAGATAGAGTTCAGGCTTGGAAGTCTTACATACTTTCACTACTTTCTAGCACAGTGGCTTGAGGCAACTTATCTAATATTCATTTCTCCACCTGTAAAATGGGAATATAGTTTGCAGAGTTGTTATAAAAATCAGTAAGAACTGATGTAGAGACCTCAGTGCCTCGCATACAGAAAGCACACAACAAATGGCAGCTTTGATTAAATCACAGCTAGGTTTCATGGACACTATGTGTCGTGTATGCAGTCTTGTGTTGTAGCCACCATTGTTCTTCCACAGCATGTTTAAACGATTTTAGAACAAGCACGGCCAATAGGTGAACAGCTAGTAAGTAGAAACACTGTTAGAGCCACATCCTGTCCAACTCTGGCTTCTGTGACTCTAGAAGGTAGGTTCTGACAGGAACAGGACTGTGGGAATAAAAACTACTCTAAGTTACACAGAGAGGCCTGTTCTAATGAATCCCGAGTCAAATCTAAGCCTACATCATTACCACTGGCAGTTTAGAAGGTCTACCTCACATCCCCTGGGGAATTTTATGTAGAGCTCTTAAGACGCTGAAGTCCATGTCACACCCAGATCCATTAGTTCAGAATCTATGAAGGAAGAGATGCAGGTTCCAATATATTGTCAAGATTCGCAGATGATTCTAATGTACTGACAACTCTGAGGTACAGTAGTCTAACTTCCATAATCCTTTGTCCCCTTAAAGAAATACCAAGTGGGTTAGACTACTGAGCTGGAAGAAACCTAGGGAATAATTTGGTCACACCCTTTCATTATAAAGATTAGGAAACTGAGGGCAAGAAAGAGTATATAACTTGTCTAACTGTTAAACAGCTGGTTGTGGATAAGAGTTGGTACCAGGAGAAATCTAGATCTTAAAATGAGACTCTAGTGTCTTATTTCTAGAGATTGTATGAGTCAGCTTTTTTTTAAAACTATTTTTTAAGAAGGCTGTACAAGGCCCATGATATAGAGACTGAACCAAGAACACCTCCCATTTAGTAGATATACCAAGCCAACAACAAGAAGATAATTTAGCAGAATAGTTTGAACATGGAATTTCATAGATGTTTTCTGAACCAAAACAGAAAAAGGATTTTATGTGGTCTAATGATAACATTGTCACTGGATTCTCTTTTGCCTATGTAGCTGGAGTCCTGCTTGGTCAAACTGGCTCATTAATGTTAATTTGGCTGCTTGGAAAAAAGTATTTGGCTAGGTTTGAGATGCAACCCACAGATCAAAGGATTCACATTATTTCAGTACATTCTCTACTATTCAGTGTTTGGCCTTTTAGTGTTTTTTGTTTTTTTTTTTCAAAGCACAATAGGAAGTTTGAGTTCTTGAGTTGGCAACTTCCAATATTCTTTTTTTTTTTTTTTTTTTTTGTGGTACGCGGGCCTCTCACTCTTGCGGCCTCTCCCGTTGCGGAGCACAGGCTCCGGACGTGCAGGCTCAGCGGCCATGACTCACGGGCCCAGCTGCTCCGCGGCATGTGGGATCCTCCCGGACCGGGGCACGAACCCGCGTCCCCTGCATCGTCAGGTGGACTCCCAACCACTGCGCCACCAGGGAAGCCCTTTCCAATATTCTTGACTCATTATGACCTCTCCTAATTTTGTATTCACCTCCACCCATTTTGTTGTTAAAATAACTTTTTATTAGGAGTATCTCCTAACAGTGCCTAAAGAATAGTCATCATAATAAAAGTGTTTGGGAGAGTTTAAGGCTTTAAGAAGGAGCTTGATGTTATCTGAATGAAGGCCCATTCTCTAGACTGGGCAATGCAACAAATTCACTAGAAATGTCTAAATATAGCTCACTAGTCTAACTGAAGTATTGTTTACAATCAATTTTGCAATCACATTACTTAGTTGTTTCAGTGCAATGACTGTTATTTTGAACACTTTGCTAGGGTTAGAAAAAGTAGAATGTGTAGATTCACAGTTAGAGTATGCTCTAGCCTCTTGGCAAGCTGGGCACAAGTTAATATGCTTGTATGAACAAAGGCATAGCAGACTGATTCTTGAATCCGTCCTTACACTTAATCAAACTCTAAGAGAGAAAGTACTGTTGGAATATCTCTGCGGTCGTTGGGCTGTGTGGAATTTTTGTAAATACAGACACATGAAGCTTGGGGTCGGATTATACCCCAAGAGTATAAGAGAGAGTATACCCATCTCAACTTTAACATCTCAGCTAATCATTCTACCCCAGTTCTTGAGTATGACTTCCTCTAGCTTAGACTGAACAGAATAGGAAAACTGAAATCCAACTTTATCCTTTAGCTCCCTTCTATAAAGGGAAGGAAGTGATATTGATACTTTGGAGATTTGAAAATCATGTTTGTGCCACTGCTTTACATTGCTAGCATTGGATCATTTGGGGTAGGCTGTGGTAACCCTGACACCGGGGACCATTTGGACATGGCTCAACTAGGCTATGGTACATGTGCTCTGGATATCTCGAGTGAGTTGGGCAGGGTGATGTAGCGGGTGCAGCTTGACATGGAAAAGAGAATGGGGTTTTTCTGGTCTAGTGTGCAGTGTGCTTCAACCTAGATTTACCAGAGCTCTGCATTTGGTGGTTATTAGGCCCTGATCCCCCTACCGATGTGGTATTTGTTCCTTATCTGTTGCTATTGTCCTTTTTTCACTTGTCCCTCAGGAGCTATGTGGGGAAGAGAGATTGGTAAGGTAATGACTGCATCCTTGAGTGAAGTTCATAATATTAAGTACCATCTTGGACTACCTTATTAGCTGCTTCTCTTTCTATTTTTGAGATACCAAGTCACCTATGGAAGGAGCTAGGAGTGATTCCCATTAATTCTAGGAAAGGCTATTAGGAATCCATTGTTCTGGGGGAAAGGATAATATGGCTTTTGAGGGGGTGGGACAGGCTTGACAAAGGCTGCCCTTCCCCATACATCTTGAGCTTTAGGCTCAGAGATAGCTGACGAACTAGTGGGTAAATTTGTATACCAAGCTAAGACATTTCTGGGAAATGGCCAGTGCATTGAAGTGGTCCAACATGGGGTGGTGTGTGTGGGCAGAGGTGGGAGGGAGGGGTGGAAAAACTCCTTATATCTGAGGAGCGGGTAGAAGACAAAACGTCTAGACTCAAGACCTGGGCTCAAATGTCAGGGTTCCCATCTAACCCAGCCAAGAAGATATGTTGGCACTTCGGGCAGGCCTCAGTACCCTGGCTGGTGGGTGATATGTATGAGCACATTGAACGAGCTGTGTGACTAGAGGGCCTGTGGGGACATGATGGAACTCTGCAGAGCACTTCTCCCCCTACCCTGGGTCACCACTGCAGGACCTGAGAGAGCAGCACCTGCCTCAGTCACCAGAGCACTTGCTTCAGTGGATAAAAGCCATCATGGTTTAGTGGTAGCACAGTAGCTCACACTGGGTGCTGTCATAACGCTGGGAACACCATGCTGACAGTGACAGAAGGGGGTCCTCACCGAGTCTGGTCTAGTTATGAAGCGATAGTAACCAGAAAGTATACCAAAAAAGCAAGTGGAAGGAATAAGATTCTAAAAAGCTAAATGTTCATAGATAACCAGAATGGGTGAATGGAATAAACCAGTTTTAAAATCTGAGTTTAGAAGAACTCTATTTTTTACTATTAGATGGTAAAGTAGAACCCTATACTTCATTCTGCTTCCCTCCCATCCTAAAGGCAAGGGAAGAGAGTATTCTAAGGATTGAACAATTTATATGAAATATTTTAGGGTTTTAAATTAAAAAGAAAACAATCCAAAACTACTAACATGGAAGCCTCTGGAATTTTTCTATTGCAGGGCCTCTGGGGCAATACTTTGAGAAGCATTATGATACAAAAATGCATGATTTTTACTTTGAATTTGGCATCTAAATGTACAGTGGATATTATGCTTGTTCCTTACAGGAAAATGTAGTCAAAATACCAATGAATCAGAGTGAGGGAAAAGGACTGTCTTTGCACATTTGATTTCTAGGCCAATACACTGACACTATTCCTACATTCTTCAATAATCTTCCCTCATATCTACGTATACTTGCCCAGCTGACCAGCAAATACTTCATAGTTTTCATGTCTATCCTTCCCAGGTTACTTTAACATACTTCTACCAAAACTCACCCCTCTTCCTAATTCCAAGCTAGTTTTTAAATAAATCACACAAATGAATCTTAGCAGTTTGTTTCCTCGAATGCACAGTATCAAGTTGTGCTTTCTCGTTCCCAAATGAAATAACCTGAATGGCGTCAGCCCAGCCATGTAGCACACCTAGCACGTGGACTTCAGGATACACAGTTTATTCATTTGAGCCCCTCTGTGATTTCACCTATGATGCTTGCATATGTAAATCTTAACTGTTAAACATGTTCCACTTTCTACTTGAGTGCCATTACAATAGTCATCTTGAAAGTCCACGTGGATATTAGAAGAGCTCAAGAAAGCATGTTATTTAGAAGCACCTGCATCTTATTTATTTACTTAAAAATTTTTTTTTGCTTCTGTCTGGTTTATTTTATTCAACATAATATTTATGAAGTTCCAGACATGTTGTATCTTGTTCATTATCATTGCCATATATCTCATTGTATGAATACACCACAAATTTTATCCACTTTGGAGCTGTGATGAAGAGTGCTTCTATGAATATTCTACTACGTATCTTTTGATGCATGTATGTGTGCATTTTTTTAAATTTTACTTTATTTTTTATTGAAGTATAGTTGATTTACAATGTGGTGTTAGTTTCAGGTGTATAGCACAGTGATTCAGTTAATATATATATATATATATATATATATATATATATATATATATATATATATATATATATATATATATATATATATATATATATATATATATATATATATATGGTCTTTCAGATTCTTTTTCCTTATAGGTTATTACAAATTACTGAGTATAGTTTCCTGTACTATACAATAAGGCACTTGTATTTTAAACATTAAGCTATAAACAAACATTTACATACACTAGTAGAATTATTTTATGATATATCATATCAGGCCATTTTAAAAGCAGGCAGGTCATCTTAAACTTTCCAAAACCAGTGCAAGAAACACTGCTTGATATTTAGTTTCTTCTTTAATAACCTGGCTGAATTATATTAAATTCCAACGTGGTTTCCGTTCCTAGGCAGAGCCCCACGTTCATATAATCTTCAAAGCCATGGCTTGAGTGTTTCTGTATCTTTCTGTAACTCACGTTTCAGAGATGTGTTGTATTTTGGAGAGTTTAAAGGAAGAAGAATCCAGCTGCCTTGTAACACCTGCACAGAGTAGTCAAACTGAGGTGTATGTAGTGTGTGTAGACAGTCAGGACTTCTTTTTTGTTACATTTCTGTACATAGACCAAAACCATGAAAAAAGTTCTTATACCTATGTAGACCCAACATAAGATGAGTTTAAGTTATTTGATTCTAATGTGTTATCTCTGGTTCTGAGTGGCCTTTTCAGTAGAATATGCCCTTTGTTTTAGTGTTCAATCTACCCTTAGAGTTGGTATTAACCTTCCATGAGAGACCTTGCCACTGACTCCTATTTCCACGTCTGACATGATCTCTTCTAGTTGGGCAAGATATCTACAGCCAACAGGGCATTTGGGCTTCATCTCCAAGAATGACAATGGCCCTGCTAACCCCATAGATAAGAATAGTTTTTTTTTTTAAAAAAACACTTACTGTTACCTGTGTGCTGAATATATTAACTATCACTTTAAGGATTTTTTTTAACCGTTTAAAAATGAACTTTTATTGTAGTCTGAGAAAGACGCTACTGCAAAGTGATTAGTATAAACTGCCCTAAGGAGGAGAAACAGGAAAAAATGCAAATCTCTGAGAAAAGCCTACTAATAAAAACCATAGATTGAATCACATGGTTAATTTAGTAGTTACTACAGTGAAATCCATAGAGAAAAACAGAAGCCAAAACATAATTCAATATACGAGTCAAAGGATATCTTCTTCATGATTTAGCTGATTTCCCTTAGAGAAGACTTGGTTGTTTTCAAACAAGATGAAGGAAAAAGGAATCATTTAAAAATAAAAAGGGGGACTTCCCTGGTGGCCCAGTGGTTGAGAATTTACCTTCCAATGCAAGGGACACAGGTTCGACCCTTGATCGGGGAACTAAGATCCCACATGCTGTGGGACAACTAAGCCAGCGTGCTGCAACTACTGAGCCCACACGCTCTGGAGCCCAGAGCATCAAAACTAGAGAGAAGCATGAGTGCTGCAACAAAGATCCTGTGTGCCGCAACTAAGACCCAATGCAGCCAAACAAATAAATAAATAAGTAAATATTTTTAAAAATAATAAAAATAAATAGGGACCTTTCTATTTATTTGTTGAATTTCAGGTTTATAGTGAACCAGGAACCTGGTAACCAGCCCTCTCCTGCCACCCGACACCAGTGTTCTACCATGCTGAAGGTTAGGAAGTCTCCAGAATGCTATCTAAAAGGCCAGGGGAACTCGTCCAGAAGAAATAAGCATATAGGCTCATTTGCTTACTTCTTGGTTGCTGGCCAAATTAGATAACAGATAAGAAATCCCCAGGTAATTGCAGATTCTGCTAGACAAGGAGAAGGGCGAGTCTGCCAACTTGTTTTCTTGCTTCTTGTGGTGATATATTAATTCTACTCAAGTACTAAAAATTTAGGAGACAGGTTCCAAAAATGGTCTGAAATAGCTAGCCCACCTGCTTTGAACTTGTGTGCACACAAATACTCTAAGAAGCTGTTGCATGGGACTTTCCTGGCAGTCCAGTGGATAAGACTCCATGCTTCCAACTGCAGGGGGCACGGGTTCCATCCCTGGTTGGAGAACTAAGATCCTGCATGTCACGCAGCCAAAAAAATAAAAAAATAAAAGCTACTGCAAAGTGAGATGGACAAAGTGGTGGAAATGCACAAGCATCCTTGAACTTGAACTAAGGTTCATACGCCATCATTATTCTCTCATCTTTTGGGAAATGGTATTGCAGCAGTCCCTGACCTTTTTGGCACCGGGGACCAGATTAGTGGAAGACCATTTTTCCATGGAGTGGGGGGGATGGGAGTGGGAGACGTTTCAGGTGGTAATGAGCAATGGGGAGCGGCAGATGAAGCATGGCTCGCTTGCCAGCCACTCACCTCCTGCTGTGTGGCCCGGCTCCTAACAGGCTGCAAACTGGTAGGAGTCCGCAGCTGGGGGTTGGGAACCCCTGAATTGGACCAAATAAGCACATGGGGATAAGTCAGTGCATTTTTAAACTGAGGGATGGAAAAATTCTATATGGCAGCACATATAGAAATGTGCTAAATGAAATAGATTTGGGATTTTAATTGCTTCGCAGTTGAAGCAACTACATTGAACAATGTATGTAACAAAGTGTTCTAGTTTATCAAAATATCTGTATATGGTTCATTCACTGCAGAGATAGATGAGCACAGGAAGTTCCAATTACAAGAAAAAAAACCTACCACTTAATATCAGACTTTTGTTTATAAAGTCTAAATAGGTGAGACAGGTTTTGTTTCATGAATTCTATACATAAATTCATGAGAATGCAACCAAAATTATACCTGTTACAATCATGTAAGTCATCACCATTAACTGGTCCTCCCTTCCACAAACATGTCTAGACATCTACCTTAGGGATCATGATGTACAATTGGCAAGTTTGGAAGAGTAATTCAGGGAACCTTGTATCTACTAAAGCCTTTGGGAAAAAGCCACCCCTATATGATTCCAAACATTAACCATGATTAATCTAAAGAAGGTTTCAGGAAGTCAATTTCTATTCCACCTTTGGCAATCATTTAAGTGATTCTACAAATAAAGTTAAAATGGAGGTGGTGTTTCAGAGCACCAAGTTAAGAGTACTTAGAAAATGAAGATACAGCTTACTGATTTTCTTTCTTGGTTGTAATAATCAAAGAACACAAGGAAAGATCTCAAGTATCACCTTAATCTGTACAGATTTTGAAAAGTTTATTCTGGGATTTAAAGAGTGACTTTGAAGGTTTTCTAACATATATATTCTACTGGATTGTTTTCTTAAGTCATTTCTTCTAATATTAAAATCATTCCAGAGCTAGGAGAAAGGGGAAAAAAAAATCAAATTTGTACCAGCTGCATAAAAACAAGGTATCTAAGAAAATTGTCCTGGTTATGTCATTATACACCATTTTCAAAGGCTCAAATCTTGAATATTTCATTTACTGTTTTTCTCTGTTTTTAAAGATAAGTTCCTTGGGTGGCGTTAACCAATGGCTTGGAGGAGCCTAGGAAAATGAGATTTTTCTTCCCCAGGTCCAGCATAATTTTTTTTTTTTACTTTTGACCTAGATATTATTTTGCAAGATTGAAGAAGTAATCAGTGTCTTAACTTTATATTTACATGAAGTAACCTTCAATGCAGTATGCTGTTTCCTATAAACCTACACTGGTAGCCTGATCAACAACTCAGTTTGGGTATGTTAAAAGGCAATAAATGCATTAACTAAATAAACCATCCATTCATATAGAGACAAAAGAATTGCTACTTCCCAAAGAGCTTAACAGATTTGAAATGATAAATTTATATACTAGGACAATCTAGTTTCTCTGGCTTTTTGGACTGTAAAGACTCATTCATTAGATCTATCTGTGTCTTTTAAAAGGTGTTATTCAAACTCATCTCCAGCTGCAGATTGTGTTAGTGTGAGTCTAATGCTGGTTAACCCTCGACTCCTTCCCCACTAAATGAATTTGACTTAAGTGAAAAGTGAGAATACTGTATTGTCTAACAGTTGCACTAAAAGCCTGTGAAGTGTGTCTGTTTTCTAGTTCTCAGAGCTTTGGCTAGAAACTGTAAGAAATGAACACAACATTGTAAATCAACTATACTTCAACAAAATTTAAAAAAAAAAGAAATTGTGTCGAGTATTTGCCCTTTGCATTGTTATTATTTATAACCTGCCTAGCACTCACTGTCACAAGTATCACCTAATGGTCAACGCTTGGCTTTAGGGCAAGCGATTGGTCAACAATGTGACTTACTTTGAGGAGATTTTCCCAGAATAAGCAGATGAGATGAGAATTCTTCCTGCTCCCAGGCCTGCTGCATGTACACCATCCCTGTTGGGTTTCATTGTCTTCTTAAGATGACAAATCATGGGGGTGCCACATGGGTCTAGAGTTTTAGCATGAGATGAACTAGTAGGCATGGTTCCTTATTACCAGCCACTTTGCTGGGCTTGTACTGAGACCTCCTGGCCAATTATGAGATGTCATATTTATATTCAACTATAAAAAGGTTTCTGATTAGTCTACACAGGAATGTCAACATCAATGATTCACTGTGAAGGAAATTTATTTGATTCATAAAAAATGTAATATTTAAGCAAGCGGTTTCATTAGCTTTTAGAGCAATCTCATCTGTTCTCTGAACCATTAATGACCTGTTTCAAAATTCTGTGTCTGCTAAGTAATTGACATTTAACTACTTGAAGAAAACATGAATGGATATAAGTGATTAGATAAGGACTTCATTTGTAGCTTCTCTTTACGATCCTTGTTATATATGGTCATTAAATAAAGGGAACTTCGGTTGGTCCTTGAAGATTTAGATTCAATCCACAGTGGCATCTGCTATTTTCTAGTTTTTTTTTTTTATGTAGGCATTTTTAGCATCAGAGAATGCAATTAGATCATTTGTTTCCTTAGCTGAACTCTATAGTCCTGTGCAAAGACAAGTCTTTGAAAACCACTATTAAGTTCCTAATCCAATCTTTATTAAAAAGACTCAATATTATGGACCAGGAGGTTAAGACAAATCCTTTAAAAAGTAATGATCAAGCTTTTCTATAACCCAACGATGCCTTCTACTGTAGTAAAACTTGAAGTTAGGAATATGTTTATGGTTTTAATGTTTTCTTTTTCTTTTCCAGTATGGATTATTACAGGATATTGAATATAGTTCCCTGTGCTCTACAGTAGGACCTTGTTTGTTTATCTATTTTATATATAGTAGTTTGTAATATAGTTGTAATGTCTTTAAAAAACAGAATGTGATCCTTAAACTATAGATGTGTGTAGACTATGAATTCCACCAAAGGAAACAGTGAGAGAAACAACACTAACATGCTTTCTCAGTCTCTCTAAGATAAGCAAAGTTTTACTTTCAGGACTAATTATCACAAGTAAGATGTGAATAAAATTTCTTTCTCAGGGTCATTCTCTCCAGCGTTGAGGTTCTCTAACTGAAATTTCATTCTACATTTGCACCTCCACCTAAGAAATCCCTTAAGGGTCAAATGCCACCTCGGTTGACTCTCCTTTTTTAAAATAATTAATTAATTTATTTATTTATTTATTTATTGGCTGCATAGGGTCTTCATTTCTGTGCGCGGGCTTTCTCTAGTTGCAGACAGTTGGGTCTGCTCTTAGTTGCGGTGCATGGGCTTCTTTTTGCGGTGGCTTCTCTTGTTGTGGAGCATGGGCTCTAGGCACACGGGCTTCAGTAGTTGTGGCATGCGGACTCAGCAGTTGTGGTTCATAGACTGTAGAGCACAGGCTCAGTAGTTGTGGCACACGGGCTTAGTTGCTCCGCGGCATGTGGGATCTTCCCGGACCAGGGCTCAAAGCCGTGTCCCCTGCATTGGCAGGTGGATTCTTAACCACTGCACCGCCAGGGAAGTCCCCACCCCTGTTGACTTTTAAGAGCATGTCATCTGTCTCACACTGTGCTCAGTCAGTGTGACTCTACAGATGGTAAATCGTTGGCTACCCTAGAGTTTGCTCTGAAGCCATGCTAATAGAAAATTAGGAAGGCCTTCAAATACGGGCAGCTTTTTTCATATGTTGTTGAGAGCATATGGGGTTTAGTGACTGATCCCTGCTCAAAGCCATTATGATTTAGAGACTGGAAACAAAGTTAGCTCCTGAATGCCAGTGGTCAATGCCAACAAGTTAATTCATGTAATAAATCTACATCCCTACCATGTGCCAGGCACTCTTCTAGTGCTTGGGATATGTCAGCGAGCAAAATAAAGATCTATTCCCTTATAGGGTTTACACTCTAGCAGGGGAAAGCCATAAATGGATTATAGTCTCTCAGAAGGTGACAGATGCTCTGGAAAAAGAGAGCAGAGTAAAGCGGGTTGGGAGTTCAGGGTTGGGGATGGCTTTAATAGTTTTTTTAGGGGGGTGGTGTGATGAATTGGGAGATTGGGATTGACATATATACACAAATATGTATAAAATGGATAACTAATAAGAACCTGCTGTATAAAAAAATGACTTAAATAAAATTCAAAAAAATAGTTTTTTAAGAAACACAGAAGGAATACCAATGTTTTAAAAGTTAAATTTATCTTCATCCCTTTCTGACAAGAGTGGAAGCTGAAGTACAGAAGTTAATCAACCCCCTGAAAGTCACATGAGTCTAATATCTATGCTCTTAATGTCTTTGTTTTAGAACAATACAGGCAAAAGAGAGAATTAATCTAGTTCTTCAGATAGGTGGAATGGGTGTTAGCCAGAAAATACTTTTGGGAAAGAGGAATTGATAGCAATGGGAAAAGAATATTTATGTAATATTGACTAGAATACCAAACCCGTGCTGGGTTATATGATGGGAAAAGGTTGAAAAGTAGGTCAGACTGGATTAGAGTGGGTTAACAGAACTCTATTTTGTCTAGACGGTGCTGAGAAGACTTTGAGGTTTTGAGCAATGGTGTAGAGGTCGGGGTGGTGACAAATCTGTGTATGGAGCCATGGTATCAAAGAGTCAGATAGCTTTGTAGTATGATAGTTGCATGAACTTGCCATTTTGAGTGATTCAAAACTGCCGGTTTCTTTCATTTAATTACTTGGTTAATCTTTTGGAAACAAAGCCTTTTAACTGAAAGGTTAAGGTCTAACAATCTCAAATGTCAGATTCAAGGTTATCCCATCTTGCCAAGCTATGATGCTTGGCGACCCTCAAACTTCAAATAAACAACATGTCCTAAAGGTGGCTTAAAAAAAAAAATCAAAGGCCATTATGTCTTATAACTTTCATTCTAAGACCCTAGAAAAAGAATTCCCATAATGTCAGTTTTATAAAAACTTATGTAAGTATAATGATATTTGAAATGTGAGCGACTAAAGGAACTTGTAAAAGGCAGCTATTGAGTAAAGTAGTCATGTCATTATAGCTCCTTGCTTAAAGCAGAATAGATAGCATTTTCCCATTGTATATATGTTTCTCCATATAACTATTGAAAGACTAGAAGGAAGAGTAGCAAGGAAATGCTGGTTAAGAAGGGTGGCAGTAGGGTGAGAGACAGATTTCTGCTTCTTATACATTTAGAATAGTGATATTAGGGTGACATGTGCCTTTCCGCACTTTTAAAATTAAATTCCTTAGAGATGTACTAATTTGTCAGATAGCAATATTTAAAATGCAGGCAAATTTGTAGTTTTACTTGGGATAAAGACAGAATCATAAAGCTACTCTAGTATCAGTCACATGAAATTAAACTCAAAAGCTAAGAGAACCTACAAAATGAACTTGAAGGTCTCTGCAAGCATGCAGAACGCTGCTCACAGAAAGCTTTCCACACTGTCATCTTAGACTTCGTTAAATGTTTACTTATCCAAAATTGTTGAGAAAAGCTCCTGATATATTAAAACAAATGAACAGTAAGTTTTGAATCAATTGCTCACTAGGGTTTGAAAAAACTCTTATGCTAGCATTTTCAAAGTTGATCAGAGTATGGTCTATTGCCTATTTCCAGACTGGTTTTCTTGGATCCAATGGGGTCTGTGTAGATAGGAACAAGTTGGCAACCTAATTTAAGAATTAAAGAACCTAATTTGTATGTTCAGTATAGCTGCACATACAAATTTTAAAAAGCAGCTTTCTTTGATTTGAGCAGAAATTGTGTTAAGTCAAAGGGATAACCTTAATTATTCAGTACTGAGCCAAAGGTTTCATCTATTTTCTCAATTTTTATTAGTTCTTTAGTAAATAGTTTGGTAGATGCTCTTAAAAGGAGAAAACAAGAGGAGAATAAGAAGTTGTCCTTGGACAACCTGATGAAATATCAGGTTGAAAACTATTTGCCACTATGATTATTATTGGCCCTTGTGATAATATCTATTGGGTTAGATAGATGTATGAGCCATGATGAATACTCCAGTGGTAGAAGTTAAACCAAAGACTTGAAAAGACCACACCATGTGGAGAATTTCAGTAACAGCTTGTTGGCTTTTCTCAGGCCCTGAGCAGATATAAACTAGAGGAACCTAGGGATATTGCTCATTATAAATAACCTTAAAGTCAAAAAAAGACTCAGAACTATTTTGCTTATACCAACAGATAGGGCAAGCTGAAGTTCTCCGTTTTGCTCACTTTATAATAAATTCCAATTAATGTTGCAGATGAGAGTCACTTGAGTCACTCATTAACCTGGCGATCTGGTTAGTGTTTATCAAATACCTACTGTGTGCCAAGCACTGTATTATGCTATATATACAGTGACAAAAATAGATATGGTCTCTACTCTCAAGGGGCTTACAGTATAGACAGGGGAGAGAGAATAAGCAAGTAATAGTTACAACTGGTACTAAGTATTTCAGAGGAAATGTTTCTGATTAGGGTAGAAAGTTTCACTGCCATTAATAACATTTAGAAGAGAAGACAAAATTAGACTACTTCAAGGAATTCTATATATTGTTTTCTTATTAATATCAACCATAGAAAGATGAAAATTTTATCTTAAAGGTTTAATTACCCTCTTCAATAGACAGTTTTAAAATGATGATATTTACTTAAAACATTAATTAGATGGGAGATATTTACATTAAATATTTGGGAATCTCCTATAATAATACTGCAATCTGGAAGACCATCTGTGTGACAGAGCCAGTGGGAGGAAAAAATCTTGTGATATGCTAGGTTATGAAGGAATATCAATGATGTTTCCTGCAAAGTTATCTTAAAATACAGAGTTCTGAATCAGCACTCTTTTCATAAACACAGGAAAGAAACATATGCTCATTTGGCATCAGTTTTGTCACTTCAGGAGTACAAGCAATTCAGAGATGACACATACCTCTATATTCTAGAACCAAACATGTTCTGTGGCACTCTTAATTACCAGATTTTTCTAAGAGTACAACAGGGTCACTTTCAGATCAGGCCAAACTACTAAAGTGTGGATTTAAATGAAGCAATATTTTGAAAATGTAACCATGGGTCCCTACTAGTGGCTTTAGTTATTTAAGGAGCACTACCTAGTTTATGAGAGCATTAGCAAGAGAGTATTAGGTAACAATTGGTTAAGGTTAGCCTTCATCAAGAACATGGGCTTTATTATCACCCCAAATAGTAAGGTGCTCAAAAAGTGTCGGCTGCATGAAATATAAGAATTTGGATCCTAAAACAGAGCACAGTTGCATCCATTGCTTCTGTTAAAGAGTTCTTGTATACAGTGTTGAAGATTTCTATCTCTATACACTGTCTGGAAACTGAACTACAGATTTTCTTTTGTTCATGGATATACCTGAAAGATCCACAACAGTATTGTCTGTAGCTTGGAATGAAGCTAAGATTTTATCTTAGACTGTTCACATATCTACTGAATCTGGCAAACTTTTGACCCTCTGTTTTCCATAATTACCCTTTATTTCCATACCTCTTCTCCCTCTCCAACAAAAAAAATTTTTTTTTACTTAGTTCCGGGATTCCTCCCCAGTCTTGCTTCATCACCATTCCGAGTTCCTGCTTCCAAAAAAGCTATACTATCTTGTGTCATGTACCTTGTTCCTCACAATTAGCCAACTCTTAGTACAGTGTTATATTTTTTATACACACAGCACAGGTATTTCATATTTAGAATACTTGAAGAAAAAAAGCTCTTTGTGGGATTAATTCTCCCTTCCATCTTCTCAAAAGGATCCGATGAGAATCTAAGTTGTAAGAGCCTCTAGTTGTCTCTGACCCACTTTCATGGCTGAATTCTTGTAGTGGTGCCCTACCAGACCTCAGGGTCTTCCTGATTTTGTATTAATCAGGCATCAGTGTTCAATTCCTCTATTTACAGTCCATCTGAGATGCAAAGCCTTGTATATTTAGAATACATAGTAGATATATTCATAGTCACCTGTTCCCTAGAGAAGCTGATCTCTTCCATTTACCCTGGACACACACACACACACACACACACACATGTGCGTGCACACACAAGTACACAGTGCCTTCTCTTGTTACCTCCCTAGCCTGTTATACTTACTGCCTTCACCTACTTAAATTCCTACCTGTCATTCAAAGTTCACTCAAGATGTGTTGTCTTAGGTCTTCACTTACCTCTCACCGGCCCTACCATTTCTCTACACTTGACCTATTGTTGTCCTCTGATTCATGTGGAACTCTTCCCTTAACTCAATGAAACTCTGAGGTCAGGGAATCATTTACCATACTTTTCTAGCCCTCATGCAGTCTGGTAGAAGGAGTGCACTTAAAACATTAGAGGTAATACAATTTGTCCCTTAATATTAAAATCTTTTCTTTACCTTGCTGATTTTCCATGAAAGAACAGGTCTTTCTTCAACTGCTAAGCAATTGCTACTCAAACTCATCCTGCCAATACAACCAGGTTAATTGATCTGAGTCAGCATTTTGTTTTCCGGATTTAATAAAGAGATCTAGAGATCTCTTAATAAAGAGATCTTAGCAGATAAAGATCTAAGTCCTTGCCCTGACATCCAAAGCTCAGTGCAGTCCATCTCTCCTTTCCAAATGATATCACCCCTTACCTCTCTACCACCTGTACTTTCTCTTGGTCAAACTGGCCATTTGGGCATACATCTGCATGATGTACTTATGAGCTTCTGCCTAGAATGCATTTTTCTTCCTACCTTTGATTTGACTTCCACCATTCCTTTGAAAGCCAAATCCATCATCACACCTGCGTCCTTTTCTTTGTGTACCACTCTGTACCACTTAATTATAATAAAACCATATGTTAGTTGAGCGGTTGTCATTTTCTCTGAATTTCAGGTAGGCAGCAATTGTTGACACTTATGTGTTCCCTAGCAGGTGTTAGGTAAATGCTTTCAGCCAACTTTCAATTACAACCAATGAAAGCTTTAGATCACCTGGACAAATCAGAAACCCCAAGAACAAGTTATCAGGCAGCCAAGCAAACATCTATGCATCAAGATATCCTTCAGAAGACAGGTTGGACATTGAATAAAACTATCATTTCAATTCAAGTACACGAAATCTTCTGAAAAGCCTTAGCTATCGTTGAAACTTGGTCCAGGCAGAAATCGATATTAAATCTCCTTATCATCAACCAGCTATGGATGGAGGAGCCTGTTCTATTTGTTTTCTACTTCAAAACTGGGATTTTATTTAAGATATCTGACTTCAGAAGCAAAGGGTAAAAAAAGAAATCCCAAAACAAAAACAAAAAATTACACTACCACCACCCAATGCTGATGTAGTAAAACACAGCTGTCATTTTCCTTTTAGGGAGGTTTGAGCACCTACTATGTGTACCATTCCAACTTCTGATCCTCTGATCTACAAGTAAATCACATGTTTCTCATCTGAATTAACATTGTGCCCCAAAGCCAGACTGGTTTGGCATTCTTCATAGGACTATGAGAGCCCTCTGACAAATAGTCAAACATATTTGGCTTATTTCTGCTGCCCTAAATGGTAACAAAAAACATGTTAACATCTGCATTACATATTATAGAAGATTAGAACAGCTCTTGGCCCCTTAGTAGGGAACTTCAAATATGAAAAATAAGAGATCCTTTGGGTGAAATGTTTAGAACAAGGAAGGCAGCTGTACCCAACATGGATACATTAGTGAAGATTTTTTTGTTTTTTTGCGGTACGTGGGCCTCTCACTGTTGTGGCCTCTCCCGTTGTGGAGCACAGGCTCCAGACGTGCAGGCTCAGTGTCCATGGCTCACGGGCCCAGCCGCTCCACGACATGTGGGATCTTCCCAGACCGGGGCACGAACCCGCGTCCCCTGCATCGGCAGGTGGACTCTCAACCACTGCGCCACCAGGAAAGCCCTAGTGAAGATATTTTTAACTTTCCAGTTACTTGGGCCTGGATTAATTCTAGACCTCAGGAGGACTCAACTGTCCTGCCCAGAGGACATTTAAGTGGTACCTTAAGAATTAACATCTGTGTGCCTGTACTTGTTTATGAAGCATTGCCGCATCTTCTTGCTTGACCTTCACGGTAGGTAAAGAAGATGGTCTCATTTTCAGCCTGAATGTGTTCATCTCTAGATTTTAGCTTGCCCAAAGACCACAAACAATGAGAACAAGACCCTTTTCCAATATCAATTTAGTTATTTCATTGAGAATTATAGTCCTAGAGCAGGTACATTTCTGAAGCAGCAGCTCTGAGGAAGTTTTTTTTTTTTTTTTTCATGGCTTCTCCTTTAATTTTAGTTTGGAGACAACTCGTTTTATTGATGGAGAAAATGAAGCTCAGTTGTTATATCCCTTGCCTTCAATAGCAAAGCTGGGTTGTGGACACCATCATTTGTAGTTCAAAGCCCAAGCTCTTAACCACTAACCTATGCTGCCTCTTCAAAGCCAGAGTTCCAATTCCCTCCTTCTAGATCACACCCTTGTATCTTTCAGTCTAAGGCGTGATCTCTGCTAAACACCCATCTCTGATTAACACTGGTCATTCTTAGGACTGTTTTGCAAGGAGGGTGAGGTGACTAAGGGTCAGGGACATTGAGTAGCACACCTAAGAAATGGCAGTGCTCCCATTCCACTGCAGGAGTAGAGTCTACATTCTTTACTTCACGTAAAATAGAATTTCTTCTAGACTTCCTTCTAGACTTCTATTCACTGGGAGTCCTTCCGCTGCTAGCCTAGCAACATACTTCACGGAACAGGTATTTACTAAATATTCTGACAACCATCACGATTTGAATCATAAAGATTCACGCTTGAATCCTGGCTCTACCACCTAATGGTATGACCTTGGGCAGGCTGATATCTATTGATCATATTGGAGCTAAGAAATGGAGATATCTTTTCTACCTTAAGTTATTCAAAGTGAAAGTCAAATGGGAGAATGGAATAGTACTTCATAAACCACAAAGCGCTATAAAAACTAAGTGCAGCTGATTCATTTACCATGATGGCAAGGCCTACATCTGCACTCTGGGCAAGGCATGAAAAAACAAAATAAAAAGTTTTATAGGTTAGAGGGAACCATCTGATTCAAGAGTAATGATCTAGTTTACGGAAATCTTTTTAAAAAGAAGCAACTGGAACAGTCTTCTAATAAATGGAGATTAATTATGTTTTTTAAAAACCCCAAAGGGAAAAGGATTTGGAAGCGAGGTGACAATATAAAACTAAGGAGTAGATCGGTTTTCCTAGAATCAAGAAAGCAATTATGTGAGATAGCAGGGAAAATGTCAAGGTTTGTGCTTTTTCATCTTTCTAAGATTCAGTTAAACTGAGCGATGTTTCAATGCTTTACTATTTCCGTGACTGTAGGAATTCAGTTACTTTGTTGTGCTTTCCACTGAACAACTGAAATATGAAAGTTACTCTTAGATCCTGTGAGGGGCTTGCTGAAATACAGCTGGATGGGCCCTACTGCTCATATTTGCTTTAGTGGATGTGGCATGGGAGCCAAGAATTTGCATTTCAAACAAGTTCCCAAGGATGCTGATGTAGCTGGTCTGGAGACCGCACTCTGAAAGCTAGTCTGAGATGAGTTCTTTCTAGCTGTGAACTATACACTCTAGCTAACTACGTGTCCAATCTTGAAAGAATGAATGAATCTGACTGTTAAATGAGAACTTACATGGCTCATCAGTTACATAAAGTTCTAAGTCTGTTTCAGAATAACACTTTGCATTCACACTGCTAGGGAGAAATAGGGTAGCTTTTTACCCAGAGAAAACATTAAACCGTAAATTCCTCACCCAAATCTCTTCCAGGTTGGAGAACATTTCAAACCCAGCTTTTCCAGTATTCTTACTTCCTAACCTACCGGCTCCATGGTTACCTAAACATATACGTGACAGCCCTCATGCCTTCTGCCTCAGCGTAGCTCCCCTGCCCTGAACGCTCACTCAGCCTGCTCTGTTCACTCAGAGCTCTTACTAGTTTAAAGGTCACTTGCCTCTAGCTAGCTTAGGGGCTAAGTTATAAGTTACAGCAGCAGAAAAACATTGACTGGCTTGCTCTATATTGAGGCAACAGCTTTCATGTTCCTGAAATTTCAGAAGCCATAATGTTTGTGTCGTGATGATGTAAGAATTAGCAAGAGTTGGACAATCTGGATTACAGTTTTGGATGAAAATAACTTTAGAAGGATGAGGTAAGTAGAGAGGAGATTCTATCTCACTTAATAAAAAAAAAGTAACTTCCATGTTTAGACCAGGAAGCAGTTTGTTCAGATTCTGCTTACCCTAGAGTGACAGGCTTCCTTCCAAGGTAGGAGAAAGATTCGGGAAGGGGCGTAACGGTGGCAACCTGCCCAGCTACGTGGGCAAGGACAGTATGGGGCCCTGTGTACTCAGAAGACTTTGTATTTCTAGCCCAGTCCCTCAGTTTAGTTCCCGTGGTCCTCTTCCTTCCCACTTCCTTCTGCTATAATGCTGACTTCAGGGGCAAGGACTGCTCCTTCTCTGTAGGGGCTCTGGGGGTAGGGGGTGGGGGGAAAGACTTAACTGAGACCCGAGGAGGTCAGCTTGACCAAAGCAAACTGCAGGCTCCAGGCAGAGAACAGAGAGTAACTCCCAGTCGGTTCAGTGTTAAGCACAGCAAACTCCCTGGCTTTGTTAATATTAAGTGCTTAAGTGATTAACATTTTTCAGGTAGACAGGTGGTGTCCAACTTTGACAAAGACATTCCCCGTTCTGCCTTTCGTTTTCACAGAGATACATAATTCAGTGGTTCAGGGGGCAACATGAAAACAAAACATCAGAATAAAGTATTCTAAGCATACAGGCTTAACAGTCTTCCCAACAAACCTGGGGGTAGGTATTATTATTCTCTCCAGATAAGAAAGCTTAAGGTCAGAGAAATGATGCAATTTGCTCAAGGTCACATGAGCAGCAGTGCTGTCCCTGGGATTTGAACTCAGGCAATGGGGCCCCAGAACCCACACTCGCAACCGCTGCCTGGCTGAGCAAGGTGTGAGGCGGAAACGGCCTGTGTGGCAGCCCTTTGTGTCCACATGCAGCGTCATTTGTTCCCCTCACCAGAAATCAGCGTACTCTTTATAGAAGGGGGCTCGATGGCCTGCTTTCCTTCTGAGACACAGGATTAATCTAGTCAGGAAACATTACCATGAGTTAGGTTACCCTTAAATACATAGATCTGAGGTTACAGCTATTTCAGCTAAATGTGATTTTGGCCAACCTCTGTGCAATCCAGTGGCACAGCTTCAACTTTAGAATTACACAGCAGCACCAGAGAATTTTCAAATACCACATCCTGTTCCTCAGGTGTTTCATATTTCGAGTCGAGTTCTCATTCTGTTTCTGCTTGGAGTGTACAGAGCCTTATGCGTTTGGTCAAATACCAAAACCTCCCTAACTGGTCCAGTTTCAAGGCTTTCCACCTGGGGAGGCATCTTCTGCTTCCCCTTAGGGCAACTTAACACCCTGGAGCTCTGTCTTTGGCAGCCTTCTCAAGTAGTTCAGCATCCTAGGTTTGTCTTTAAGAAAAGCATTAATTAAATCCTCAAGTCAAGAGAGACTGAGGAAGGGAAACACATAGAAACTTCAAAACTACCCAGGTGAAAAATATCGTGGTAGCAAGTGTAGGCTTACAGACATATGAGGGTAGAAAGAGAAATGAAGCAGCACATACTGGCTGTACCACCAAGAACCCATGTCTCCACAAAGCCCCCTGCGGACCAGGAGCCATGACCAAGGCTTCCGTCTTCCTGCTCTCTAAATCTTCAGGTAATGGGAGGCATGGCCGAGCAGGCCAATAATATCACCCCAACCAGCTGGTCAGCAGCTTCCAGGGGTCCCTGTACCACCTTCCTTCATGCCAACAAGTGTCTTGAAAGCAATTCCCTTCAACCCAAACAAGGTGGCTGAAATCCATTCAACCTTTTGGGCAAGGCAAGACATAAGCCTAATGCACAGGACTTTGGACTTTTAGTTGAATCTCCAACTGTAAAAAGTCTTGAGTGGAAATGCAGACCCTGGATTCTGTCCTTAGAAATGAGGCAAGGCTTTGAACAAGCACTGTGGCTCCCTTCCCTCTCTCACATCCTCAGGAGAAGATCAGCTGTGTCCAAGGTCACCAGAATGGCGACTACCTATGTGTCACAGCTCAAAGTCGGAAGACGTTCTCCTACCATCTGCTTTAAAATGGAGGAGGGTGTAGCTTAAGAAGAACTGGTTGCTAGGGCATCCATTTGGGTAAGAAGGGAGAGAGTTGGGAGTGGGAAGGGAAGGGGAAGTGAAGTTACTCATCACCAACAAGAAAAAGAATCCAGCCGGCCTAAGGAGGATACTGACTAGGGATTTAGAAGTAATCTCTTCCAGAAATACACATTGGAAAAAACCACTAGGCCTCCTTTGTGCTTTCTCAACAAGATTGCACATTGCATTAGGTGTACCATTGTTTATTAGCACATACGTAGCACTTCAACCAAAAGGACCCTTCCCCAAAGATGAAGGAGAGCTCAATCTCAAATACTTCTGAATTCTCAGGGCAATAAACTTTCTTGCAGTGTCATAGAGGCCTATCTCCCCTCGAGGAGGGAGAGACAGAACCGGGGGCGGAGGGGGCAGGCACCACGCCCAGAGAAGAGTAGCCTAATCAAGGTCTGGCTGCTGGTTTCAGAAGCCAGGTGGAGGTGTCACAGAGCGTGGAGGCAAGCCATTTGGTAGCTGTCAGGCTCCCCCATTCCCAGCTAGTCCCTCCTGCCCCAACAGCCCCTAGATGCTCCTGTGTGGGGAGCAAACCTCAAGCCTGCAGGAAGATCAATTACATACCCCATCAAAGCCATTCCAAGAGCCTTATCGGACCTCTTGAGGGCATTTCTGCAGCTGCCTTCTTTCCTCAGCCATTCCTTCTGTTTGAGTTAGCTCTGTCTTACCTCCCTCTCCCCCCTTCCCCTGCTTTGCCTGATTAGGGCCAGAAATTTTTTCATTAAGTCACTTTACAGTGCAATAACAACATTTACTATTCATGAAGTCGCCCCTCCATACTTTTTAAGTCTTTCCATGTGTCTGGAAGCTTATTTCGGCTCTTCTCGTTTTACAGAGTGCCTCTCTTCCTTCCAAACACAAACTAAAAAGAAAGAGGATAAGGTGGGGGGAGGAGGGGAATGGATGGGGTGCAGATAACATCCAGATTCTTTAAGTGTTTTTAATCCAGTTCGATTTCCCTTCGGACTCAAAGGGCTCCCTTCTAAAATTGACTGCGGACCTGAATTCCAGGCTAAGAATTAAGTCGAGAGGAAAGGACTACAGAAACAAATAACAGAGTCAGCTCTAGGCTATGAAACCCGCTATGTTGACTGGGGCTCCACGGTTTTAACCCATTCATTTTTTTCCCCTTTTCCAAAATTCCTACTTAATCTTTCCAGATTACAGCAAGCAGGCAAACACCACTTAAACCCTCGGAGTATTTCAAACAAGTTTGTTCAGTCTCTTGGGCAGATACTTGCTTAAGAATCGGGTGTAAGACAAAGTTCACATTTTAATGCCATACGTCGTCAGTCACCGGGAAAAAGCTTCTCGCGGGCACAAACCAGGTCCCCAGCCTTTGTCACACGGCAAAAATAACCCCCCTTGGAGGAGTTAATTAGGCGGTCAGCAGCCACACCAGCGTCCGATCCGGGCTGCCCACAGAGCTTTTAAACAAGCACACACACACACACACGCACACACACACACGAGGTGCTTGTTAAATGTCACTAGCTGGACATCTGGATTCAGACCCCAAAGATAAACGCATTTCGTGGGAGCATTCCTCGGATGTCAGGCCACAAAACCGCCTGTTCGCTCAAGCACACCGTCTCCTTTCTGAGATGCCCCAGCAGTCCCAGGTCTGCATCCCAAGGCGGAGCGGGAGGGAAGCAAAGGAGGGAAAGGGGTCGCCAAAAATGGAGCCAAAGGGAAGAAGGATCGGAAAGCTACTCACAGGCTAGCTAGCGCCTCCGCGATGCGAGCATGACTTCCCGGTGGTGCCTGAGCCTCCTGGCTACCGCGCAGCCGACACGGCGGCCGCGCTTAAATAGCCGCCGGCCCGGGAGCCTCGGAGCCGCGGGCCACTCCCGGCGAGATATGGTTCTAATCAGATGCTGGCAGCTGAGGACTCCCCAGGAATGCGCCGGGATGTTTTTGCTGCCTGGGCTGGGTAACTCCCCCTCAACGTGTCTGCTGAGTCTTCCAAACTTAACTGTTTATTAACTCGAGCTGGGGCCGCGCAGAGGAGCCGACTCCCGTGGACTGGGAGCCCCACCAGCGCGGGGCGATCGCCCGGAGCCCAGCGAAGGGGAGGAGGAAGGAGTCAGGGCGCCGTCCGGAGCCCAGACTCGCGGGGCTGGGGACAAGGGACAGGGGATGGTGCGCTTAAGGACAGGAAAGGGAAACTCCGCAGGAAAGGGGTGGGACCCAGCGACCTTCATCTCACAAATTCCTTCTCTGCGTTGCCGCTTCCAGTGATGTGGCGTCCCAAGTCATCCTAACCCGGTAGGGCCCTTTGAACAAAGGGCTGCCTCTACTCCTGACTTCCCTGGCAAGAAGCAGTGGATGCTAGCTCAGATCTGCTGTCTCTACAGTTGCACGTGTGATTGCCCCCTTTAAAGGAATGCGTGTCTCTTTCACGGCAGACGTGGGTGCACTTAAGTGCACCCATTTAAATTGGTGGGTAATCTGTGCGTATATGTAAAACATACTGTATTTATGTATGAAATATAATCCTGTATATACAGATATAAAGACAATACTCTCTCTATGAAATTGATATAGACAAAGATACACATGCCTATATAACCTAACTAATCAAGCTATAATATATTTGATATAAACAGAGAGATTATATACTGGCTTCTCCCACAGTATGGGCATCCCTGTGTAGACACATAACATGACTTTATCTGCAGTGATTTCTGTAGTGTTTCCTATACTTCTAAGAAAAATCTGAAATATGAGAAATAAAATGTTTGAAAATATTGACGTACAGTACTCAGCAGTAGAAGACACTCCATAGTGTATCTTGGTGGACCTTAACAAGCTGGGGATTCATCTTCTCTGTATTTTAAAATCATGAACAATTGTAAAACATCCCCAGAAGCTTTGTTGATTTCTAAGAGTTATGAAATTATTCTTGTGAAAAGTATGTCTATGTTTCCTTCTTTTTTTTTTTTTTAAGTCTGAGACAGTGTGTACTAAATGTGAAAAAAAACTAAATTGCGACTTGGATGGGAAGGGGTTATTGATTTTATTGAGTAAGTAACACACAGTGGATTTGCATTTTACCTCTGGAAACTGGGGGTTCAAATCAGGCTCATGGGACACCAGATATGTATTTTGTGGTCCCAGCCTAGATCCGACTGCAAAACCACGTAATTTGGGACAGCTCAGTGTGAGTGACAGTCCCTGCTCTCAAGTAGGTCAGGCTTGGGACAGCCCTGGAGCCAGGCGTGCAGAGCAGCACAACCTGTCAACGATGAGAATACTACCTCTTTTGACCTTTACCCTTTCTGCCACCTGTCTCATCCCCTCATACCTGGGGAGGTAGAGGTGAGGAGGGTGGTGCTGACAGTTTTCAATGTTCCTCTGAGGTAATTTGCTATTATTTAAAAAAATGACTTTGTGTGAATGACAAGAGGTATATAAAATTTAGTCTTGGGACTGTATTTATAACATTTGTGCAGAGTAATTTATTTATTATTTATTTATTTATTTTATACCACATTCTGTGTTTTGTTTTATTATTTTTTTAACATCTTTATTGGAGTATAATTGCTTTACAGTGGTGTGTTAGTTTCTGTGCAGAGAACTTTAATTCTGGTACATTTTAGGACATGGTGCTTTATTTTTAAGATCCAGAAGTACAGAGGGTTGGTTTCCCTTCCAAAAAGTAAGTAGCTGGAAAAATGACAGTAGATTTCAGGCAAACAGAGGCTTTGACAATTTGAAGAAAAAAAAAATGGGTCTCTCTTTTAACCTCACTATGTAACACTTTCTCAGAAGTGACCACCCACATCTATTTTTTTTAATCGAAAGACTCTTATCAAGAAATGTTGACTTATGTTTGCTCTACCCCACCAAATGGAAGGGATTTGTCTAAGAAGCCAGAGGAAGAAAATGATTTCATCTGCCATAAGCTGTAGTTTCAAGAGAAAGTTTTTGATGAAAACAGTGCATTTGTGAGCAGTGGGCTCACACATACAGCTTGAAGTGGACAGCTCTGTCATTTCACACAGATATCTCAAGAGTTGACAGTGGAGAACTCTGATTTGACTTGAAGTGTGTTTTTATATCTCTAGGGCTCTGATATTGCTCTGGCAGTAATTCAGTATCCTGCTCACATTAAGAAAGAAAGAAAGAAAAATAAAAAGACAGAGAGAAGAATGAAAATAAATGCAACCCTTTTTATCCCTGGTAGAACATAGTCTCCTGTCCCATGGAAGTTGTTGGCTTTTAGGTAAATCTAAAATGAACATCCTCGCTCCTAGAGAATCACACCCAAACCCACCCAGACATTAACCTTGCCTAAACCACGGTCTTTTCTTACAACTTCTGAAATTAATGTTTAGACAATTAAGGTGAGGAAAATTGAGTGCAATGTTTGAAAAACTGTGATCCTTGCATGACACTCTCTTTGCACAAAACCTGCTTGTAAGGGAAAAGGAAGAAAAAACCCCCAAAACTGACGACTGTTCCCAGCCTAGGAAAGAGGTAGTTAATCCCGTGATGGCTTGCTGAAGAATGCATGGTTTATTATTAAAGTAATCTCTTAAGATTTTCCTGGAATGTGCTTCCACAGCAACTCTGCCTGTGTGAGCTATCCTATGTGTGTGTCTTTTCTTCCATAATTAAGCTGGGTTTTCTTCCGCCTATAGCTCAGAGACGAAAGGCTTTCTCTCTCCCTTCTCCAGGCTTTCTCCTATCTCCTTCCCTACTGTTCCTGTTTCCCTTCAACATCCCATTTTGAATCCTGCCATTTCCCATGAATTGTAAGTGATCCTTTAGACTTGGCCATAGGTAGACTGTCTGTGCACCTTGATTCCTTGCTGGATGCTTCCAGATGTTCTAATCAAACAAGGACTGGTTGAAGTCTGTGGATCTAGCAAGGTCACATCTTTTTTTTTTTTTTTTTTCCTCCTGGGTGTTGTAAAAAAAAAAAGAGAGAGAAGAGAATAGCTATTGTTCCCAGAAAATGTTCTTTGACCTTCACTCATTCTGCACATTCATAGATGCAGAAAAACTGGCCCTATCAGATTTGGCTTTTGGCAAGGCAGGGCAAACATTGGAGGGTTTTCCCTTTCATCTATCTCTCTATCTATCTAAAATCTAAGATATTTGGAGGGTAGTCTACTAAAGGCAGCCTGTTTTGGTTTTCTTTTTTTTGTTTGTTTTTTTGTTTGTTTTGTTTCATTTTCTCTTGTTGGTTGCTTTCGTTTGTTTTCTTGGTTACACCTGTATCGCACCTCAAAACTCAATATTTATTATTTGCTTCTGATGTGAAACATTAGTGAAACTCAGATGTTACTTGAAAAGCTGGAATGTTGTAAAGTGAAGGAAAAATTCAATATGGTAGATTTACATAACTAGTTACATTTTGCTATAATAAAAATTTTTATAATAAGAAGTTGTAAAGGGGAAAAAGAGTCCTCATATGAATTACTCATTAAAATATTATCTTATTTGGAAAGTAAGTTGAAAAGAGTTATTAAAAATAAAAACACATGTAATACTACAAAATGCTAATATTAATTATTATTGTAGCAAATGCTTATACAGTTCTCTATCCTATGAACAAGAATCTATCCCCTAGAAATAAAATAGACATTAAAAAATACAAAGATGTTACTTGCTGCATTGTCCACAATAGCAGGAACCTGGGAAAAAATGATGTCTGTCAGTAAGGGGATGATTGAATAAATTACAGTTCATCTGCACTATGAAATCATATGCAGTCATTTAAAAGAATAAAATTGGAGTTGAACCTTGTAATATGGAAGGATTTCTATTAGGTAGTGTTGAGTGAGAAAAACAAGATATAGAAAAAAATGTAAAATATGTTTCTATTTTAGTAATACAGAAAGCAACACTTAGCTATGTAGGTTTGAGTGTGTGTGCGTGTATATGCATGGTTATCAGGGACACTAGAGACTAGTGACAATACAGATTACTGGGGACCCAATGGAGATGAGGGTAGATAGGGGGAGGAGGAGGGTGAGAGCCCTGAAAAAAGGGAAAAGAAATTAAAAGAGCCTGTATGCAGATATAGTTATAGATCTCATTTGTGCATTTAAGTGAAATGATATATCCATAGGTTTGTATAATTAAAAAAAATACACCAAGTGATTTTAAGATGAGGAGAGAGAAGAGTTGTAAGAGCTATAAGATGGCTTTTCCCTGAGGAGTTTTCCTCAAGGTCTTTCAGAAGTCAGTGTTCATCAGTGTCCTCCTGCTCTAATTTGGCCTCTAGAGCACAGTTCTCAAACTTTACTGTTCACTACAGGCCTCCTGGGAACTTGCTCCCGGGAAAATTCCTGGGTCCAGCCCCAGAGCCTGGAAAGGTGTGTGTGGGGGGTTGGTGTGGGAGGAGAGGCATGCAGTGCATGGGAATCTGCAGGTTTAACCAGCCCTTCCAGGTGATTCGGACGCTGTGTTGTTGGGGACCCTCTTTGAGAAACACTGAGTTTCTCCTGTGGTCAAGAAGACACTCATTTTGTTCCTCTTTGAGCCCTGAGAACTGTGTGGAGAGGGAAAACAGCAAGGCTGAGAGGAAGCAGGTGCCACTGGTCTTTAGATACTGCCCTTTCTCTCTCCCCTGATTCTCTGCAGCCTCAGACAGTGTCCTGGCTCTGGTGGTGACTTCTCTCCCTGCCCCCTCCCCTGTCAAGACTTGTTTTCAGAGAAGGATCTGATACCAGTCATTTGCATGGACCTGTACCGAGACATTTGCATTTCCAACCATGACCCTTACTTGGTATGAAAGGCACTACCCAGTGTTAAAAGGATCTCAGACATCAGTAAGAGCAGGGACCGATTTTTTTCCTATTTTTGAGCAGGTGGAGGCGATTGTCAACTCCACTCTGCATCCAGCTTAAGGTTACCTAGAAAGAGAAGATTATAGGACCTCCAACTCCTGGAATGGCCCTCTGCTATCCCTGACATCATTTTACATCTTGGCTTCAAAGGGGCCATATGAAAATTGAAGCTGTATATTATGTACATAATTGTTTTTCTGATACAGCAAAGGAAAGTGAGATTTAAGATCAGATCTGGGTTTAAGTTCAGGCTCCATCTCTTAACAAAGTACAAGATTTCTGCAAGTTTCCTAACTTCTCAAGGACTCAATTTTCTTATCTATAAAATGGGCATGCCCTGTCTTCCCCTCCTATTTTGGCTTCTGGTGGGAAGAAAAAGAAGTTATATACCTGGGAGGACTTTGAAAAGTTTGAGATTATATAAATACTATAAATTATGCAAAAATTATTCAAAAAATACATTATTGGGGGGGAGGGGGACAAGAAAGGTGCTTTTGTCCCAAATGATTTCTGCCACCAACATCAGAAATTCTCTCACTAGTAAATCATGTGTTTAGGTAATGATGCTCCTCTGGCTGCAGTGAACTTTCCTAAGGCTGATCCCTTGGGCTAATCCCAGACCCTGATTTTCTAACATATTAGTGAGGATTACTTTAATGGATCAGTTTCATCCTGTCAAAGAGAGATGAGTGAGTTTCTGCTGAAATGGGGATATTAAAAGCAGGGGAAAGGCAGAAAATGAGCACCAACCTCTTTTACTTCGGAGATCTGTTGCTACTACTGAGAAAGAGGCCTCGAAATCTAGACACTCAATTCGATCCAAAAAAGATTCCTCTCTGCTCCAACTATGGCCACTTGCTGTGCTGGGGTTCCTGGGTTGGCTTAATAATCTCAGTTCTAAACTGGAACAGCCACTTGTGAATCAAGGGGGAATACTATTTGCTGCACTCATTTAATCCTCAGGCTCAAAATCACTTCTTAATTAAAGAAGGAAGGGAAACCATGTCTGGACTCCAGGGTAATTTAACTCCCAAATTATTATTATTTTTTTGGCAGCATGGCTTGAGGGATCTTAGTTGCCTGACCAAGGATGGAACCCAGGCCCCCTGCAGTGGAAGCATGAAGTCCTAACCACTGGACCACCAGGGAATTCCCTCCCCAATTACTTTGAAGCTTAGGTATATGTGTGTGCCCACGCTCATGTGCATTTTCTGAAGAGGTGCACCACAGATTTCGCTGGATAATCAAAGGACCTCATGGCGTAAAAGAAGATTAAATTCCATTGCATTTTTGTTGTCTAGTCACATTCCTCCTATTCATTTTTATCTGAAGATTTTTATCTGAGTGTTTTGTACCAATCTGATTTGTGTCCCCACAACATCATTGTCAAACAGGTTAGGGCAAGCATTCCTTTTTCTAAAGGTTAAGAAATATAAGCTCAGAAACCTTGATTTACTTCTGTTTACAAAGTTAGAGACAGAGCTAGAACTATTACTCAACTTTCCTGAATGACCTAGAACGTATGGCTTATGTAGTCATGACCCAACCATAATTATAGTGGTTAGCGACAACACTTAGGGTTTACTGTTTCCTGTATCGGTCTGTCCAATATCTGCTGTAGCTACCCCTTCATGCAAAAGACACTGGCAAATGGAAGAGCGTCCAGAGCAGGGCCACTTAGACAGTGAGGGAATTTTCTTGGGGACTGAGAACTACTGGATGTGCTGCCAGCATGGCCTGACTGAATCGGGCACGTCTTGCCAGGGGTTGGGAGTGGAGATCTATGGGTAGTAGAGCTCTTTCCGAGTATCTGAAGTCCTGCCCTGTGGAAAGTAGATTAGACTCTTCTCTTTGGCCACAGAAGATAGAAGGGGATCCTTTGCTGGGTTAAATAGTGTTCCCCCCAAGATTCATGTCTACCCTGGAACTTCAGAATGGGCCTTATTTGGAAAGAAGGTCTATGTAAATGTAATTAGTTAAGATGAGTTCATATTGGATTATATGAAGTCTCATTTCCTTCAGTGAAACCTTTTTATCTACCTTGTGATACTTTTTGGTCAGAATTTCTTGGCTTTTTGTTATATCCTATTTTCATTTAGCATAACTCTGGAACCAGTGTATCTAGGTGTGAATCCCAGCCCCACAGCTTACCAAATGTGAGATCTGAGAATTGCTGAACTTCTCTTCAATAAAGTGAGGGAAATAATAGAACTTCCTTCATAGTGTTGTTATGAGGATTAAACAAATCAATTTGTCTAAAAGACTTGTAGTCGTAGTTAGCACAAGTAGAGTGCTGATGATAATGTGATTTTTGTCTGAATATCTTGAAAGAATAATTTTTAAAATATCAAGTAATTTTGAAAATAAGCTTACCCTAAACCTCAGAAATTTCACTTCTAAATCAGCTTAGAAGAACTCTGACTCATTTACTAAGAAATATGTCTAAGAATGCTTAGAATAGCAAAAAGTAGAAGCAACTTAAGTGTCTATCAA
Source organism: Mesoplodon bidens (assembly GCF_964165515.1). Classification (NCBI taxonomy): domain Eukaryota; kingdom Metazoa; phylum Chordata; class Mammalia; order Artiodactyla; family Ziphiidae; genus Mesoplodon; species Mesoplodon bidens. The sequence goes on from NC_138160.1 coordinate 33,525,988, forward strand.
TTGGACAGCAGATAAATAAATTGTGGTGCAGGCATCCATTGGGAATACTCTAACAATAATAGCAATGACATGGATGTATGACCCAGAACTGCTTGCCTCAACACAGATGAACTGCGTAAGCAGAAAGGTATAGATGAATACGTAAATACTTCATAGACGGTTTAAAATATAGAAAATAAAATTGTGCATTAGAGACACAATACTCATATAAATGAATACAAAAATGCATGGGGATGATAAATCACAATTTCAAGATGGTGATTTCCTTTGAGAGAAGAAAGAGAGATAAATAAAAGAGAGGTCCAATCATGCTGATAATTTTTTTTCTAAGACTTGCCGCAGGGTACATGGATATGTATTGTTTTACTTTTATGGCTTTTTAATATAGACTCTCTTCTAAACACATTATAGATATTACTTTACTTAATACTTATAACAGTCCTGTGAGTTAAAACCTGTATTATTTTCTCCATGTTACAGATTAAGAAACTGAGGAAACTGATGAACATAACAGGCTAAAAAATGCCAAAGCCGGGTTTTAAAACCAGATAGTGTGGTTCCAGGGTCTGTGGATTAACCCCTATGCGATCCTGACTCTTGTTAGAAGTTATGAAGAAATGAGAAGGCTGCAAGTGACACGGACTCTCCAGCACAACTCTGGAAGGCACGTCAGTCACTTCCGCTTGCTGGCTCCTGCGACTGCTCTGCCCCTCCACTGCCCCCCACACACTCGGGCTTCACACCTCATCTCTCTTTGCTCTTCTCCCCTCCCTGGATCTATGACCTCATTCGGATTCATTTGTCTGTCTTTGATCATGACTTCGGCATCTTTCCAGGCCATCTCTGGTGTCTAGATGTTGAGCACGAGGAGGAAGTCCTATCCTGGCCTGAAGCCTGGGTCTGGCCCTTTTGGACAGTGGTCATGAGAGGGAGAAGAGAAAATGGGAAGTTATACACTCCAGCTGAAGACAGCAGTGATGAGGCCCTGCAAAGGAGAGTTTCTCTGAGAAAGGTTTTAAGAGAGATTTGGTAGGAGTAGAGGTGGTAGCAGGGGTATGTGTGTGTGTGTGTGTGTGTGTGTGTGTGTGTGTTGGTTCAGGATATAAGCTGCTGTTTTTTAAAAGAAATACTGGTGGGGATCTGGGCCCCGCTCTCTATCCACGCAGTGACCACTTACGTGACAGCTACCAGCTCTCCCCTGTCTATCTGAGGACCAATCAGGGAATTCTACCTCCCCATTCCCTGTCTCAGGCCTCATCTTCCTCATCTGTAAAATGGGGATAATCAACACTCTCTCACCTGCTGTTGAAGGACAAAATGAGATGACACCAGTCAAGTGTCATGACATCTCCAAAAGGATGTTTCTAACTCCTTTGATCCCCTCCCTGCTAAGGATGGCTGCCACATTAGCAGCCATTAGCCCCAAGTTCGGAGCGGGCTACAATGGGAGTAGGGGATGTGGTACCGAAGGCCTTCAGGGATGTTCAGCCTTTAGACCAGGGTCGGCAGCCTAAGAGTGTCCACTGGGTCAGTGCTGATGCTGCCTTCTGGGTTCTGTGAAAGCAAGTGCCCCTGAAGAACACCAGGGATTTGCCTCGTCTTGGACCTGGTGAAGGAAGTTAGAGATGTGAGTATGAGAAGAATGTGGGGTCAACAGGCCTCCAGCAGGTCTGGGATAGTGGATCCTCAGGCATGCCCATTGTTCCTGAAATCCCTGAAAGCTCCACAGTCTTCCACATCAATATGTCTCAGCAGGATAGCCTCTGCTACAGTGGCCTCCCCACTCCCTTCCCCTGGTCCAGTGCAGGGGTAGGCAGTACAACGTAGGGCATGGATTCTCCAACGTTGGCCCATTTCAGAGTCTCCAGGAAGGTGGAATAAATGCACATTCCCAGGTCCTACCTCAGAGGTTCTGATTCAGTGGGTCTGTGGAGAGGTCCGGAAATCTGCCTTTTTTTCTTCTTTTTCTTCTTTTTCATATTGTATTTTTTCTAGTTTATTGAGCTATGATTGACATATAACATTGTATTAGTCCAAGGTACAAAACATAATATTTGATATATGTATACACTGTGAAATGATTGGCACAAGTTTAATTAATATCAATCACTCACGTAGTTAACAAAAATTTTTTCTTGTGATGAGAACTTTTAAGATGTACTCTCTTAGCGACTTTCAAATATACAATACAGTGCTGTTGACTGTAGTTACCATGCTGTACATTTATATCCCCAGAGGTTATTTATCTTATGACTGGAAGTTTTTACCTTTTGACCACCTTCACCCATTTCCCTCACCCCTCACCCCCTGCCTCTGGCGACTGCTGGTCTGTTCTCTGTTTCTATGAGTTTGGTTTTAATAGATAAAATGTATAAGCGGGATCATACAGTATTTGGCTTTCTCTGTCTGACTTGTTTCACTCGGCATGATGCCCTTAAGGTCCATCCATAGTGTCACAATGGCAGGATTTCATTCTTTTTTATGGCTGAATAATATTCAATTTATCTGTCAGTGAACACTTGGGTTGTTTCTATATCTTGGCTATTGTAAATAATACTGCAATGAACAACCCAAGTGTCCATCAACAAATGAATGGATAAACAAAATGTGATATATCCATATAATGGAATGTTATTCAGCCATAAAAAGGAACAGAGTTGTGATACATGCTACTATGTGGATGAACCTTGAAAGCATTGTGCTAACTGAAGTGAGCCCGACACAGGGGGATAGATATTGTATTATTTCACTTATATGAAATATCTAGAATAGGCAAATTCATGGAAACAGAGAGTAGATTGGAGCTTGCCAGGAGCTAGGTGGAGAGGATGTGGAATGGGGCGTTATTGCTTAATGGGTACATATTTTATGTTTGATTTATGTTATGATTTAAAAAAAGCTCTGGAAATAGATAACGGTAATGGTTGCACAGCATTGTGAGAGTAATTAATGCTTCTTAATTGTATACTTAACAATGGTTAAATTACATATTTATGTTATATGTGTTTTATGGCAAATGAAACAATTTTAAAGTGGAAAAAAAATGCTGGTGGAAGATACAAGGTGTGAGGATGATTCAAAATAACCAATAACCCTCAAACAATTTCTCCTTGGCTTTCAGAGGTAATCACTCCATCTAAATGAAGGTATCCTGATTTGTCCCCATGGCAAGGAAAGCATACTTATTTTGCTTAATATTCAGGTTGATTCCTCTCCTCAGTCTCTCCTTGGTGAAAGAGCATTCCTTCAGGCCAGCCAGGCAATTGGCTTGCCTCTGCCAGGATTGCTGTGGCTTTGATCTTCCGTGGAGGAACTGAGCTCACCAAAGGTGTACTTGCTGAAGAAACACCACCTGCCAAAGCTAGGCTAGGTGTGTTGGTGTTTAGGGAAAACCAGTCTAGAACTCTGCAGTTGCAGGTGAATGTGCTTAAGTCCTATAGTCATTTGCTGAGGCCAACCAGGAAACATGTAATCATAAACTTTAAATGTGTTTATCTGTCAAGCAGACACTTTCTATTATTTCGTTTTATATTGAGGCAGTTCTTAAACTACTGTTAGACATTAACTATACTTAGTAATTTGATAACACTCTGCCCTTCCCCCATCTCCACCCCTCCCCCATCTCCGCCCCTCCCCCATCTCTGTCCCCCGCCCCACACCTTTATATGTAGTTGTGATTGAGTTATAGGCAATAGTATGTTGGTAAACCAGGTCTCTGAAAAAGAAAGCTCCGCTTTAGTGTGTTAGCTGATTTCCACGAGGTAACTACATCCACCAGGGCTTATTTCAATGTATGATGTGACATCACATCACTGAATGTAGAGATGGACAGATCAGCTCTTGTGAGCATGGGTGTCGGCTGTAGCACAGCCCTGGTATAAGGCATGTACTAGCCTCTTTCTCTCCCAATACCTTCATTCGCGAAGGGTCTATTTTCACAATATTCCTGGTCAATAACCATCAGTTAAATTGATGAATCAACTACCTATAAGTGAAGAATGTTTCTCTGGAATAAGATCTGGGCCATAATGATTAGATAGGGAAACAGAATAATGACTTTTCCTAATTCACACTGTAGTACAATGAAAATCACATGGGATTGAGATTAAGTGTGTATAAATTCAAATTCTGGCTCTGTCATTAACTGTTCATATGACTGGATGAATTGCTTAACTTCTCTGAACCTTAAACTTCTTATGTGTAAAATGGGAAACAATGCTTGTGGTACAGGTTTATTTTCAGGATTAAATGATATAATGATGGATGTAAGATAACAAACTCTTGGCAAATAACTCATATTCTTCTCATTTAAAGATTTTCTTATGAAAAGAATTCTTAAACTTTTGGTGCTGCCTCCACTGTCTGGGGGTGAGTACTAACAGGTGACAAAACACTCGATAACGTAGTAGATAGGTATTGATGGAAAAAAACTGGAACTTTTTAATTTTTAGTTCTTATTATCTGATAGCCTCCAACTGCCTCCACTGTGGTCCAAACTATCATCATTCCTCACATGGATTATTAAAATAACCTCTCTCTACTTATGCTCTTATCCCTCCCACAGTCTATTGTCATCAGAGGAGAGAGTGATTCTCAAGAGAAAGGTCCAATAATATCACACATTTGTTGAGAACCCTTCAAAATTCCTTCTCCATCAAAGTCAAAGCCAGAGTCTTTAGAAATGGCCTCCACGGCTGTATGGACCTCCCTCCACCCCCGTGTTACCTATGTAACTGCCACACTTACTGACCTTCCCCTCACTCGCTTCACTCACCAGGCCTGTTCACATCTCAGACCTTCATGCTTGTTATTCTCTGCCTGGACTGTCTTTCTTCAGATTCATGACCAGTTAGCTCTCTAACTACTTTAGGTAGTTGCTCAATCATCACCTTCTCATGGAGAGTATTTTTTGACCATTGTACTAGGTTGAATAGTGTCCTCCAAAAATTCATGTCCAGCCTGGAACTTGTGAATGTGACCTATTTGGAAATAAGGTTTTTGCAGATGTAATCAAGTTAAGATAAAGTCATACTGAATTAGGATAGACCCTAAATCCAACAACTGGTGTCCTTATAAGGAAAAGGAAATGTATGGAATCTAAAAAACAAACAAAAAATAATGAACAAGCAACAAAATGGAGTTATAGATACAAAGAACAAAACAGGTAGTTGCCAGAGGGGACAGAGGTTGGGAGAGAAAAGAAATAGGTGAGGGAGATTGAGAAGTACAAACAACTTCTCCTTCTTCTTCTTTTTAAAATTCTGGCCACTCTGCATGGCTTGTGGGATCTTAGTTCCCGAACCAGGCATCAGGGATCGACCCGTGCCCCCTGCAGTGGAAGCACGGAGCCCTAATCATTGGACCACCAGGAAATTCCCGAGAAGTACAAACTTCTGGCCGCAAAATAAATGAGTCATGGATATGAAATGTACAGTGTGAATAACTATGTAATATCTTTGCATGGTGCTGTATTGTAATTAGACTTATTGTGACCATTTTGAAGTGTATGGAAATATACATTTCTATGTGTGTGTGCATGTATATATGTGTGTATATGTTGGGTAACAGGAACTAACATGGTGCTATGGGTCAATTATAGTTCAAAAACAAACAAACAAAGGAACTCAGAAGAAGAGATCAGATTTTTGGTGACCAGATGTGGGAGGAGGGGGAGGGAGAATTGGATGAAGGCAGTCCAAAGGTACAAGCTTCCAGTTATAAATGCTAGGGATGTAATGTACAACATGATAAAGATAATTAGCATAGCTGTATGTTATATATGAAAGCTGTTAAGAGAGTAAATCCTAAGCCTTCTCATCTCAAAGAAAAAAATTTTTTTTCCATTTCTTTAATCTTATATGTATTTGAGATGATGGATGTTCATTCAACTTATTGTGATAATCATTTCATAAGTCAAGTAATTCTGTTGTTTGCCTTAAAATTATAGAGCTGTATGTCAATCATATCTCAGTAAAACTGGAAAGAAACAGAAACAAAAGGGAAGTTTAGAACACAAGACACACAGGGAGGAAGGTGAAGTGAAGTTGGTGGCAGAGGTTGGAATGATGCTGCCGCAAGCCTAGGTAACCAAAGATTGAGGCTGTTAACAGAAGCCAAGGGAGAAACATGAAAGTGATTCTTCCCTAGAGCCTTTGGAAGAAGCAGGCCCCCCAATGCCTCCTTGATTTCAAACTTCTAACTCCCAGAAATATGAGAGAATAAAATTCTCTTGTTTTAAACCACCTAGACTTCGGTAGTTTGTTACAGCAGCCCCAGAAAGCAAACAAAACCATTTGATTTCAAATTACTGTCCCACTACCTTCTACCTCCTACATACCTTCTGATTTACATTTCTCCATAACACCTCTCACTAACTGACAAGAGCCTGATGGTTTCTAAGTTTCCCTTAAGCAATATGGTTCATGACTGTGGCGATTAGCAAATCACTGTAGTCTCAAAACGTTACTTAACTTTCCCTTCTCACCTACTCTTCCAACTGGAAATGTTTATCCCTACATGTGTGACATTGCTTCCTTAGTAAGGGGAATACCTGCTAAACTTATTTAACTTCTACTGTTCCTCCTGTCTCAGGTTCAAGAAAATAGCTGTGCATAGTTACTGCACCAATACAGATCCATTAAAACAAATAAGACCAAAAAGAGAGAGTATATGTTATTTAATTTGAGGATTGAATTTCTAGCATGTCTGGAATATGTGCCTGCTATAACCTATATATGGCATATAGACAGACCAAATTGATTTCCTGCCATTTGATGCTTTTTCAAAGATCACTTCTATGAGATACTGTAGGAAGTACCCAGCTAAGTATGAAGTATATTTGAAGCAGACTGAATCTAAGAAAGCCTCTAGATACATCTACTAGTTTAGGGGAGATACACATATAGTGAATCAAATTAAAGGACACCACCAGGCATGTAAGCCAAATCCAGAATGTGCACATTCTACAGAAAAAGCCTGCTTTCTTCAACAAGTCAATGGTATTAACAAAATGGAGTGGGGTGTGTGGGAAAGACCTCTATAGATTTATGAAGACAAGGAGAAAACTATGCAATTTTGTGAGTCTTGTATGGATTCTGATTCTAGCAAACAAACATTAAAAAATATTTTTGAGGCAGAAAAATTGGAATTTTAGAAGATACTAAGGAATTATTAATTTTGCAAGTGTGTGAATGCATTGTCCTTATGAGTTAGAGATGTAAAGTGTTTATGGGTAAAATGATAACCTACTCCATCCCCCCAAATGAGGGAGAATAGACAAAACAAGATTGTTGAAGCAGAGTGATGGGTATATGGGGGCTCTGTATACAATTCTCTCTCTTTTGGTTTATATTTGAATATTTCCATAATAAGAAAAGTTAAAGATCACCGTTACCATTAGGTGTTCCATGGAGTTCATTTATTCAATTTTTCCATGGGCTAGTTACTGTTGGGTTACAAGCCTTAACTTACCCTAGGATTTCCATGATTTAGCTCAGAGAACTTTTCACATGGAGCTATTTTATAGGAAAACCAATATTCTGTCAGTGTTGAGAAGTTCAGGAATCAGACTCCAGATATAATAGTACCCCTTGTCTGAGAGGGTGATTTTGTTTTACCCTAATTCCTCTTCAGAGGGGATCCAGACATCTGTGTTTGCTGGAGGAGTACCTTCTGGAACGAATGATCAACTGAGTCATACCACCCTCCACTCAACATTAGGCCTTATCAGCAAGCCCAGGCCTGGCCCCTTCTTTGATGCCCCTATGGTCCCAAGATTTTTCTTCCTCTGGGTTACTGACTTCAGGCTGGAGTCAGATGACTTGCAAAATGACCTCGTCTCTCCTGTCTGCTTCACACCACGGGGGTGAGAACAAATAGGTGCAAAGTCTGTTTGGCTTCTGAGCCCTAGACAGAGGCCCAGATTGCTGTCATGTGTTTGTCTGATGAGATGTTCCAGAGTTTGTTTTTTTTCTTTTTTCTGGCTTCATAAAGTCAGGAAATCAATCACAGTGCTTCAAGTAGATTTTTTTTTCCAGGGGTGTCTTTGGTAGTCAGGATATGGTTACCAAAGGCAATTCTACATTATGAAGTTACCGCTGATATTTGGTGGGGGGTAAGGGATTTCACTTCTCTTCCTTTTTCTTCTCTTGCTCAAGAGCTGTGGCACCTCTGTCAAGGGCAGAAGAGGGCTGGGATAGAACTCAGAAATTGTTTGACTTCGATGAAGACGATGCTGGTTATGCATTCTTTGCATGAGACTTTATAGTTTAATAGACTTTCAAATATATTCTTATTTGATCCTAATATTCATCTTGCAAGTTAAACCAGTATAATTGTCTCCACTTTAAGGATGATACAATTATATCTCAGAAAAGTCAGGGAACTCCTTCAAGTGCACTTAGATTGCTTGTGAAGGTGCCAAGATCCAAACCAATTCTTCTAAGTCTTATTACCCCACCCAGTGACCTTTCAACTACTCTGTATGACCTCTTAAACATTTGATGAAAAACAAGGAAGAAGCGTATAGATATTAGGGTTTTAAAATTATCCATAATGTCTTCATTAGCACAGATGCTGTGAACTTAGCTATTTATTATTATTATTATTATTATTAGTGCTAGATACATTCTCTTTTTAATCTCCAAGAATCTCCGGACATTATAATGTAAAATCATAGAGTCTTCTATTTTGCCTAAAATATTTTCATTGGATCAGAATGTTATTTTGGTACTGTATATAATATATGGCACAATTCAGGGCTGTCTCCAAACAAGTTGATTAATTGCTAGACAAAGGTAGGATCCGCTGGCTTATGCCTGGCATCAAGATAGGAAAACTGTCCTTGGTTATTTGGATTAGCATTAAGTCTCAGAGTAGTGGTAAGTAGTGGTAAGTCAGCACACTTGTCCCTTATGAAGGAGGACTGCCCAGAGGACACGTGAGGGGAACATTAACATCTCTCATGACCATCTGGTTCTTCTTAGCTGAGGAATGCTTACTGATTATGGCACTCCTAAGCAAAGCCCATAAAAGAGATATAGCCTTCGATCCAAGCAAGAAAAACAATGTGAGGAAATAGAGGTAGGGTTGGCAAAGAAGTGTTTATTCACACAAAAAAAGTAAAGCCTGAGATGAATCAGGTGGAAAACTTACTCTTTGTATTGGGAAAACTTTTGGGTTGAAGTTATCTTTTTTAAGAATTTGTACTCTTTTTATTTTTGGCTGCTTTGGGTACTGTGCACATGGTTTCTCTTGTTGCGGCATTTGGGGGTTACTGTTCGTCGCGGTGAGTGGGCTTCCCATTATGGTGGCTTCTTTTGTTGCAGAGCGCGGGCTCTAAGCATGCGGGCTTCAGTAGTTGCAGCATGTGGGCTCAGTAGTTGTGGCTCGCGGGCTCTAGAGTACAGGGTCAGTAGTTGTGGTGCACGGGCTTAGGAATTTGCCTGAGGTCGCATAGGTAGTAGCCCAGAATTTGTCAGGCAGTTCTTTTTATTTTATAAATTTATTTATTTTTGGCTGTATTGGGTTTTCGTTGCTGCACGTGGGCTTTTCTCTAGTGGAGGAGAGAGGGGGCTACTCTTTACTGTGGTGCGTGGGCTTCTCATTGTGGTGGCTTCTCTTGTTCTAGAGCATGGGCTCTAGGCATATGGGCTTCAGTAGTTGTGGCTCGCCGGCTTAGTTGCTCCGCAGCATGCGGGATCTTCCCAGACCAGGGATTGAACCCGTGTCCCCTGCATTGGCAGGCGGATTCTTAATCACTGCACCACCAGGGATGTCCGAAGAGTTTGTACTCTTAATTATTATTGAATAGTCTCCAAGTTGAACTACCATGTAAGTCCAGACACAACAAAAATTCAAGAATTTTTTTAAAAGCAATAAAAGTATTATGTTAAGTAAAGAAGTAAGTAAATATACTTGTTATTTATCTGAATGGATCTTCTTAAAATATAATAGAAGACACTGTAAAGAACACAAAAGCTAATGAGGACACAAAATCATAGGATAATTTACTTAACAAAGAAGGTTGAAGTTCGAGATTTCTCAGTAGAAAAGATACTTTTTTTCAATCCAATAGAAGGTACATTGGGCTGAGGTAGAGTTGAAGTGGTGATTAATACTGTCCCAGTCTCTATTTTGTGTCCTGTGGCAAATGACTGATCTCTATATGTGACATTCTTCAATTTGAAAAATACCTGTCCTGCATATTGTGGTAAAAGAGATAAAATCAATCATGATAGAAATGTTATATAGAGCACTTCTACTGTTGGAAGACCTCTCATTACACATTTTTGGTGTGAAAGGAGAATGAAACATATGTTTTTGCTTTCAACTGATTTACATAAATCATCAAAATTTTAAATTGCAGATAATTTGACAGTGCTCTGAGTTAGAGATCATTTTACTTTTTTAGGGGACCCTCAACATGCTTAGTTAGCAAGATTTATGTTTATTAACCTTTCTCCAAATTACAAATGAAAGATCAGGCAGAGAAAGATGTTGTTATTGCACTGAGTATACAATATGTCTACAGAGTCTAAATAAATACATGTCCCAAAGCAACTGGCATTGGACATTGAAAGTGGATTATGACTCATTTATCAATAATGATATTAGATGATTCATATTTGCCTCCTAGCAACTAAATACTATGGATAGGTAAAGAAAAATTCTGAATCTGACTTTAATCACTATTATTATTATAACATATATAAACAGAGTGTTTAGAAATGTATCCAAATATATAATCTCCTTTCAGTTATAAACATTATGCAGACCCAACTAGTGGATTATACAGTGATGAAGCCAAAATATTCCAATTCAACCTTCTAGGAAGTAATCAAATGAAATAGAGTTTTTTCTCTTATTATATCTACAGACAGCTATGAAATATTGAGTAGACTTTTTAACTCTTCTGATAGCTGTAGGATTCCTCACAAAAAATTTTATTCTGCCACAATTCCCAATTTTACTCTTTCGTGCTTCCCTCTTTGTATCAATTAGAAGTTGATGTTTGTAATAACCAAAACCAGAGTTTCTCTTAAAATAGTTAGATTTTATCATACAACATGATATGAAACTGATTTAATAAAATAAGAAACATTCTGCTTCTTGGGGATACGTTTTGGGAGTTACTAAATATTAATCAATGTGTCAGGAATTCTTGGTCTAAATATCAGGATTTACTTTCTCTTCAGCTTAAAGTTGAGGTAGAGAATGAATATTCCTTTAAGAGTTACTATAGCAATACAATTTGCATTTGAAACTGTAAACATTAATAAAAGCTTGGAAGGTGACACCTTGCAAAAATATTTCAGTTATTCTGAATAAGACTTGAAACAACATTTAACTCTGGATGAAGGCAGGAGGCTTGGGCATCCAAACAATGCTGCTTCTATTAGAAAGCAGGTCTAAAATGAAATGGAAATCATATTTACTTTCATTGCCCTCCCTCTACTCTCTTTCTCTCTCTCTCTCTCTCTCTCTCTCTCTCTCAAAAGAGAAAGAAAGAGAAAAAAAAAGCAAAGAAAGAAAGAGAAGCTGAATCAAACAAAAGCTGTTGGGACATATTTTAGGAATGTTGCATGCATATGTGTGTGTGTTTATGATTGTGTGAGTATGTGTATGTTGGATTTCAACTAGAGAGCATTTTCTACACCTCCACAATTTCTACACCAGCTTAAAACCAAATAATATTTAATCACTTCCATAAAAATGCCAAAATAAGAAAAACATGCATGAAAAAGGCAGCAATAAGAAGAAGGCATGCTATATATGATATAGCTGACCACAAACGTCATTCACAAAACAAGCAAGTGGCCTAACCAGGAATTTTCCAAATGCTTTTTTTGGGAGATGTTAACTCCCATACAGAGAGCTTCAAAATAGAAGAGGAAAATGACAGGTTAGCACAGGCCCTTTTTACTGATTTATCCCTAAAATAAAGACCACATCTTGAATTAAAATGCAAGTCCCCACAGGGTGCTTATGAGAAAGCATCATAAATACAAATAATAATTTAGCATGCCAACCTTTTTCAGAGAAACAAAAACCCAGTTCCGACCAGGAGGAGACCTCTGTGTAAGCCACTGGCCCTGCTCTTTCAACCTGGCCCAGCCCTCCCGGTTTTGGAAGCTTTTCTACTTCTGACTCTGTTCACTTTTCTTTTTGGTGTTTTAGAGAATGATAGAGTTTATCCAACAGGAAATACTGGAATAGTTTTTGAAAGACCTCCATTTCTCCACCACTGGCTTGAGCAAGAATAAGGACTACCATGTGGTGGTGTTGAATTTTGCTAAGAGAGCTTTGAGGCATTATACATAACATCTGTTTAAATTTAGCTGCATTGGGGGAAAATTGAAATGGTATGCATATCACCTAGAACCATAGACTTTCAGGATCTTAAAGAACCCCATCCAGTCCAGTCTCCCAGCCAGCCTTTACATTTCTTCTACAATACCCTCCCTGCCCTAAGAAGTTATTCACCTTGCCCTAGAACACTCTCAGCAAAGGGGATTTCCTGAGGCATTCTGCTGTGTCTTTACTTAGCTTAAATACCTTTTCTGTTTGATCCTCATCAAAAGCAGATAAAGGAGAAGATTCAGCCTCCTTTTGCAAGGTACAGGTTTTGCTTGCATCTTTTTTTTTTTTTTTAGGGCTCAGAGACATTGCATAAAACTAACCCAGATGTCAGCTGATGTATTATGAACTTAGAGTGGGAACCTTGAGTTCCTTCCTATCTCTCTGTGGATTCTGGAGGGGAGATGATTTACAGTTTTCTTGGCTGGCTTGGAGCTCATGTTTCTGCTATTTTTTTTTCAGCTCATTGTTCACCCTGCTGCTCCTTGTCTGCCTTCTCTGTTTTGCACCATGTCAAACTCAACATCCTTCCTTGATCAATTCACTGTATGGCATATGAAACCCACATAAATAAAGACATTTGTGATACAGCAGTCTTTTCTGAAGGTGTATGGAAGTGAAATGGGATTTATTTATTTATTTATTTTTTAAGGTGTTCTTTTTTTCCTTCTAGGTGTACTGAGATATAATTGACATATGGGACTATATAAGTTTAAGTTGTACTGCAGAATGATTTTACCTACATTATGAAATGATTATCACAGTAAGTTGAATGAACATCCATCATCTCATATAGATACAAAATTAAAGAAATAGAAAAATATTTGTTCTCCTTGTGATGAGAACTCTTAGGATTTATTTACTCTCTGAACAACTTTCATATATAACATACAGCAGTGTTAACTGTATTTATCATGTTGTACATGACATCCATAGCACTTATAACTGGAAATTTGTACCTTTTTACTGCCTTCATCCAATTTCCCTTCCCCCTACCCCCTGCCTCTGGTCACCACAAATTTGATATCTTTTTCTATGAGTTCTTTTGTTTGTTTTTGAAGTATAATTGACCTACAACACTGTTAGTTCCTGTTACACAACATAGTGATTCAATATTTCTATACATTTCAAAATGATCACCACCATAAGTCTAGTTTTGATCTGTCACCATACAAAGATATTACATAGTTATTGACTATATTCTTCACACTGTACATTTCATACCTGTGACTCATTTACTTTGCAGCTGGAAGTTTGTACTTCTTAATCTCCCCCACTTATTTCTTTCCTCCCACCCCCCTCCCCCATGGCAAGCACTTGTTTGTTCTCTGTGTCTATAACTCTGTTTCTGTTTTGTTATGTTTGTCAGTTGTTTTGTTTCTTTTAGATTCTACGTATAAGTGAAATCATACAAAATTTATCTTTCTCTGTTTGACTTGTGTTGAATATACACATTTTATTTGATGTACATATATTAATTAAATATATATTTAATAGATATTAAAACTCATATATATTCATTTTGACATATATACAACACAATATATATTTGAAGGTTAGAATCCCTATTGTTAAAAGTCTTATTCTTTGCTCCTTTATAGAGCCAGACTCTTTTCCCAAGCCCAAATTCTTGTTCTTTTCATATGCAGAGTGTTTAGAAATCCCTTTTGTTTGCTCCCTAGTGTCTTTGCAACCATAAAACTCCTAGAAGAGAACATAGGCAGAACAATCTTTGACATAAATCGTAGAAATATTTTTTTGGATCTATCTCCTAAGGCAAAGGAAACAAAAGCAAAAATAAACAAACTGGAACAAATTAAACTTAAAAGCTTTTGCACAGCAAAAGAAACCATTGATAAAACAAAAAAACTACTGAATGGGAGAAAGTATTTGCAAGTGATGTGACCAATAAGGAGATAATATCCAAAATATACAAATAGCTCATACAACTCAACGTCAAAAAACCAAACAACCTGATTTAAAAAAATGGGCAGAAGACCCAAATAGACATTTCTCCAAAGAAGACATACAGATGGCCAACAGCACAGGAAAAGATGCTCAACATTTTTAATCATCAGAGAAATGCTAATCAAAACCACAGTGAGGTATCACCTCACACTTGTCAGGGTGGCTATCACCAAAAAGAACACACATAACAAACATTGGTGAGGATGTGGAGAAAAGGGAACCCGTGTACACTGTCAGTGGGAATGTAAACTGGTGCAGCCCCTGTGGAAAACAATATGGAGTTTCCTCACAAAACTAAAAATAAGGCTACTGTATGACTCAGTAATTCCATTCCAGGGTATATATCTGAAGAAAATGAAAACACTAACTCAGAAAGATACATGCACCCCAATGTTCATAGAAGCATTATTTACAGTAGCCAAGACATGGAAGCAACCTAAGTGTTCATCAACAGATGAAAGGATAAAGAAGATGGAATACTACTCAGCCATAATAAAGAATGAAATTTTGCCATTTGCAAAACATGGAAAGACTTGGAGGGTATTATGCAAACTTCTAAATCCTTGTTGGTGACATGCTGATATATCTTTATCTCTTTTACTTGAAGCATTTTCATGCTCTCAAGTTATTATCATCCACCCCAAAGGTTTACCAAGACATTTTAAATTAAACTATTCCCTCCTTGGGGAGAATGCATATGTATATATTTAAAAGTTTTTGGTGTCTGAGAATCTTTCCAGGTTTTGCTCCATTTACATTGCCTTTGTCGAGAAGGTTACAAGGATAATGGAAGAATTCAAACAACTGAGCAAGAGAATAGTGAATTCTGTATAAATTCACTGACTACCAGAAAGTACAGATTTTTAAGTCTTAGTTATTGGTTCAGTTGTGCTGTGCCACATGCGAAAAAGTAAAAATAGATATCCTTCTGAGCCAAGAGTGGAAAAGTTGGCCGTTATCTAGATTAAAAATATGTCTAAGTCTGAAATTGGATGTATAAATTCCTTGGAGTATTGGTGAAAGTACTCTGGGGGAAGAGAGTGAGAAAGCTGGGATTGGGGGTGAGAGTTGCCTGGGTTCAAGTTTTTCTGACATATTACTATTTCATTTTGGCTTATGACTAGAAAATTTAATTAAGGCTATAAAAAGTATGAAAATGAAGGAGAGAATAGGTGTCAGTTAGGAACTATGATTGTACACTCTTAATTTTTCAGGGTAGCTCTGATTGCAAATGTTCTGTGGTTATTATCTCTCATAATGTTCATATCATGCTTATTAATTTATGGTTCATAAAATATGTTTATTCCATATATGAGCATAAGAAATTATTTGATTTAAAATATTACAAATCTAAATTGCAAATACAGTATTCAGCTAAAGAAGGCAGACTGAACTCATGTGTTACCCTGTCTCTCTCCCAAGCCCCCATTAAACTATTATTAAATGAGTAAAAGGCTATAAACCCAAAAAGACAAAGAGAACAGAAGAGAGCATCAGCAGGCAAGCTGTTTCAACAAATCATTGAATAATGGAGAGTGGATGAAGGTGTAGACGTTGGTTTATTAAGGCAGAAAAATCCAGACCTCATGTACACGCAGGTAGCACAATAACTATAAAGAAGCAGTTGACACTGCAGGACCCTGGAGAGGCTTAACTCACGGCAGTAGCTGATAAGGTAGATGGAGGATTGAGGCATGGGGCTGAACCAGGGAGCAGATGGTAAGGTTATATAAATCGATCTTCTCCTCAAGTAATAGAACACTAACAACCAGGTCCTTTCAACTCCCCAATGCCCACCATGAACAGAACATTAATGCCTACCATATCCCTAACTTTGCCCATCATTACCATAAGAAACCAGAGCTTTATTTATTAACTGGAGAAATTAAATGAGAGTGGCTGATGATTCATAGACACCAGACATGGTGGAGGGTGAGTGAAGGTGAGAGACATAGTTCAATACAAGGAAACAAAGAAAATCTGCTCTCATTGGAAACTTCTAGAATAGTTTGATTCTTCCAGCCCCCTTTTCCTTCCTATGCACACAACACCACAACCAGGAAGCTGTCCCCAAGACAAGAGGTTAGGAGGTCTCTAGAAAAATTGAATCATGTAGAAGAAAGACCCCCTATAGACTAGTGGTTGGGAAGCCCTAATGGAATGGCCAGCTGCCTACAAGATCTACTTGAAAAGTAGTCCGCTAACCCTGTCCGTGTACACTGAGTTTCCACTCAGGTCTTGAAGCTCCACTCTTAAATATGAATGAAAAGCCTTGGATCACTAGAATGTAAAGGGATGCTCTCACCATGGAGAGAGGGGCCAAAGTAAATGAGGTGAAAACAGGGAAAGAGAAGAAAATGGAGATAATGCAGGGATAATACATATGCTAAAACTTTATAATAATATTCTTGGGGAGATGTGAAAATCTATTAAATTCATAAACAATAACAGATTGTTGTAAAATAAACCCTATAGAGCTCATAGAAATTAAAAATATGATAGTGCTATTCCTTCCATAAAAAATGAGTAGTAGGGTTGGAAGATAAATTCTAGGAATGCTCTCTGAAGTAGAACCATAAAATGAGGAGGTGAAAAATTTGATTAAGAATCATAGAAGATCAATTTAGGGAGCCAACCATCTGACCTGTAGGAATTTCAGAAAGAGATATTAGAGGAAAAAAATTATAAAGAATTAAAGGAAATTTATCAAAATGGATAGATAGGCATCTCCAGAAGGAAAAAACAAAACTGACTATACAGTACAATCACAGTGAAACTTCAGAAGCCAAGGATACAGAGATGACCCAATTATTCATGATTAATTTGATCCTTACAAAGTAAAAGTAAGACAAATTAAAATAAAGGGTTAAACTAATCTTGTCACTTTATCCTTAAGACCTTCACTGGTTCACCAACTTCTTCAGAATCAATTTTCATCTCCTCTGCACAGTAGGCAAAGCCATTCACCAGCTGGTCCTAGCTCACCTCACTTCTTCCAGTCCAGCAGTCTTATGGAGATTCTTGCATTTGCCAGAACACAATGCTATTTCCTTTACCTGAGTATCCTTTCTTCATCTGCCTTGTCCTTTTGAACAGGGACGCTGCCTTTCTTTATGGAGTGCTGTCCATAACTTCTGTAAGGCTGAGTTAGGTCACCTTTCACTGTGCTCCCATAGAATTCTTGCTTCTGGCTAGTATAGTGATATCACTCTATCATAATTCTCTAGCTGCTTTCGGTATCCATTCCCCAAGCGAAAACATCTTGAGCACAAAGAATGTCTCTTGTTTATTGCATGTCCTCAGCACCTACCATAGGACCTGCACATGATAGGCTTTTTTTTTTTTTTTTGTAATGCAGAAAGTGAGTGCAGGATGAGATAGGGCTGTAGACAATCAGTAAATCAAAATGGAAGAAAGTCAGTGGTTCTGTTAATGCCTTTATAAGGATATTTAAAGGTATTCTCTTTTCTTCTTGCCTTAAATTACCATAGTTCATCAATTCTACAATAAATTTTTTTCACATTTTAATATTTCTGAAGTTGGAATATGTCATACGTTTGATGGCTGGCATAGATTATCAACCTTTTTAGTGGTAGATAAATAATGGTGCATCTTGCAATCAAAGGAGTGGTAGAGTTCATGAATTGTGGCACATATAAGTTAACTATATGTATATATGTATGCCAAGTTTGTGAAGGAATAGAATGGGAGTCCTGAGTTGGACTTCTAGAGCACGAGGAATAAGGTCTGTTAGACCATGGAACTATCAAAGTTTCCTGGCTCAGAGAGAAAAGAGGAAACAGAGTCATGGAAGAAGAATGGGAGCAGTGTCAGGAAGTTGTGGGGTTTCTCCTAAATAAACAAGATAGGCTGCAGGTTGATAAAGCTCCTTACCGCAATACACTTATCCAGGTCTACGACAAAGTGAGTTGTAAAGCTTAGTTTGACTTATTGTTTGGTAGTGTTGAAATAACATGTTTTAACTGAGTTTCACAGGCCATCCTGCCAGAAGCGGGAACAAATTATTGAAAAGAAAAACAGGGATCCTTGTTTCAGAATACGTCATCAGTCAGTGAAGAAAACTTGGAAAGTGGAAACCCTCCATGTTCTTATAGGCCACGACGCCAAACCGAAACCCAAATTAGCCATTGTTGGACAAAACCCCTGATTTTGCAAAACCTAGTCCCAAACCAACTCTGGCTGAGTACAATCAAGTGACAGACAATATTTAGAAAGTATTTTTCAGAAGAATAGCAGAACGTTCACTCCACAAGGAACAAACCTTACTATCAAACCACTACTGAAATTTAGTGACAGAAGGTTACAATAATATTAGACTCTTGATTGTGCTAAAAAATATTTATTTTGGCAATTGGTGAGCAAATTAATAGTATATATTTCCCGATAAGCAGCACTTCCATCAGTGACTTTTGGCAGTGTATGATGTAGGACATATAGATTAACTTAACTTGAAACAGAATTTAATAGATATCCTGATTGCATATACTCCCTCCTTTCACCATTACTTTATTAAGGTTTCTATTCTTCTACTTTTTTTTTTTTTTTTTTTTTTTGCGGTACGTGGGCCTCTCACTGTTGTGGCCTTTCCCACTGCAGAGCACAGGCTCTGGACGCACAGGCTCAGCGGCCATGGCTCACGGGCCCAGCCGCTCTGCGGCACGTGGGATCTTCCCGGACCGGGGCACGAACCCGTGTCCCCTGCAGGCGGACTCTCAACCACTGCGCCACCAGGGAAGCCCTATTCTTTTACATTTTGTCTAGATTTTATTTAGTTCTAAATGTACAGTCATGAGTAGTTCTACAAAAATCATTGTTAAAGGGAAAACAAAGAAGTAACCAACAAACCATCTTTAAAACATGAATCCTAAACGGACTAAATAATAGTAGTATCACTTTTTAATGCTGAGTAAACTGATCTTTGGGAATAAACAGCTCACCCCTAAGAACCGAATCAACTGTTTCCTGGTAAGAAAATTCTGTTTACAGCAGAAGCCCATGATTGGGTGTTGCTTAGCCAGTGGGATATATCATTAAAAGTGCTCACAGATTGTACAACCATTAGTTTTTATCACAAGTCAGTCATAGGTATTATTGTAAAGGTAGAATTTTTATCTTTTAAGTGATAATTTTTCTTTTTTTTTTCCTGCTGTGAAGTTATGATTCTCAGGTCTTCATTATCAGGGGACATTTTCTTGTTTTCTTTAAATCATAGAGGCAATGAAGAAATGTTATCCTTTACAATTGATTAAAGAAAGAGGGTAAATTTAGATCGTCAATTTTCTGAGCTACTTCACTGTACAACTGGGTGGCAAACTTACTTTGATACAGTGCTTCATTTTTGTAACACATTAGGTTTGATTTTCTGACTATTATTGAAAAGTCCAAGTGATTCATGATTGTACTTTCCTACAGCACTTCTGAGAGCTCTAGAGATATTTCATATTTCCAAAGAAGCATCATTGTTGTTTTTGCCCAGGTGTAAAGAGTTTTGTGTGAATTGGTGCTGCAAGCAAACAGCATGTATCTACAAATTGAGTGAGTGTTTCTTAGACAAAGACAGCTACTGTAGCCTCAAACAAGTCCATGTATTTGGGTGAAGGGAGTATTTTGTCAAGGAATGACAAGCTGACATATATTTATTAATGTCTCTCAAACTGTGTGACAAAATCTGGCAGAGTAACTGAATGCAACAATTTGTCACAATTTTATGGAATCCTTTCACATACAGAATTCATGCCTTTGTTCAAGCTGCCTAAAGTATTTAAGTTTTCTAAAAGATTTCTTGGGCAAAATTCCCACAAAATTTCCCTTATTATTTTCAAGGCTTTCAGCTCTTCCTATATACATGAGATAAATTTCCTGTTCTTAACATTCTCCCCAAGCGAATATATCTCTTTAGGAACATCTTGGAAATAAGACTTGAGTCTTCAAAGAAAAGTTGTAGAACTTACATATATACTGGATGTTTTCTTATAAAAATGTTAATCAAATTATGTGATGAGCATTTGCTACACATGTATTTGAAAGGATCAATGTCAATGAGAATGTGGCCACTTACTGTTTTTTAGATAGCTGATTGCTTGTGTTATCCAATACTTTCATTCTGGCATTTTTCCTTTATCTGGTTGCTACTTCTGTAATTTTGATTTTTTTGATATTTACCTCTAAGAAGTGGTTGTAATTGCCACTCAAGTAAGACATGTGATAGAGCCCAAAGATGTCCCACAATATTTTAGTAGTAGTAGTGTAAATGTATTTTAATATATTTTAATACATTCTATAAAATATATATTTACATACACATATATATATAAAATTTTAAATATTAAATATACATGTGATTTTGCAAAGCTTAGATGGCTGACCACAGGCAGAATGGTGAAAATTTTAGGGAGGCAGAATTTCAGTATCTGCTTTCTAACCATCAGGGCTGTCCTGGCACAGAAAGGGCTGCTTTGGGAGCAGTAGGTTTTTCATTCCTAGAAGTGTTCACACAGAGACTGGGCCTTTTGCTGAAGATACTGTCAAGCACTTCAGGCATATACGAAATGGTCTCTAAAGGCCCTTTTACCTCTGAGACTCCATGAACTAAAAATATCATTTGAGGGAAATTGAGTTTTAATGACTTGTTCTTTTGAACCAAAAGGAAGTCTTCTGAGTGGGGGAGAGAAACACTGTTAAAATTAATTGAATGCCAAATGTTGAGATTTGGAAGATCAGTTTATACAGCATGGTATTTTCTGTCCAAATGTTTATCTCAGAATGGATCAGGACCACAAATAACACTTAATCATGCCTGTATCACTTAACTAGTAGTCTTTTCTTATTAACCAATTTTTAGGTTTTACTCGAAGCCCAGATGGCCATATCCTTCTGTTATGGGTTGAATTCTATCCCCCCCACCTGGCAAAATATGTTGAAGTCCTAATCCCCAGTACCTCAGAATGTGACCTTATTTGGAAATAGGGTTACTGCAGATATTAAGTTAAAATGAAGCCGTACTGGAAAAGCATTGGTCCCTAGTCTAATACAATTATTGTTCTTATAAAAGAAGACCATGTGAAGACATAAAGACATGGGGAGAAAGTCATGTGAAGATAGATAGAGGCAGAGATGGGAGTGATGCATCTACAGGCCAAGGAACATCAAGGATTGCCAGCTTTCACCAGAAGCTAGGAGAAGGGCATGGAACAGATTCCCCTTCACAGACCTCAGAAGGAATCAACTTGGCCAGCACCTTGATTTCTGACTTCTGGACTCCAGAACTGTGAGAGAATAAATTTCTGTTGTTTTAAGTCGCCCAGTTTGTGGTACTTTGTTATAGCAGCCCTAGGAAGCTGATACATCTTCATAGTCAATCACCTATAAGAGACATCTATGTATTTATATTTTTCCAGAAAATTTCTATGCATATGCACACATAAATATCTGTTTTCCTTCCAGTATACATTGGAAGTATATTATATCTACTCTATATTTGGCTTTATTATCTATTTTTATATTAACATAATTGAAGATTTTTCTATATCAATACATGAAAAGCTACTCTGTTCTTTTGAATGGCTGTGTACTAAGCCACTGCATGGATTTAATAATATATTTGACTTGTCCGTTACTGATGGTCATTCCAACTCTTTAATTACAAACAATGTTGCAGTGGACATTCTTGGATAAATGCCTTTGTGAACACATTCAAATATGTATACATGATAAATTCCTGGAAGTAGAAATGTCACATCCAAAGATAGGTGCATTTTCAAACATGACAGTTTTTGACGAATTGTCTTTCAAAAAAGTAGTTCTAGTTAACATTTTTATCTACATATGACAGTTACTGTGTCTCACTGAATCTGTATGGGACCACACTTTTGATTTTTTTCCCTGTCTTTAACTATGAGTGAGATTAAGAACGTTTTCATATATTTTGGCTGTTTGTATTTTGTTTCTTTTAAAATTAGCCAATTTTTCTAATGGGTTATTATTATTTATGTGTAGGAGTTCCTTTATAAAAATTTATTTCTTAGCCCTATTACATTGCTATGAGGGATACAGTGTAGGTGACAACTATTAAGTATGAATATTTTTGTCTTAAAAGTAGTTTCTGTATGTAGAAAAGACTATTCAGAGATTTGCTTTTGCTTAAAAACTTAGCACTTAATTGATTAAAATTAAAAATTCAAAGCCGTACTTCTCACTTAAGCTTTTAAATTCAGTTTACAGATTTATTACTCTATTTATAAATCTGGATGATTTTAGTAACCATTTTTAGGGAAATTTTGAATGTGTATAATCACATTTATGCACTTAGTTAACTAAACTCCATATATGGCTGCGTTGGGTCTTTGTTGCTGCGCGCAGGCTTTTTTTAGTCATGTCCAGCAGGGGCTACTCTTCGTTGCTGTGCTTCTTATTGCGGTGGCTTCTCTTGTTGCGGATCACGGGCTCTAGGCGCACAGGCTTCAGTAATTGCAGCGCACGGGCTCAGTAGTCGTGGCACGCAGGCCCTAGAACACGCGGGCTTCAGTAGTTGTGGCACATGGGCTCAGTAGTTGTGGCACATGAGCTCAGTAGTTGCGGCGCACGGGCTCTAGGGCGCATGAGCTTCAGTTGTGATGCACGGGCTTAGCTGCTCCACAGCATGTGGGGTCTTCCCGGACCAGGGATTGAACCCTTGTTCCTTGCATTGGCAGGTGGATTCTTAATCACTGCGCTGCCAGGGAAGTCCTCCTCCATATATTTTAAAACTCATTTTGTAAATTTCATCTGCTTGACTTCCTTTTCAAGTATGTCGATCATCTATCTGAAAAACCTTCCCAAATACTTAATATTTTAAAAAATCTTTAAAAAAACTAAACACATAAAAATAGTGAAGGTTAATCTTCTTTCATATTCCAAAGCTTTTATATATATATTGTATGAGTTAAAATTGCAAGTCTATATCAATTATTTCATTATGCATTTTAAATTGCAATTACTGACCTCATTTCTCATTTTAATATGCCAAGTTCCTTCCAAACATGGATATATCACTTAACCAAAAACATTAATAAGATTGTTTTGATCTTCTTAAATGTTTCTGTACTTAATTCTAAGTTTCTCAAGGTTTGAAGGATGCTTAGCTACTAAAGAAATTATGTCATCTAATATCATTTTTCGAGTTGACTTCTCAGCTTTCTTGAGGTTACTTAACAACCAGAAATTTAGGTCAGGACATTCACTGAATTCTGATAGAACATACTGAGACCTGTTTAAGAGTTCATAACAGGGACTTCATAATTTGAAGTCTGGTATTTTAGTCCTACCTCGTGTTAGGAGAGATCCATGGTCTGTTGAAAGGATCCCTTATCTCTCATCTAATTGATTACCTGAGGAGCTTAGCTGTTTTTTTGAGTTTTAAGATAGGAACTGATTTTCATATCTAACTCTACAGTGTGTAAAACTTGGTGGGAGCCTGAATTCTTTATATATACTTTCAAATG
Organism: Mesoplodon bidens; assembly: GCF_964165515.1. Classification (NCBI taxonomy): domain Eukaryota; kingdom Metazoa; phylum Chordata; class Mammalia; order Artiodactyla; family Ziphiidae; genus Mesoplodon; species Mesoplodon bidens. The sequence continues at coordinate 33,549,813 of NC_138160.1, forward strand.
TAACTCTTTTATATATTAAAATAATATCATCTGAACCTGTATATTGTCCCATGGCATTCCCTTGCTATTCAGTTGCAACCTCAAAGGACATTCTACTGACAAGAAGAAGGCGGGGCATTGGTTTCAATCCATCTGAATCTCAACTACCTTTGTTTAATCACTTGTGATTTGATTGAAAGACCTCATACATCTTGATAATATGGTCACCAAATGAAGGTCATACGCATAACATATACACATATTTAAATGCATCCACAAAGGCATTTATCCAAAAATGTCTATGGCAGCATTGTTTATATGAAAAAGATTGGAATCAATCCAAAGGCCCATTAATAGAGGATAGGTTACATAACCTATTAAAAGGCACTTAGAATTTTTCTGCACATTTCAGGACTGAAGATGACATATTATTTGGCTTTAATGCTTTAGTTTCTGGCAAGCTCAGCACCAAACCCTCCTGACTCCTGACTCCATGATTCTTGGATGCAGGAAAACAATCTGAACTGCTGATGCCATAGTACAGAGAAATAAGGATTGTCTTTGGATGGAAATAGTCATCCTGATAATTCACGGCACCACTACCAGTATATTCATCTGATCTACTTTTCCTTAGTGTGATGTTTGTGATGAAAGAATATACAGTATTTGGAAAGTAGTAGATTTGAACATCCTTTCCCCACAATGGGTAATATTCTAGGACTATAATCACGAGAGTGTTTTTCTGCATATATATTTTAAAAAACAGGGACTATTGAGGCACTAGGCACAGCTCTGCTTTCAGAAATTTATGATCAGAAGGAGGAATATTTATCTATTCTGATAAAATTTTATATTATGATGAATAAAATGCTAGAGCCGGAAGAAATTGTAAACTTCCTCTTTTCATAAATAAGGTAGAGCCCAGAGAGCCTAAATGATATTCTCCATGTTCTATCAGTGAGAGTAGAACTCTTAGTGCTGAGATCCAAGAACCACGGAACCTGAATAAAGAACAGGCCATTCACTCATTATTATTATGCCATGCTCAGACTGAGGATGAAGATAAAGTCCATTTTTCTCTGAACTATAGGTCAGAATCCAACCAATATTGACTTTCATGAATTCCAAACAGGGATATTTGAAAAAAATTCTAGAACCTCTAGCAAAAAGATAAAGAAAAGCAACACATTTCCTTTTATTTTTTTCTTATCACTTTGTGAAATTGGTTTAGATGAGGTAGAGGGTCAGGAGTCAACTGATGAGAACAGGGATTGGTTGTATTGGTTTGGGGCAGGCAGGCCAGGGAGCCGCATTTCCCAACTTTTTACTTTTTAATTTTTTTTAATTTTTATTTATTTATTTATTTTTGCGGCATGTGGGCCTCTCCCTGTTGTGGCATCTCCCGTTGCGGAGCACAGGCTCTGGATGCGCAGGCTCAGCGGCCATGGCTCACAGGCCCAGCCACTCCGCGGCATGTGGGATCTTCCCGGATTGGGGCACGAACCCGTGTCCCCTGCATCAGCAGGTGGACTCTCAACCACTGCGCCACCAGGGAAGCCCTTCTTAATTAATTTTTATCGGAGTCTAGTTGATTTACAATGTTGTGTTAGTTTCTACTGTACAGTACAGTGAATCAGTTATACATATACACATATCCACTCTCTTTTAGATTCTGTTCCCATATAGGTCATTACAGAGTATTGAGTAGAGTTCCCTGTGCTATACGGTAGGTCCTTATTTGTTATCTATTTTATATATAGTAGTGTGTATATGTGAATCCCAATCTCCCAATTTATGCCCCCCCCCCTTATCCCCTTTAAAAGCACACACAATATAGCTGGGCTTTTAGATATAGGGCAGTAAATAAAACCCTGAAATGTTATACAAACTTTTGCATTTAAGTGAGTGTTCTTCGTCTGGATGGAAGATCCACAGTTTAAAAAAGATTCTCAAAGTTCCATGAAACTAGAAACAGTTAGGCATCAGTAATAATTTCCTCCTAGGCACTTTGACTAAAATTCTCTGCTTGGCGAAGAGTGTGCAAGCAAGAGGTAACCCCTTTTAGGGTGTAACATTTAGTCCACAAGCCAGTCAATGCTTAATGTTTTTCCTATAGAGATTGTAACTTTTTCATAAAAAGTAAGGATTTCAACAAAGATGATTATAAATTACTATTTTTACAAGCTGAAAACATGCCAGTATGACATAATACGAGACGTGAAAATAGCTGCATTGGAAATTAAATAATTTCTCCCAATGAATTTACCTATTGTTAACGCTTATGTAATCCACATCTCTTTCAGATTTAAATACAAATGAGGTCCTATACCTCATTTTATATTCTTACTGTTCCTCTAAATATATCCAGGAATTGGTGGTGCGGTGGGGGAAAGCTTGTGTTTCCCTTCCTGTCTCATCAACTGAAGCTCCACTTTTCTCTCTGCTCCAGGCCATTCTAAGCTTGAACAAAGCCTATTACTTTGTAATTTTCTGAAAGCCTTGGTGCACACGTGTGTAACAGATTTTGCTGAAGCTTTAGGGCAATGCAGGGGATTTCCATCACAGTGCTACAGATAACTTTAAACTGAGCATTAATACTGCTGTTCACAAGTGACCCCCAGTCCCCCGCCACTGAGCTTTCTCATGGAGCCCTGCTTCTAAAGGCTTTGCAGCCTGCTGTGTTTCTTAGCTCCTTTATCCTTCTCTTAATTTCCATCCCTCTTTTCTCTTTTTTCTTACCCCAATCACTGATTAACTGTTAGCTGTTTGTGAAGAGCAGCTTATCTAATCTCTAAAAAAACCTGTCGTTTTACACACCATGTTTTGGGAGAGGTCTCATTTTTTCTACCCAAAGCAAACTTTCAAGGTATTTTCCTAGATGAAGGTGGTTGATCTCTTTAAGTGACCTACTATTAAAATTACACTTGTATGTATAATTTTAATAAGAAATAAAATAAATAATAAAACTATTTTCATTTTTTTTCCCATCATGCTACCCTTAACTTTCCTCTTTATGACCAGGAAACTCTTATTTCTTCTCACCTGGTGTCTATCCAGCTGTACTGTATGGAGTGTCAACATTTCCTTGCTTTCATCTAATGCTTGATTTTGAGACCTCTTGAAGGCTTCCTCTTCCTCAGTTCTCAAAATTTATATTTCTCTGTCAGAAATAGGGTTGTCTTAAAATCTCTGGGAAGGCTTATATTTATCTCTTCTCTACACTTAGAGTGCCTTTATTTTTTTCCTTTTTCTTAGCATGGTCAGAAAAGTATGGGGGAAAATCCCACTCTTTACATTGCTAAAACCATCCTCCAACCCCGAGATGCTTTTCAATTAAGAGAAAACAGTCAATAAACACAGGACTGACTCATTCCATTTACTTTTCCTCTCCCTACACTATCAATACTCAGTTTGCAATGCAGCCTCTTTTATAATTCTAAATCTTTAAAATAAATTTTACTCTTATTTAGGGACTACATCCTTTATTCTCTGAATGTTTAAAAACACATGTTGAACAAAGCATAGCAAACATTTTACACTGAATCGCCTGGTATTCCATTGATATAAGCAGCTAGTGATGTTTTGGAGATGTACGAGAGGTTGGGATTTCAGATAAGGCCATGTGGATGCTCTTTTGGAGGACTAGAGACACAGAAGATGTAATCAGGAATGAATTAGAAAGCCCTTCTAGGTTTTCCAGGTAACAGGATAAGATGCTGCTCTGGGAATGGCAGTCAGAGAACATCTGAAGTGGATGGTGTTGGGAAGGGGTTGCCCAGAAGGAGGAAGGTGATCCAGATGAGATAAGATGAGAACCACAGGGTTAGAAGTGGAGCAGTTGGATTAAAGAAGAAGAGATATGAGCTACAGAAAGTACATGTCATGTTTGGTTAACTGACTGAACACAGAATGCCAAAGAGAGTAAGAAGCTGAAGATTTCTCAGTGTCCATACTCAGAATATTTGAAAGATGATTCATTACTTGCTCTGAGAGAGATACAGGAAATGGAGGATAAATTGTTAAAGCTTTGTAATATTCAGGGTCAGTTGATATTTCTACACTCATTTCAAGTGCATCACATATGACTGATTTCCTGGGAAAATTTATGTATCCGAAGGAAAAGAGTTTCTAATTAGGATCTGTTTCACTGAGACCATATACATGGCAAAAAACATTCAGGCAATCTGTCATGTGTTCTAAATTATTTGAAAAGCTGTCTACATTAATCAAATTAATTGTGTAGGGCTAGCCTTTGGGTTCTCAGACTAGTTTTAAACATACATACAAAAAGTTTCTACTTGTTCTGTAAAAAGTCTATTTATTAAAACATGGTTATGTCTAATGACTTTTTTCTCTTCAAAATCCTGTGTTTAGAACAATCACAGATGGCTTGCAATAAATCATTTCCAATTTCACTCCCTTCTCAGGCAATGTTATCCAAATCTGTGGTTTAAAAAACCATTTATACACCAAGAGCTCCTAAAGTTATGTTCCAGCTCTGACCTCTCTCCTGAACTCCAGACTCAAATACCTGCTGCCTTTTATACATCTCTACTGGGAGGTCTAAGAGGCATTTCAACCTAACAGGACAAGAACTCTTAATTCTCTCTGTTTCTCATTCTTCAACCTGCTTCTTCCTCATTTTTCTCAATTGATGGTGCCAAGATCCACTTGGTTGCTCAAATAAAAATTTACAGTCATCCTTGGATCTTCTTTTTTTTCTCTCATACTCAGCATCGACACTACTAATAAATTGGATTTACGCTATCTAAAAAAGCTCTTTGTGAATCTTCCCACTTTTCTTCATCTCCTTAGCTGCTACTTCGGACTATCTTTCCTTCCAACATTGAATCCATTATAGACAAGGTAGCCAGAGTAATCTTCAAAAAATTCAAATCAAAGCATGTCTGTTAAAAAAAAAAAAAGCATGTCTGTCCATCTCTCTCACACTTAGAATAAAAACCTATGTATGTGATCCTGCATCCATCTGCCTCTCTGGCTTTAACTGATCACTGTCCATTCTCACATGATGGTACAGCTGCACTGGATTGCATTATGCTTCTTAGAAAGTCCAAGGCTATTCATTCTTTATGGGCTTTCATGTTTGTCAACCTGGACTGTCCTCCTTCTAGAGCATCATACGTCTGGATCCTTTTAGTTTCCTAGTTCTTATCTTAAATCTCGCTTCTTCCGTTTAGTCTTACCTGATACTCTGTCACAGTCAGAGTCTATCCAGGAAAATGAAACCACGCTTAAGTATTTAAAACAGGAATTTTAACACACAGTGTTGTTACACATGTGGTGGGAGAGCTGAGAAGCCAAAAAGGAGATGGAAAAATAACCCAGAGCTTGAAAACAGCAGAAAGCTACTACCAACTCTGGGTTGGAGAGGCAAAAAGAGGAGGTAGGTTTACTGAAGTCCAGGACCACAGCAGAAACTAGAAGCACTTCAGGCATGACTGGCAAGAGTCAGGGAAGGGATGTAGCCTCTGCTGAAGACATTACCCAAGGCAGGGAGAGAGGGGGAAAAACACGTTAATTTCTCCCTTCTTGCAGTGCTCCAATCTCAGTGATTCCATTTGTTAAACCCAACCATAAGTTAGCTAACATAGGAGCCTGTAGAATGTAACCTGCAAGGTCAGCCCCACTCTGGTACAGAGCAGAGCAGGACATGGAGGAGAAATTAATCTGAGTGGAATCAGATCAAGCATGGGTATATTGGGACATCCCTGGTGGCACAGTGGTTAAGAATCCACCTGCCAATGCAGGGGACACGGGTTTGAGCCCTGGTCCGGGAAGATCCCACATGCCGCAGAGCAACTAAGCCTGTGCGCCACAACTACCGAGCCTGTGCGCCACAACTACTGAAGCCCACGTCCCACAACTACTGCAGCCTGTGCGCTTAGATCCTGTGCTCTGCAACACAAGAAGCCACCGCAATGAGAAGCCCGCACACCACAACGAAGAGTAGGCCCCGCTCGCTGCAACTAGAGAAAGCCCGTGTGCAGCAACGAAGACCTAACGCAGACAAAAATAAATAAATAAATAAATAAATAAATAAATAAATTTTAAAAAAAGGATAGGTATATCACCCAACTTAAAGTAGTCACCCTTACCCAGACACATCCTAACTCATTGTTGTTTTTTCATCACAGCACATATCATTCTTGAAATTTCTTATTTTTTTTTTATCTGTCTTTCTCTAGTTCACATCCAACACAGCATCTGGCATATTTTATGAGCTCAAAAATGAACACAAAGAGGAGAAATTTTCCTCTGTAAGGTCACAGTAGGAAAGATACATAAAGAAGTCCTTTAATAATCTTCCAAGTTTGTACACAGTGTAACTAGAACTCAAAGCTGGGTTATTGATTAAATCAGTAGGTGCATATTCCTTATGGATTCTCTACCTTAGCGGGGGAGAGTGGTGCTATATTTTCTGAAGAGACAATTATAATGCTTTTAAAATAAATACCTGTTGATTCAGTCTTAGAGTTTAGCTTCTAGTAACTTTCTTTTTTAAGAAAAACTTTACTGAAATATAACACGCTTTAAAAATATTGTAGAATGTTTTTGGTTACATTTGGTTACACTTGGTTAGAATGTTTGTAAAATCAAGAAATGCTAAGAAAGACTTATGTAAAAATTTCTGAGGGCCTCCTTTTTTTTCAGTTCCCCCAGTTAGTAATAAATACATGTGTCCTTGCTGCTCATAACACCTTCAGCTTAAAGATCTCGGAGCACTGTAGACACAAATTTACTATTCTCCTGTTTTTAGCTGAGAAACATGAGATTTAGGTACCAAGCAGTTTCTTTCAGCATTGTAGCATCACAGCACCAAAGGACCCTTAACGAGATAATCAAATCCACTCCCTTTGCCTCCAAAGTATGCATTGAATTATTGAGCTAAAATAGGATTATATCTAAATCCTCATTTGTTAAGGCTCTTGGGGAAGGAGATTGTAATGACCCCATTTTAATAGCATTTACTGTTCATAAATGTTTCCTGGTATTTATTCTCCATTCTTCACACTACAATTTCAGCCTGTTTTATCTCACTCTTTCCTGACCTCCCATAATGTGCTCAATTTTGTATTGCTTTTTAATTTTTTTCATACACAAAAATCTCATCTCTATAACAACATCATCAATAGGAATTACATTGCTTTACACTGTTTCAGTTTGCCCCAGAGTACAGGTTCAGGGATGTGTCAACTAGCTGATGGGTTGTAGTGTTAGAATCTATTTTGAGTGGAGAAAGTTAGTGATTGAGTGATATCCACATGATATTGGGGCATCAGGAGATATAAGAAGAAGAAAAAGAATCCAACCTTTTTTGAGTACTTGTTATGCACCAAACACTCTTCTAAATCCTTTTACACGTATTAACTTAGTTCATCTTCACAATGACTCTATGGGTTGGCACTATTATTATCCCATTCTAAAAAAAAAAAAAAGGAAAGCTGATGTATAGAAAAATGTTAAATGTCCAAGAGCGTGCCGTTGGTAAGTGGCAGTGCTGACATTCAAATCCAAGAACCCATGTTCCTCACCACTAAACTACAGCTTCTGTGGGTGAGGGGAAGGGGACTTTAATAGAAAGTGTCCAGGAAATGGCATATGGTGGTTCTGGTTTCAGTTCTCACTACAAGAAGAAGTGACTGTTGCTTGCGACAGCAGACAGAAGGCCACTGTTCTCCCAGAGGAAACACAGCTGCCAGGGAGAAGGCACTTACAGATACAGAGTAGAGTGCAGCAAAGTATAGTCAGCATTTGAGGGAAGCAGAACTTTATGAAGAATTTCATCAATAAAGAGTAACCGTGGCAATGAATAATGACCTAGACTTAGGAATAAGGATCCTGAAGAAAGAAATGGACATTCCAGCCAGACAACCCAAACCAGACATCACATTGTACACACAGAAGAGCATCAGACAAGATCAGATCTGTTTCCATAGCCCCTAGTCATGTAGACAAGTCTTATGACTAGCTGCTTAGTAGAACACGTTGATGGTCTTCTTTACATCATTGTTTATAATTAGAAAATTAAAGTGCATAAAATTCTTATTTGTTAAAGAATTGTGGATGTAATCATTGTAGGTAAATTCTTTCATCATCTCACAAAAGTTTCAAGTCAAAGGGTCCTTCTATGTATTGCTAGATATGAGTTCCTGGCTGGAAGAGTAGGATGAACACACACTCTGACACCAGAATTCTTTCATTGTTGACAAGATTTAAGTGCTACATGCTACAGGTACATAATATATGTGTTAGCATTATCACCTGATATTATATTGGAAATGGAAGTTTCAACAGTTTCCCCAGCTGTTAGCTAAATACACATGTACATACACGTATATAACCATACATGTATTCACACCCTTATTCCTCCAGTGCACTGCCCTCTCTCATTCCTGTCTCCTCAGTTGATTGTCAAATTCCTTCCACGGTCCTGCCCCACTCTACTGAATGGATATTATTTTACAATTTTCCATTATTTTCTGCAGGCACACAGTGATGCCAAGTCCTCCACCGCCACATGCTGCCAGGCTTGTTCTTATTGCTTTGGCCAGGAATGGCTATCCAACTTCTAGATTCATCCAAATCCAGTCACTCTCCAAGGTCCAAATCAAATTCCTCAGGCGATATTCTCCACAAACCCCAATCATTCCCATCTCTATCCTCTTTTGGTGCCTCCTCTGAATGCCACTTTGATAACCAGTCTCATGGCGTCCTGCACATTGCTGTTGTTCATGTGTGGGTGACTTTTCTGACAAGTCAGTCATATACTTATTGGGCCTAGGAACTGACTCTTAAATTCCTTGCCCTTACACATCCCCTAGGACAATGGCAGATGTACAGCTGACTCTCAATGCACACTTGTTCGAGATAAAATGAATTGAAAGCACTTAATTGTTCGCCTTCAGACTAACTGACGTCAATAAGTAAATTATTTTTGAAGGACTTTCTCCCCCCGTGTGTCCCAGAAGGACCTGTGGGGCACACTGCATATCAAAAAGAGTCAGAGTTCCCTTTAAATCCACAGCATGTTCAATGAGATGGATTGAGTATGTCGTCTTCTCTCCACATGCTTTTTAAATCTGGGTAATTTATGCATCTCCAATGTTGGACACAAAAGCATTTCACTGGGAGAGAATTGGAGGGGAAAAGTCTTATTATTATAGAAGCATGCAATTGTTTGAGCATAAACCTATTTTTATGATAGTCCTGCAGGTGAATTTTCTCACATGGAGTTGATGCCTGTCATGACAGTTTGAGTCCTCTGTGTCCAGAAACTGGTACAAATCTGTTTTATCAGCATTGGTATTTGGGCAGGCAGCCTGAATGGATTAATGAGAAATGATGAACATAAAATATAAGATTTACCTAATGGGTTAAACTCAATGATCATATACCACAGTGATATGCCTTAACCTCAAACGTTCTGATCCGCCTTGAGAACTACAGTACCTGTGAATCCATCAACTATGAAGTTACCTAAAACACTCTTCAACTAATTTGTGCTTTTAGTCTCAACCACCTCCTGATGTGATGACTTTAATAATACTAATAATACCAGCAGCTAACATTCAGGAAATACAATAGGCCCATAATCGTCTCAGTTAAAATCCTTACAACAGCCTTGTGAAGGGGACACTATTATTACTCTCTTGTTAGTTGTTCTTTGGACTTTATTTTTCCTTTCCTGCATTTTCAGCATTTTGAGTGAACTTCTAGGGGATTACCTCTAACCCTCAACAACATATTATTTCATTTGTATTTCTACAGTCATTTCTTCAATCCTTTACGGGCTTCTTAAAAAGGTATGCTAAAAGAAGAATGATGTTAAAATCACATTTACAGAGAGATTCTGTTCGTCTTTGTATGGGGAAAGTATCAGTACTCCTAAAATCATTTTTCATGTGCCCAGCACTGTATTGGCTCCCTCAACCCCCAGTTTTATTGAGGTATAATTGACATATAACTTTGTTTTAGTTTAAGGTGTCCAACATAATGATTTGATATATGTACAAATATGTACAAATCAAATATTGGGGTGAAATGATCACCCCAATAAGTTTAGTTAACATCTATCACCACACATAGTTACACACTTTTTTTTTTCTTGTGGCTTTTTAAACAAGTCAGGGACACACACTGACCAATGGCCTTAAGGAGCAATGACTACCACAACCTGGGCTAAAAGAAGTGCTCACTAACTATGTATGAAACAGGAAAGAATGAGGCAAAAAAGTATATTCTGATTCTTTTGCTCTAGCCCTAAAGTATTCATTCACAATCATTCATTCCATAACTGTAACTGAATCCATGAGTCCCTGCCCCTCCGTCCTTACATTATTTCCTAACTCAGTGAATGACACACCATCTTTTCAGTTATTCAGACCATAAATCCGGGGGCCTTCCTTGATACCCCTCTCAAATCATTCCACTCCCTCATGAGATGCATTAATCCATGTCACCATCATCTTACATTTTTTTTTTTTTTTTTTTTTGCGGTACGCGGGCCTCTCACTGTTGTGGCCTCTCCTGTTGCGGAGCACAGGCTCCGGATGCGCAGGCTCAGCCGCCATGGCTCACGGGCCCAGCCGCTCTGCGGCATGTGGGATCTTCCCGGACTGGGGCACGAATCTGTGTCCCCTGCATCGTCAGGCGGACTCCCAACCACTGCGCCACCAGGGAAGCCCCATGTCACCATCATCTTACCCACACCACTGTGCTAGCTTCCCAGATTGCCCACCTACAACTCCTTTTGCTCCTCCCACCCCACCCCGATGCAACAGGCAAAATAGCTATTTTCAATACAAATCTGATTGCGTTACACTTCCCATTGGCTTAAGGTACTCAGTGGTTTCCCTTTGACCTTAAGATAAAAACAAAATTCCCACCTGGTCTTAGAAAACCTCCTCCCCCCTGCTTGCTTAGCTCCCGGTGCCATCTTGCATGGATGACTCCATTCCTCTTTATGACACCCACCCCAGCCCTCCTGTGCCATGCTTCCTCCCTTGCACATGAATTCGCTGGCATAGCCTTCCCTCCCTTCTTTACTCGATGAACAACCTTCAGAAGTTAGTTTCATTAAGGGGTCCTCTTACTTGACAACTCTGACTGTCATATCCTCTTACAGTCATTCATTTATTCACTTACGCATTCGCTCAAATAATTCAACAAATACCTACTGAGCAACTTCTCTGTGCCAGGCTCTGTGCCAGGGCCTGGGATACAATAGCAAGTGAGGCATGTGTGTGGTTCCTGATCTCATTGTCCAAAGTGGAAATCAGAGCACAAGTCTGTCTTCTTTCACAGGACTTACTGCAAGCACAACTTGACACCTATTTTTATTATTAGATTTACATCTCTTAACCTCCATGCAAGCAAGAATTTTTCCCCACTGTTTTGTTTCTAGAAACCAGCACCCTACCTGAAATATAATGTGAACTCAATTTGAATTAATTTTAGAGATTTAAACCTAAATACATTAAAATTTATCTACCATATATAGACTTATTAAATCTTAAAATATTTATTTTCTTCTTAGTCTTGTCATTTCATGAATTGTGGCGTTATGTTAGTCACATTTTTATTAACTTATTTTTTGTTAATTTATTTCAGAATATTTATTGCTCACTGATCAACGCTAGCTCATTCCTCTCTATAATTCCTCCAGATATTAAATGATAATACCTGTTTGGGGAAAAAGATCTGAAGTATCTGGGAACATTAATTTTCTATTTTAAAGCTTTATTCAAAGTTTCTTATTCATATCTAAACATTGCACCCAATTGCACACTGATTGAAATTCTAAAACATATTTTATAATGGCTTTCAAAATCTGAACATATTATGCATACTTGTTACTTCCTTTCCATTTCTTGAAAAAACAGTATTTCTCAGTTTAAATTCTAAGGGTTCCATGGTCAAATGCTACTGGCTTAAATACAGCAAAACAAATTTCTTGCTGCAGCATTTTATAGAGCCCTTGACCAGTTATTTAACACTGTGAATTCCTAAGTCCAGGTGTGTGGTAGGGAGAGGGTGAAGGGGTGGGAGAAGTGGAGGGATGGTGGTAGTACATTTTCAGAACACCAGCTTTTTCAAAAACATTTGAGAGCTGCACTCCTTTCTCCAAGAGCTCTTGTCTACACATTTTGGGAAACGTTGCTTTTAAATCAGCCTGATTCTAGATGTGGGATAAAATGTTGGCAGATCACTATTTCGGTCATCATTAAAAAAATGAACTTTTGCAGTTTTCTCTGGAAGTCAACTGACTCCTGAAAGAATGTGTGTCCAATTCAACCCAGCAAATGTTTATTGAACATCTATTATCTGACCATCTAGCGCTGGCAGTTTTCTTGACTAAGAAGACTACAGTGACATGCCTGTTCCTGTGGATGGTGAAGAGAAGATCATTGGGACTGAGTCACTATGTTCCAGGCCTGCTGCAATGTCAACGCACAGCACCCTTAAATGTGTAAGTTCTTATTCTTGATAGTAAGAAAAGGGATGCTCAGGTCACACAGTTAGCAGAGGGGAGAGCTGGGAATCAAAGCAGGGCCTCCTTGCTTCCAGGCCTGTCTGTCTCTTTTTCCCTGGCCACAGCATCCTGATTTATATACAATCTTGTGTGAGAAATTCACTAAAAATAATGTGAATATTGTATAAATAAGTCCTATGGAAAATGTCAGGGCTGTTTTCCTGTTTCCAACAGATGGTATTCTTCCCCTTGCCTAAACTGGGTTTTCGCCCGGAACCCAGTTTGGAGAGTGTGTTTTGGAGAAATATGTAGCTAGCAAACCCTCTGCCTCCACTGCTCTGTCTTCTTTAAGTAAATTGTGAAATTTCCATTAATGCAGAAGTAGAACTACTTCTCAGCAGAAATTCCTAGCTTGTGTTTGTGGTTTAGGTTGGTGGCAGATGTGATTTCCTTCATAAAATCTTAGAACTGGAAGGAAGTGAAAAGATTGTCATAACACCTCACTGAGATACAACCAGGGTATTTGAAACCTGGAAAGAGTTAATGATTCATCCAGAATCACATCAGAAATAATAATACAAGTAAATATTAATGGTGATGCCAGGATGATTACTCCTGTGTATTGAGAATCTACCTTTATAAGGTTCTTGTTATGTAGTATATATCATCCCTATTTTCTGATAGGGTATCTGAGGATCAGACAGGTTAAGTGACTTATCCAAGGCTACACAGTTAATAGGTGGTAGAGCCCAGGTTGAAACAGTCAGTCTGACTCCAAGGCTTAGGCCCTTTCCACCATGCTGCTCCCTGCCTCCATTCTGTGGGCTCAAGATAAGCAGCAAGGGGCTTCCCTGGTGGCGGAGTGGTTGAGAGTCCGCCTGCCGATGCAGGGGATGCGGGTTCGTGCCCCTGTCCAGGAGGATCCCACATGCCGCGGAGTGGCTGGGCCCGTGAGCCATTGCTGCTGGGCCTGCGCGTCTGGAGCCCATGCTCCGCAACGGGAGAGGACACAACAGTGAGAGGCCCGCCTACCGCAAAAAAAAAAAAAAAAAAAAAAAGTGAAGAAATAGCAAAAGAAGGAAATAAAAATCATGGTATATTTTAAATATTAAAAAAAAAAGATAAGCAGCAAGGAGTGATTCAGTCCAATCTCCCTCAACCCCAAATCAAATGGAAAATTGGGGAGCCCAAGAAACCCTTGAAATCACATCATTTACATGAGGTATGACTGAAGAGAAATGGGCCTGAATTTTTTTAAAATGATGGTCATTGATCCAAAGAAGGGCGTTTGCTTCACGTACTCATCATAAGAGGATGTATTATTTCAGCAGTGATGCCACAGCCTGAAACCACTTTGGAATTCCTTTGCATGCAATTATTTTTGTAACCTGCCATATGTTTCTTTGAATAACCTCATTAGTGGTAAAATATTTTCCTTTGAGAACAGATTTAATTTTTCCCATTATTTCGAATTCAGCTTGGTGAATAAGTGGGGATCAAGTTTGGTGATAATGGTCAATATCATGTAATGAGACCTGTTTTCTTGAGTGACACGATATACAGACTCAGGGTTTTAATTAAAGTTAAGCTTTGTCCTTTGGATCAACAGTGATGTCAGTGGAATCCAAGACTCTCTCAGATCTGCATGGAATCTGAGAGAGCTTCTAGAACCAGCTTATATGTGTTGCATGAAAATAAAATAATTCAAAACAGCTACATATGAATAAACAAATTCTTTATTATTCTTTATTTCAAGTGAGTGTAAGATTATGATGATTGTTATAGTCATTTAATTTTTTTTTTGGTATAATCTGTTCCTTATTTAGAGTTCTTACCTGTCTTTGAAGGCCCAGCTGTATCCTACTTGGTTCAAGACAACACCCTACCAAGAAGAATCTCTGAACCATTACAACATTTGCTCTCTTTTCCAATTTCTTAGAATCTAGTCAAATACTACACTGTATTCTTATTTCACCTTTCATGGTGTCTGCCTTATCTTCCTACAAAGACTATAATATTTTTAAGGAAAGAACTCAATTTTTTTTGTTTTGTTTTATTTTGTTTTGCTTTGTCCTGTGGTGGATGCACTATAAAATGAATGTTTTGGGGATGCAATGCTTCTCTCCATCACTTCCTCATTTTTGTATGTCTGTTCTTTATGAGTACAAACTGAGTTCCTGGAAGATTGTCAGTATTCAATACCTTCTTCCCTTTGACCTCACTCACTCTGATCTCAATTTTCCCTAAAAAGTTCCATTTACCAACATTTCTTTTTTATGTGAGGAAACTGGATTGAATGTGGTTATATTCAGTGGTTGACTGAAGTGTAAAGTTGAGCTATTTTCAAGGGCTTTTGGTCAATGTAGGCAGCCTTCATCACTGATTTAGGCCCAATCTTCTAATAGAAAGTTTGTATATTAAGAACTAAAAAAGTTTTCTGGGATAAACAAAATTCCTCTTCTACTGGGTTAAGAGGCAAGCCTTTCTTGAATTTATGGCCTCAGGACTCTCTGCCACAGGTCTGTTTTTGCTGTTTGATAAGACGGAGGTCTAGTCAAAGGTATTTGTTGAAGTGTGTTTATAAAACAGCTACTTTCTGCCCAGCCCTTGCAGATTTTCTCCTTTCTGTGGTACTAGGTTGACTCTTAGCTATAGTTGCATTCTGAGAGCCTCAGAACAAAGTAAGGCAGCATGGGTGAGCACCCAAATCTCAAAGTTTAAAATCCATTAGCTCCACGTAGAGGAAGTCAGCGGTGAGAGGGAAAGTGGACTTTTCTGCCAGTGGATAAACCTCCCCTCTGAAAAGGAAGTGTGCTTGGTCATAGTAGAACTGGAGAAAAATGCAGAGACGGTGCCTTTCTACTTTTTCCATTATAGAGGAAAAAGTCAATTGAGAGGCCTGGGAAACCACATAGATAAAATATTGCTGGCCAGTGGAAATAGGCACATTTGGAAATCAGGAAGTCAACCTTCTGCTCCAGCAGTGGTTCAGTGAATGACACTCCAGCACTGGAGTTCCTTTAGGAGAGCAGGGTGGTCTTTAATGTTTGCTAAAGGGAAACTTTCAGAAGAGTCAGTCCAGGGCGAGAGACTAGAAAGGTAGGGTGATATATTATGGTAAGGGTCTATGATGAAGCTGAGTTGTTAAAAACTCAATATCTTTGTTTCCTTCCTGGTTCATCATAACATGTGGCATGTGTGTTCACAGAGCATATCCAGCAAGGAATTCCAAAAGCCCAACACACAGATTTATAAGGGCAGTCTTTATCAAAGCAGTCTCATTATCTTGTAAAAAGTTGACAGAGAAAAGCCATCTGGAAAGTTAATGTTGACTTGTGTTGTATCAAGCCAAGTCAAGGTAATATTCTTAATAAGACTGAAAACAGTCTGAACCAAGTAGTATGACTTAGTAGATTACTCATTTAAGCAAACCAAAACATGGAATCAGAATTGTTCCTAAGAGTTGGGATGGTAAAATGAAGTGACTTCCCATAAAGTACTCTTAAAATACTGATTTCTGCCTCTTATCACCATGTCACCACACCCTCAAACCCCTCCTTCACCCACTCCCACTCTTAAAGACTTTGATTCAATCCTTCTGTACTTAGGAATCTGTTTTCAACAGCATTTAAACAGCTATGTCTGGGAACCTCTAGTCGAGGCAACTAACGAATCAGGATAATTTCTACCCGTGGGTTTCCATTCTGAACGCATGCTGAATCACCTGGGGCACTTTTAACAATACCAGTGTTGGGGGTTCCTCTCCCAGAGATTCTGATTTAACTTATCTGAAGAGTAAATTTCTTAAAAGCCATTCAGTCAATCCTAATATGTAGCCAGGTTGGCAAACCACTGAATTGAGACAAATCAGACCCCAAACTTTCCATTCTGAGACTTTCTGGCTGACATTCACTTGACTTGCAAAATAGTTACATCTAATTTTTTAAAATTTCATACTGTATTATTTCTACCCTTGATCAAAAATCCCAAACTATTATAAAGCAGACGTTTATCTTTTAATATTAAAATTAATTTTGTTTTCATAACTTTTGAGCTTTCTTAGGATATTACTTGGCTGCAATAGCAGCAGGAGTGGGAGTCTCTGACCCAAGACCTTTTCCCCCAAATGTTTAAATTTCTCTTGCAAATCCCCCTCTGCTTTTTCAGGGAATGCACCTGCCGAAAGATAGAGAAGGTGAGGCCACCTATTCAGAATAGACAGAAGATCCTGTAAGCCCAAAAGCCTGGCCAGGAATAAGAAGACTGAGCAGGGATGCCTCAGTTGTCCTAAGAGAAAAGGCAGCAGAGACTTCTGGAAGTTTCAGTACAATTCTTGCCTGAAGACATTGAGCTGCTCCAAGCCAGGCTCTGCTTCCTGACTCATTTGACTAAAGTCCACTATGCTGCCCTGTAGACTATCCAAGACACCACATGCTAATTAAATCTGCATTTAATTTAATCTGCAATTAAAGTATTTTCATCTTCTGTACTGCATATGAGTCCTGGAGATCCTGGGTACTGCCAACATCATGACTACCCAATCCCTCATCATTCTATTTAACTAATCTGAATTCATGTTGATAACCTGAAGAGTGTAACCCCTGCCTACACTGCTGGTCAGTGGACTAAGACCCAACATAGTAAAATGGACATTCTGGACTGTCCCTAGATGGTTATGCTATTCTCTTTACTTTTTATTTGACCTATCCAGGCCATGGTAATGACTAGATGGAATCTTGAAAATATTAACCATTACACGGTAAAGTCTTTTTCGTACAGAGTTCTAGGAAAAAACTATTTTAGAGTACAAGAGGGAATTCTGTCAGAAGCTTGTAAAATGCATGTTGTGAATGAAGTAGTTAGAATACACTTCTTTTGACGAACAAAACTTCCAAAAGTGTTTTAGGAAAGGGAGTGTATGGGAAGGGAAAACAATATTCAACCATCCCAAAATAGCTGGTTCATTACTACAGGAAAAAGATAAGACGAAGGCAGATTAGTCACATTTCCTTATTTGTTATTGTACCAAAATTATCCAGTGAATTGCAGTGTCATTTTGCAATACTACTGAGACTTCTTAAATGCATCAAATCACTGAGAATGGAGTAGAAGAAAAAAATTACTTAAATCAAAGCACAAGTTTTTAAAACAGTGAGTGACTCAGGTTAGTAATATGTATTCCTTTTTTTTTTTTTTTTTTGGCAGCAGTCTAGCCCTGTTCACTCCAGATGTACAGAGCTGACAATGAAACCAAGTCTTGGCCATCTTAGTTTGCTTCTATTTTCTTTGCTGTTCTCATATTCGTACAGATTAGCTTTAAATCTTCTTGGCTTACAAATGGGACCCTCACTTATTAATATATTCATTCAACATATATTTATTAATCATCTATCTTGTGCCGTGTACCACCCTGTGATTTGTCATCTTGGCTTACTTCATCTTCTGCCATAGGAGTGATTCATGTACAACTGTGATGTTTCCAGCTTTTTTTTTGGTATCTCTATTCACCTGTAACAATAAAAATAACAATAGCTAGTACTATATGACATTGACCTTGTGCAAGGCACAGTTCCAAGTACTTTATATAAGTTAACTTTTTGATCCTCCAGAGAACCCCATGAAGAAGGCTTCATTTTTGTCTCTATTTTCTAGAAGAAACAGCTGAGGTACAGTTTAGATGTTAAATAATTAAATAATATCTCTGAGTATAGCACAGCTAGTAAGTGGCACAACTTGGTTTTGAACCTGGGCAGTCTAGCACCAGAGGCTGTATTTTTAAACACCATGGAATCTCTGGTTGCATCTACAAAGCCCCCATTAGTGGCACGTCTCTGCTTTGACCTAGCCCTCTATGGAAGCGCTTCCACCTGATTCATTCCACTCTGAAGCAGAACTCGGAAAGGACATTTGAAACTGAAGACCTGCCTACTGCATACTTTTAGCCTTAGTTACAAAGACAGTTCCGGTAAATATAGTAAAATTTTTTTCTAAGCTAGTAGTTTCTTTTTTTTTTTTAAATAGTGTTAATTAGAACATTTGCTTTCCCCTAAATGGAGGCTGTATTTTCTTCATTAGTAAGATATCATATGTTCTCATCCTAGTTAATTCTAAGATGATTTATTTCTGTAATGTCAAGTGTTTCTTAAATATGAGGTCATTCTGTGTATTTAATTTTTCTTGGCTAATGTTCAGCATAATCATTTATACATTAAAAGAAGTAAAAGTTTTAATTCAAGGTCAAAGCCTTGGGCCCACATTACAGTTCGACAGCTCCCTTTGTGGCAGAAGTCATGTTGTTTAGCTAATGATCCAAAGATGGCACATGGGCCAGTATCGAGTAGCCCATGAGCCATTTGTCATCACCACTTATTTCTTTTCCCGACACTTCCTTGATTTTCCATGGACCTTCTCTTAGATTCACCAAGATTCCTCATCTTCCACTCATGAAATTATACTGATTCACAGTCTCTGTTTTCTGTCTTTTCATGTGAGAGGTTTACTGGGATATAAATGAATGATTGAAAAGTTCTAAATAGAAAAATATATTAAATAGGGAGAAAGTCCTTTTTAACATTTTATAGCAACAAATAGCTTCACAATATCCAGAAAATGGTCACATAAATCATCTATAAAGGGAAAGAAAACAAGAACTTTAGACTTAATGAAGGTCATGATGATTGCTTTTGTGGTGTGTGTTTTGGTAGAGAACGTATTTGAAGATCGTAGGAATTCCTAAGACCTTGCTGGGAAATAACAGGATGGCAGGAACTAGGATCCCCCATATAGCACCCCTACGCCATTACACACTCACTTCTGATATGCCATGAGTTGCCAGGAAAACTACACATACACACACACACACACACACACACACCCCACACCACACCATACACCACATACGTATGCTTCAACTCTTTTCTCCTGTATCTCTGCAAGGTCCGATACCTCCTTCTCTTTCCAAAATAAGCAGAATAATAGGCATATAATTTCAAATGACAGACTTACTAAAGACATCTCTTCATGTGCTAATTTGACAAGATGTCTTCACTTGGAAATACGTTATGGTCCAGACAGGAAATCAGGAGGTGACATTGTAGTCCCAGCTTCAATTCATTGATCTCCTGAGACAGATAAGTTGAATAATTCAAAATGAAAAATAAAAAAAATTACTCTGAGAGCTGAGTCATCCAGTTTGTATCCCATTGATCCAATTATCTGGACGAATGCCATATCCCCATTTTACTTTATGCTGTGAATGCCTTTTTGGTTAGTATGTCTTGTGAAAGTACTTTGTGGTTCCTGGGGGAAAGTCACCCTGTGGTACTATCAGCAGTTTTTCTCCTTCTGACTTGTTAGGATAATAACTTTTGTTTTTACAGTCAACACTTAGAAATTCAGGATAATGTAAAATGCCCTAAGCTTATGACCCAATTTTTATAGAACTATCCTCATTTGAAATATTTTATCTTACCATCCCCATAAACCACTGTCTTAGAAAAGTGAAGCCCTTACAAATGTTGTCTTTGGATTTGGATGGACTGAAATTTGAATCACAGCTCTGCCACCCACTAAGCTGTGTGAACTTAGGTAAGATGTTTTACATTTTGAAGCCTCAATTTTTTCATATGTTCTTCCATTTTAGAATTTGAGGATAAAATAAAATTATGCATGCAAAGTTGTAGCATAATGACTGTCTAGAAAATGCTCATAAATACTAGCCATTATCATTGGTTAATTCAAATATTTTGGGGTCATACTGTTTATTCTAGATTGCCTTTTATATCTAGAAACTCTCCCCAAATTATTTTTGAAGCCTAACGTATTTTATTTGTAAAATATGATGACTCTATCTAAAGAGAATGGAGAAGTAACTGAATGGATTTTCTTGAAGCTTACTTTTATCCCTTCTTTAACTATTGATGTTTTATGAAATTGCTAAGTGAAATAGTGCAGGGAAAGAAAAGAAGAGGTAAATGACACATCTAGCAAATTACATAATTATTTCCTGAATATTTAGATAAGACAGAACATTTCTTCCAAAGTGTTAAAATAAATCCCTGTTTGTTCTAACTGCAACTTTGTGACCTGGTGAAAGGGAGGAATGATTAGTCAGTTTTATGGTGGGGGAAACCAAATATGGAAATTCCCAGAAAACCTTGGCCCAATTATTCATTGCTTATTGCTTCCTCCAATCACTGAATCATATTGTCTATTGGCTGATCCATTCTTTTATTTCGATTAGGTAAATATCTATTGAGCATCTTCTATGTGCCTGGCACTATTCTACATGTTAGGGATAGAGAAGTGAGCAAAGCAGACCAAAACCCCTGCCTTGGTGGAGCTGACAAAATAAGTAATTAAACTGCCTATTATGTTATATGGTGATACATTCTATAAAGCAAATTAAAACAGGAAAGCAGTATGGGGAGTAGGGTTACAATTTTAATGAGAGTGGTGATTAGCAAGGTGCTCCCTGATAACATGACATTTGATTCAAGGCTTGAAAGAGATAAGGGAGAGAGTCATACAGGTATCTGGGGGATTTGCCTTCTAAGCAAAGGGAACAGCATGTGCAAAACTTTCAGTAGAAGGATACATACAAATTTAGGAGCAAACTGTCCAGGATTGAGTGGACAAAAGAAGGAGTAAAGAAGGCAGGGGGAGCGTCAAGAGGTACAGGGTCTGGCAGGCCATTCCGATGACTTTGGGGATGAATGGGACTAAGCTGCGAGGGCACTTGGATGTTTCTAAACAGAGGAATGGCATGGTCCAACTTCAGTTTTATTGGGATCACTCTGTCCTGGGTGGAGATTAGACACTGGGGACCGAGGACTGAAGCAGGAAACCA
This sequence comes from Mesoplodon bidens, assembly GCF_964165515.1. Classification (NCBI taxonomy): domain Eukaryota; kingdom Metazoa; phylum Chordata; class Mammalia; order Artiodactyla; family Ziphiidae; genus Mesoplodon; species Mesoplodon bidens. The sequence continues at coordinate 33,571,133 of NC_138160.1, forward strand.
GCTAGGAAGATAGTGGAATAATCTGCACAAGGCTCTAGCAAAGGAGGTGGTGAGAAGCAGCAAGGGCTGACAGAATTGGCTGAATATATTGGATGAGGTCTGTGAAAGAAAGAGAAGAGCTGAGAATGACTCCAGGGTTTTTGGCCTGAAAAACCAGAAGGGTTGAGTGGACACCATTATCTGAAAAATTCAATGTCTTTGGTCCAGAAATAAAGCTGCATATTCAATCAATGGTAAAATCATTTTATTTGCACTGTACTCATCGGAAATGTGTAAATTTAATTTAAGTAGGGGTTGACATAACATCTACCATTGCTTTCTCTGGAAATAATAGGTGGTCTAAAGAAATAAATCATATAAACAAGACTCCAGAAAATGTTCTTTGGACAGGAGTCTGTCTCAAAACTTAACAGATTTTTAAGCAAGAATATTCTCCTGCCTCCATCGCAGACTTAAGCAAAGATAATGAACAGGGTGGGTCCCAGGTTTGGGTATTTTTAGAAGTCTCCCTAGATGATTCCAACCGCCAGCCTTCTCCTTCTCCTCGCCACCCCTTCCCTTTAGTCTGGTGAGAACTACTGTATTCTATGATGTTAGCTGATGTTTTAAGTACGTGCAAAGCAACTTGGAAAGGGTTTGTATATTATAAACCATATATTAGTTATGTTGTTGTATTCCTTGAAGTGGGTTCCTTCAGGCGCTCTATCTGCATTTTGGAATTACAGTGCTCCAAGAATCTTTGAAATCATCTTAGTACCATCCTAGACTTAATGGTGTATGCTGAGGCTGAGAGATTGATGACTGTTTCCTGGAACTCTATGCTAAGACACATTCGGAGGCTGCTTCTGGGCCTAATAGAAAGTTAACTGAGACAGATTAGTAAAATTGGCCATGGGAGAAGGATGGAAAGTTACTTGGCACATACCATGTATCTGCCATCCTGCCTTGTCCCAATCTCTCATTTCAGGGAACTTTGCCTGAGGCCCAGAGACTGCTAGGGGTCCCAGTGCTCCGTCCAGCACAGTACACATGCTAGGCCATCTATGTTACCCTAGAAAAGAAATGCCCCAATACACACACGTGCACCTATCTCTAAGAACCTAAATGTTGAAACTCTAGAGCCTGCAATCCAGACTTTTCACTAATCTAGACAGATCTGAATCACTGAACTTTTATTGTATATGAAGGGCAATTTCCTTGAAAGAGCCTTTCTGTTGTTTATATTTGTTTCTTCCTTTCATTTTATTTTATTTTTTAAAATTTTATGATTTGGCATGAAGTAGAAACAATGAAACAAAAACAATATTTTATAGACTACAGTGGATTTACAGCTAACACTATGGTCCACAAAACCGGGCATAAAGAATTTGTTCTTTCTGTCTCCCGGGCCATGGAATGTAAAGGAAATGGCTGAAGAGCAGCTGCAAACAATTACTAAGCATTTTCAATGGTCTTGCGAAATGCCCTGAATTCAGAGCATCCCTTCAGAAGCCCGGATTGCACCCCTCTGAAGAAGTGCCCCGCCACTGGCCAAATCCATATTCTGCCCCTCCTTGGCAGGGTTTCCTCATCAGACTTTATGGAGGCTCTGTCTTCTGACCCCCTGAAATAAAGAGCCCCTCTCTCTTTTTCTTCTTGAACTCCCTCTCCTTGCCTTGCCTTCATTCTGTCTTCTAGAATGTATTTCTTATGATTCCTTTAGTTTCAGCACATCACAATTGCAGACACTGGCTGCTGGAGAGACACAATCCACCCTGCACACGCAGGAGGAAATTTTCCTTTCGTCCTGTCCAACACGAGTGAGCTAATCATGAAAGACTGCCTGTATGAACTTTCTTATTATTGCACTGGGGATTCCTGAGTTTTAGTCGACTAGAAAAGAGACTTTTCTGAAGAAACTTAACTCCTTAGACTGACATGTAAAATCCACAACTAGAATGTGCATGGTAAATGGTGGTTGCCATAGCCAACTTTCACTTGTGTCCAGAGAGAAAATACACTGTGGGTGATTGGTAGGAAGGGTAACTGAAAGAAATTGCAGTAACTTAAACGAAGATCTGGATGGGAAGACTGGGTGTACTGATGGCATTTCAGCTCTGTTTATAACCATCACACCGGCCACTTGATTACACAGTGGCCTCAACTGACATCATAGAGACCCGAGAATGTCAGCAATTATGGACTCACCTGGTCTTTTGTTAACAATTTACCTCTCTGTCGTGGCCACAGTGAAAGAATAACTTTGCACTGCAGTTATTCAACCCAACTAGGTCAGGATACGGATGACCAGAAAACTGGAGGAGGCTTTAGAAAAGACACTTTGATCTCTTTTTTTCTATATTTTAAAGGAGTAAATAATTGGATGAAATAGAAACAATTTTCTGACTACCATACACTCAGGTGTTCTACATGTAGGAAATAGGAAGAAAGGGCTGACTTTGTGCTCTAGTCCATCTGGCAGGATGTGGTAACTGTGTGCCCTGTCCTGGGTCACAGCATGAAGTGCAGGGGAGGAAAGGAGCAGAACAGCTCCCTTTACGGGCCTCCTCGCCACCTCTCTGCCTGCACATCTTGCCCCCTTGGCATAGATGTTCTTAACCAACTTCAGGCATAGGCTCAAGGGGAGGGGAGTAGAGACAGCAAAACTCTAGAATCCTTGTCGCTTCAACACTGGGTGGTCTCAGATCTCAGGGTGAAACCATGTTAAGGAAAATGATTCTCTTGGTGAGTCCAAAGCAAAATAACATGTTCTAATGGTCTGTCCTCAAGTATGGAAAATATTCCTGAGAACATCATATACGAAGCTTGAGCAAAAGAATGTTTGCTGGTGAGGTGTCAAAGTTGAACTTCAGGACGCAACTGAGAAAGCGTAACAAAGGTGTTTAAATCATGTAGTGAAAAACATGTAGTCTAGATTTAGGATTAAAAAGAAAGTATTCCCATAACTTTGGATAAATTCTTAGGAAACAAACATTTTAAATTGCAGCCATCTGAAGCAAAGTTTTAGTAGCTGTTTTTTCCCTTTTTCTGCCCCCGCTCCCATATTTTTAGTAAAGAAATGATGTTTTGTCCACACATGGTATTACTGTCCGCTGGGCCACAGGACAGGATCATCACCTGCATGTGCTGAGCGATCAGCAGTCTGCATAGCATGACAAATCCATTCTCAGATAAGGAGTTTTGGTAATGAATGACCTCTGTGTTTATTCTTTTTGAGCAATTCACATTTAAAATGTTTTAAATTTAATAGGCAATCTTTGTAAAGAGAAAATAAACATCCACCCTATGGTTGTAGATGTTACAAAGATTGACAGGAAGTGAACCAAAAAACTAATTGGAGAACTATAAGAAGTCCTACAACTGCTGAGATTTACAGGGACCCAGCCAAAAACTGGGACTGTTTGAGCTCAAGTAGCTAAGGCTGAGGATACTGCATTATTACTGAAAGAAACTGAAGTCATATATATATCTATATCTATCTATCTATCTATCTATCTATATATATATATATATATATATATATATGAAGTCATATATATCTTGTCTATTTCCATTTTCTGTGGAGATAGATTAAACAGGAGCACAGAGGAATGAGGTAAACTAGTCGACATAATAGATTGTTGATGAAAAATTTAAAAGAACTAACAAACTAGGGATGTATGTAAGTGTTCAGATGGGTGAATCATACGCAGGAATTGAAGAGAGTGAGCCCTTCACTCTTTAGAGACCCATTCAGTTGATTCTCTGGCATTGTTACTGGCTTCACAGACTTTTTCAGAGAAGTTACTCATTACGTTAATATTTATAACTTGTTTAACCATTTCAACCAAGGTGACCCGTCACTCTGAGTACAGTTTGACATGTAGAGCCAGTTTAGATCTCTGAATTCCTTCCCAAAGAAAATAAAAGTAAAATTTTAAAAGAGGAATGTTTTTGGCTCATAGTTTGCCTTGTTCTGGGAAATGAATATGCTCCTAATCTTAGAAGTTAGTTTCCTAATTTTGGAATATTCCTACATCACACTTTGACTCCCAAATGCCTGTCATTTCCACTCCAACCAAGTATTTGATTCTTCAGTAGAGATTCTAATTTTCAGACATCAACCTGCTAGTCTTTTTAAAAACTTTCTCTATTTTAAACTTTAAATTCTGCAACTGTGAAATATAATGTACATTCAGAAAAACAAAATCTAAAACTAGGGTTTAACAAAGTGGTTATAAAGAGAATATCCATGCCACTATCACCCAGAACAGAAATACAAAGCATAACCCACCTGAAACTGCTTCCCTCTGCACTTTCCTCATCATAACATCCTCTCTCCTTCACTAGAATAACTTTTACTATATTACTTTCCTTGGTTTTCTTTATAGTTTTACTACCACTATACACATCCTTAAATAATATAGTCTTATTTGTCCTATTTTTGAATATTATGTCAAGGGATCCATACTATAAATATTCATTTACTCAATATTGTGATTTATTCATGTTGGTTAGTTAGAGCCTTTTCATTTGCTTTGCAGTATAGTATTCCAGTGTATAAAGACAACCCATGCTACTGTTGGTTAATATTTGTGTTGTTTCCAGACTGGGGCTATTATGAGTATGCTATGAGCATTCTTGTTCATGTGCCTTGGAAAACACGTCCCGCATTTCTGGGTCATAGTGTTATATCACAGGCTTCAACTTTACTATATGATGTAGAACTGTTTTCCAGAGTCATACAAATTTATCTTCCCACCTACGGTGCACGAACGTTTCTCTTTCTCCACACCCTCATCATCACTTGAACTCGTGACAATTTTTAGCTTTGCTTATCTATGTATTCCTCATCATGGTTTTAATTTGCATTTTCCTGGTTACCAAAGAAGGTGAGCATCTTTTAATATGTTTATTGCTGATGTAGTTGCTCCTCTTCTGTGATATGACTCTTCAAGTCTTGACCATTTTTCTGTAAGCTTGTCCTTTTTTCCTTATTGATTTGTAGGTCTTTATATACTTTGAAATCTAGTGCTTTGTCGCAGTTCTTATATATATTATACAATTATATATATATATTCACATTGTATATATATATAAAATTTCCCACAATGTACTAGAATATATTCTATTTTATTCATATATATACATATAAATTCTCCAATCTTTTCTTCAGTGAGCTTTAAGAATAGAGGGTGGGCTGTGTGCTAATATAATGATTGATATGGATTTAGAAGACAAAAGAGTTAAGATTTACACTGGCTTGATGTTAATATTATACTGCCTTCTTATTTACTATTATACTATCAAATTCAGAGTGTATGAAATCATTAGCAGAATAGTATCATGCATCAAAAGAACAAAAGAAGACTCTAAACCTAGAAAGGATCCTAAAGGTAATTATTAATATATCCCATCAAAAAAGTCATGTTGCTGATTTAAAAATGTGGCTCAGCCGTGGTTCATGAAGTGCCTGAGAACTCAAAGTAGTAAATCGTAGGTCTTGACTCCTCCTCCAGTGCTCTTAAGAGTTGTTAAGTGTTAGGAAGAAATCTTCCTCCCACAATTCCAGTTGGCATAGGTCTCCTCTTTGGGGCTTGCTCTCTAAAAACTGTTTTTAATATTAAACAAAAAAAATCAGAGCCTTGAGGAGATGGCAGCGAATTTAGTTGTTTTGTTACTTCTTCTTTAAAACAGGAAATACTTGGGGAGAAAATGTCCCTTATTTATTTCCTACAGAACGCTGGCTTTTCAAGCTTTCCGATCAGGCTTCCTGCCTAGAGGGCTGGGGATCTTAAATCCAGAAATCTGCATTGTCGTTCAGATCCAGAATCCATCTGTGGTCGATGGCTGCTGGGAGGCCCAGTGCCCCTGACCTATACAAGCATCATCCCTTCTTGATTCCCAAGGCTCCAGGCAGTATGTTTATTCAGGACTTTGGCATTTATGTTTGCTTGGCACATTTAGTCCAATGGAATCTTTAATGGCCACTCTGACTGTTCAGTGCCAATTTCAAAGCTGGGCCTCAAAGGAAAGAAATAGGGAAATAGGAATAGAACTTGGTAGGGAGGAAGACAGCTTAGAGAAATGGCAATTAAAAATTTGTTTTTTCATGTTATGCTTTCAGGAGTTATTCTGTTTTCTTGATGGCATTACTAGAAGCATTTTTTTTGGCTTATGCTTGAGTCTTTATAAGCTGTATTTTATATGACTCTAAAAATGAAATAGAGCAAAAAAACTAATTTTAAACTTGCTGTATCTCCCCAGAGCAGAAAAAGGATGTGGCATTGTATAAGTGAAGCCCAAATTGACCATGACAAAATGATAGAGCAGTGTCATTTTAAAAAGGAAGCTCACTATTGAGATATAAAAATAGACATAAACCAGCAGTTCTCTACGTGTGGTCTGATGACCACTGGTGGCCCTTATGTATCCTCCAGGTGGCCTTTGGGCTGGTCTCTTATAATTTTAGTATTTAAATACAACTACCTTAATACTTTCTCTGTAGTCTAGAATAAATCAGTTTATAGCTTTTATCTCTGTCTCTTTAAAAACAGCATCTCTCAGTCATTTTGGTCAGGATATGTGGTCTCTGATGCCCTGTGCAGTATGGAAATGGTATGTGGGCCAGAAATATATAAGATGCCCTGGAATCACATAGATAGACCCTTTAAATAAGCTGACATTTATTGCATGCCCAATATGTGAGAGGAATTGCACCAGGTAGTCCTAAAAGAGGATTTATTGCCCCCAACTACTTATTGCTCTATCCTAGCTTATGATGGAAGGGAATGAGTTCTAGAAGGGTTAGGAGTGTAGACTTTAATTCTTTTATAATCTTCTGAGTGTTCACATTTCTTCCAGAAAATGGGCATCTATCCACTTACAAAAATCTTTAAAAAATATAATGTTATCTAAAATTAATCGAGTGATTAGCCAGTGACAGGCACTAGTCTAAAGCCTTATGTATATTAACTAATTTATTCTAAGTTTAAAAATGCTAAGTTTGGTGTATTATTTTCCCCATTTTATAGCTAAGGAAACTGAGTCACATGGACATTTCTTATGGTCACACAATTAGTAAGTGATGGAGTCAGAATTTAATCTCAAAAGTCTAATTCTAGATTCTCACACTCACCTGAAACTTTGTACTGACTTGATTCCCTAAGGATTTTATATTTTGGGGAAAAATCAGCAACACAGAAATTCAAGAAATAACAACAAATATAGAAGTCTACCATAATCAGCATTGGGTTCAGGGATGTTTGTGCAGACTCTAGCTGGTAATAGAGAACCATTGATTATACACTCTTACAGGCCCATTTGGATAAAAGACTATGTGTCCAAAAGCTTACATCAAAATCTCACCCTGACATGGTTGCATCAAAATGTCTTACTTGGAGGAGCACACTGCTAGGGTTCCATTTAGCAGCCTGGAGCTAAGTGGCATTTTAGTACCTCTGAGAGGCCCTGGATTCATGTCATGAGCCCAGGAAGCAGTGAGTAGCAGGTGCAGCAAATGTGTGGGCAGAACCCCTGAGAAAACAGGCAGCCACACCCATAGAAGGCTGGCCAATCCAGGGCTGCCCTTGAGTCAAAGGTCCATGAACAGCGAGGCCTCCAGTCAAGCACCGAGGCTGCAACAGGGGAGGCTGCTGCAGGTACAGAGGTTATCATGGAGGTTGCTTGTTCCTTGGGACTCTCCTCTCTTCCCACCACTTCTCAGGTGGCTAGGAACACACATATGTCAGTCCTCTAGCTTAATATCTGAGAAAGGGTATTTAAGAGCAACCTAGGAACCCAGGAGCATGCACGCATGCACTTTGGAGAAATTCCCTAATGCACATTTTCTTATTCATATATGAGTAACAGGACAAAACATCATGGGGCCCATTAAAAGCTTTCGTAAGATGGAAGAAGAGATTTAGCTAAAGGTGTTGTGGGAACCACAAGCATTTGCAGAAATGAGAAATAATTTTACACGTACCTGCTTTCATTCTTAATACAAATCAAGAGCATATGGACTTGTGAACTAAATATGAGGTGATATGACACCAGACTGGGATTTCAAAACAAAACACAGCAAAACTTTTCTGGCTGGGAGGCAAGCAGAAATAAATAGGAAACTGTAAAGGGGATAGAGAAAGAATAAGAGAAGACCAAACTATGATAACAGGATTACATTTACATTAGAAGAAGAACTGGCACAATGGAAACGGTAGGAGATAAATGGAGTGAGTAGGAAGACACAGATGAAAATGTGTTCCAGAATCAGAAGGGACAAAGAGACAAAAATGATTCCAGAAGACATTCGATATAAAAGGCATAGAAGGAATCTCCAAATATGAATAACATATGTCCCAAAGGAAGAGATCAGAATAAATAAGAGGGAAGGAACAGCAACAAATATAATAGAAGAAAAATGTGCTGAAGACAAATCTGATCCTATAGGTTGAGTGTCTTATCCCATCTCTGGTAAAATCAGTTTAAACACCAACATTTTAAAGGGCTTCTGCTGTGCAGGACACATCCCCCTCCTTGAATGCTTCTTAATGTAGGAGGACCTCTCAGTAGGATTAAGGGAGTGGAAATCAGATAAAAATAGAAAGATAGGGCTTCCCTGGTGGCGCAGTGGTTGGGAGTCCGCCTGCCGATGCAGGGGACACGGGTTTGTGCCCCGGTCCAGGAGGATCCCACATGCCGTGGAGCGGCTGGGCCCGTGAGCCATGGCTGCTGGGCCTGCGTGTCCAGAGCCTGTGCTCCACAACGGGAGAGGCCACAACAGTGAGAGGCCCGCGTACCGCAAAAAAAAAAAAAGAAAGATAGATGTGAGCTCTCAGACATGGCTTGTGCTCCAAGATACTAAAGAGGGATATAATTAACATATAAAATAGATGGAACCTCATGTGCTTGTGGGTATATTAATAATCTAAGCACAAAAATTAATTAAATCTCCCATTTAGCTAAGAGCACAGGCCACACACTCAGAAGGTTGGAGCACACAGTCTGAGCCCACTGCCAGTTCAATGCACAGCTACACATTTCATTTATCCTCTCTTACCCCACTTTCCTCCCCTGTGAACCCACTGCAAGATGACGTTTTAAGTAGGTGAACAAAACCACACACATAAAACTTTCTCATAAATGTGATGTTACTAGGAGCACAGGGACCATTATGTCAAACCTGGTGACTGGACTGCATCTCTCAAGGTGAAGGAGCCATACCAGGTGATTCTCTAAGAAGAATGTAAGTTGAGAAGCAAGATCTCCGATTTGTGGATAAAAACATCTTAACTTGTTAAGAAAGACATGTACACTAACCTAAGCAATTGCATTTATCCAGGTCCTGGACACATCAGATAAAAATCATTAAACATACATCAATCATGTGGAATAATGGAAACAGTCACAATAGTGGAAAGTTATTACAGGATCCACATCTCATGCTTTGAAAATAAGCTTGTCAGCTTTGCTTCATCATTTATTTTCCATAATGTTTCCACTTTGCTTAATCCGTGTTCATATACCAGCAGGAGACTGCTATCTCAGAATAAATAATATGTGCCTCAAGATATTCTCTTCACTGTACTTTAGAATTTTATACTTATTGTAAGAGCACCTCACAGCAAAACTCAATACAAGAACAAAGAAATAATGTTATAGAGAATGTGTCTTTAGGCTGTACTCAAATGTTTTCCAGAACATTTCTAGAAGGATTCCACAGAAACACAGTTGCAGGAAGAGGTAGGCATGCTATTGTCTTTCTGGGTTCCAGCACTACTGACTCTGGCACAAGGGAGTTTATTATTAGAACCTCATGTTTTCATTGATATTTCAGTACTTCCAAAGAGCTTTGGCTGTTGGGGCCATGACAGAGGGAGGACAATCGTTGTCCAATCCCTGAGTGTAACCCTGCTGATCAGGGCCAGCACTAGGGCAAGGCCATGGAGTCACGTGCTTTGGGAACAGAGTGTACAGAGTGCCAAACAACTCAGTCATCAAGACAAATAGTATTTGAAGGCAACATTATGAAAAAGAAAAATAAGTGCAAAAAAATCCACGGTGAACAAAATCTGGAGGGAATCATTATATCAAAATTTCAAATGAAGACAAGATCAGAACATCATTTATGGAGCTGAAATCAGATTACAGCGAGCACAAGGACTGTCTTAAAGAGGGGGTCCAGTTAGGAAGGGACAGACCGAGGACAATGTACTGAAGAGGGCAGGAAAACACTTCTGACTGAGTGATGGTGAAGGGGTTTTAAGACTGATTGTTGGCACGCTCATCTCGGGAACGTTTTTTATCCCTGGCTAGAGAGAGCCACGGCCCAGTTACCAACAAAACTCTTGCAAAGCCTAGAATGTAAGCGGAGGTGTAGGGGGCACCAGGCTTCCTCTGCCTTCAACACAATTTATACAGATTCATTTGGAAGCAGCTATGTGCTCTTGTGTTTGAGGGACTGGGGTGGATATTTAAGTGGATGTTAACGCAAGAGGATAAACGTTTATTCTAAAAGAAGAAACTGCCCTTAGCCACACTTTTTTCGATCCTTGATACACAGACGCTGGCCAGTGAGCGTGGGTGGAGCAATGTTCTTCTCCAGAGGGGACAGTGAACTCCTCTGGGGGTAACTCTGCTGCCCTCATGCATGGTTGCTGGCTGCACCGCAGGCTATTTGGATAATGTATGCATGGCGCACTGCCACAGCCCAGCAAGTCAACTGCCCGGTCATAGAGGGGGAGCCATTCTCCCACCCACTGCCAACCTAAAACAGTTATGGTTGTTCAGGGTATTGATTCCATCCCTCTCCCTCAGCAAAGAGGAGGGAGGTGGAGAGGAATATGATTAGTAAAAAAAAAAAATACATCTCAAGCTGAGAGGTGAATAGATGATTCAACAGTCTTCCACATTCTTTCTACTGCCTTGCTCAAAGTAAATGGCAGGGATTTATTTTTCTTCTTCTGTTAAATTCAAGTGTGGGTTACATGGCTTTCTGGGTGGGCAGTTTATTCTTTGGTCCATTTTCAGCTTTAGTTCATATCTTAGTACTGGAATACATATGTGTGCTCCTAAATTAACATCAATTCTAAATATCCGCCCAGACCGAAAGGCTTAGATCAAACTCGGGGGCAAGAGCCACAGTGATATGCAAATCACTATTCCAGCAGGTAAAGGATGAGTGGTAGAATTTGAAACTTGTTCCTGGGGCCTTAGCCAGAGGGAAGTCTGTGCTGGCTTTCCATGCACTAGAAGCACGCCCCTGCCGCACTACCTCCAAGTATCAGATGAGGCAGAAAACTTGAACATGCACAGAGTCACTGAAGCTCAGTTTATCACTCTTTCTTTTCTATCAGCGTGATGAAATAGACCCGTAAGAATTGAACAACTCTCTAAAGTAGATTGGGAAAAACAATTTTTATAATCTTAGGTTAGAAAGGGCTTATAGCTACTGTTCCTCACTCTGTATATGGAATGCTTCTCTTCAAAGAAGTTTCCCTGCCATAGTTGATGCCACATGAAAGATGCCATATTTCACATTGCATTTTTATACTGCCTTGTATTCCAATTACCTGTGAATATGTCATCTATTCACATACATGTATATGAATTTCTGAAGGGAATCACTGTATCCTATTCAACCTGGAATTTCTTGCATAGTGCCTTGAATATACTAAGTGTTTACTAAAAGTGTGTTAAATGAATGAATGAATGACTGAATAAAACTATAAAAGTTTCATAAATTCAAGTTGGTCAACATGCCATTAGGCAAATATATTTTTAAAAACTTGGGGCCAAATGAACTACATACTCAGTATAATCCCTATCAAAATCCTGGATAGCTTTTGCAGAAATCAACAAAGTGGTCATAAAATTTATATGGAAAGGAGCTGGGTAGCTAAAATAATCTTGAAAAGGAATAAATTTAAGGAACTCACACTTCCTAATTTCAAAACTTACTGCAAGGCTACAGCAGTCAAGACTGTGAAACACTGGCAAAAAGATTGACATACAGGTCAATGGAATAGAATTGATAATGCAGAAATAAACCACATTTACAGGCAACTGATTTTTGACAAAAGTACCAGACAATTCAATGGAGGAAAGACTAGTCTTTTCAACAAATGGAGTTGGGACAATTGGTTACTCACTTGTAAAAGAATGAAGCTGGACTCCTACCTTACACCATACACAAAATTACAAAATGGATCAATGACCTAAATGTAAGACTAAAACCATAAAATTCTTTAAAGAAAACATAGACTAAATCTTTTTGACCTTGGATTAAACAATGGTTTCTTAGATAGGATACAAAAAACATAAGCAACAAAAGAAAATGATAAATTAGACTTCTTCAAAATTAAAAACTTTTGTGCTTCACCAAGAAGAAAGTGAAAAGACAACCCACAGAATGGCTTTTCAAATCTTCTAACAAAGAAATGAATCTTGAAGAAAAATACCCCTTTCTAACTAGAACAAAAGTATTTTAGCAGTGATACAATTCAGATTTGGTGACTGTGGGAACATAGGTGCTTTCATTCTCTGCTGCCTTTTAAAAGAGTGCTTTGGCAGTACCTATCAAAACAAAACTCTAATGTTCCTTGCTTTTTATTCAGAAAGTCTACTTCTATGAATCTACTTTACCAAAATGCTCACAAAAACACACAATTAATGTACAAGGATGGCTATAGATGGATCATTTATGGTAGCAAATATGGAAAAAACCAAGGCCTATCAATGGGGAGAGGCTTAATAAATCATGGTAGAGTCTTCATTTATACGATGGCTGTTATCCCATTTCCACAGGAATGAAGTAAATCTGTATAAACTGACGTGCAAACTTGTGCACAATAAATACAGTGAAAAAAATTCATGATATATGACAATATGTACAATCACTTATTTCATAATAAACAGAAAACAAAGCTATTGTGTCCATTTTTGTCTGAAGAGACACCTAAATATTATTAGTTAAACAAATACCTGCTGTAATTTATCTTGGCTTATGCTGAAGATCAGTGCTCACATGAGAAGCAGCTTAATTCCAAATAAAAATACATGGAATTCAAATATTTGCCCTTTTCATGTTCAATGTGGAGTAATATTGGAAACTGCTCTTGTTTATTTTATTTAAGATGTCTTCAAGTATATACTCAAAATTTGGTGACTATTCACTGAGCTAATTTCATGTGATATAGTAAAAGACCAATAGGCAGAAATATGATTCAAATTTAAAGACATGCACATATAAAAGCCTGGAAATATTTACACCAAACAATTTTCAGTGGCAACGTCTTAGAGTATGGATAGAAAAAAAGAAGAAATGAACAGGGCGGGGGGCATATTTTACCTTTTATTCTCGCCTCTTCTAAATATATTTGAATTTAATACTGGCATTTAATACTATGCTTTCATAATTAAAAAATAAAGAAAAAGTAAGCTAAATTATACATAAATTAAAATTACTAAAGGATTAAAATGCAACTACATTTGGAAGATAACTTTTTTTTTAAATAGTGTAGTTTGCTTTTTTTTTTTTTAATTTTCTCTTTTTTTTCTCTATTCCTGGAGCAGTAAAAAACTGTCCACTTCCTTGAGTCCAGTTTATCTCTCTATAGATTTGTCTCTTCCTAGTTAAGTAGTATTGAGACAGACTAGCTTAAACTTATCATATTTAAAAGCTCCAGCATTTTGCAGTCTCTAATATGCCTTGCATTCTGTCTCTCTACCAGGATAAGGTCTCATTTGTGTTCAACTGTTAATATTCACTTTTTGTTATTCTGTTGGTTGGCCTGACTTTGTTTAAGATTGCATGAAAAGATTTGCCAAATGGCATGACCCATTATTAAGAATCTAGAGTGTTCCAAGTTTTGAGACTTGCACCAAGTGTTTTCAGTATCACTTACTGTTTTATGTGTATGCTTGTCAAAAGCAATTTCTCCTGATTCAGCAAAATTCAATGCTTTCTAACAAATGATCGGGAGGGTAAACAACTCATTTACATGGGGAGGTTTATATTTTCAGAAATGCCTCAAGGGAACCTTTCCAAGAGGCCAGAAAGGAATTCAGCGAAAAAGAAACAGCAGGAGGATCCTGTATTTCTCTGCAATTCAGCAGTACTGGTTGCCAATACCAACATCATAACATTTCAGAGCTCAATTTTCCATATTTTGAAACTTCATACAGAGATTCCACCAAGCAAGTCAATCTGCTATCAAACTCGACTTTGTCTGTTAGTTGCTGAACTTTCAACTTCGTGGCTCCTGAGCTAAGCTGCAAAAGTTTTACATCCTGAGAATAAATCAGAAATGATGGGGACTTGTATTATTAACTCAGTGATTCTCAGACTTTGGCTTGCAGCAGAATTGCCTGGAGGGTCTGTTAAAATGCAGATTTCTGGGCTCAGCCACAGAGCTACTGATTCAGTGAGTTTGGGAGAGAGCTTGAGAATTTGCATTACTAGCAAGTTTTTAGGTGATGCTGCTGTGATTCTGGGCACCATGCTTTGAGAACTGCCATATTAACTCTTTAGGCTACTAGGGCCCCAATAACTAGGGATTTTAGCTCACTGAAAGGTATCCTTCTGGCTTTCAAATTTTAAGGAACCCAGATATTAGTGACATGGTCTCTGAATCTGGTTATTCTAAGAGGAGAAGAGGATGGTACATGTGGCTACAGATTTTCTAAAAGAACTCATCTGGGAGTTGGTGAAAATGATTCATCAGTGTTGAGATGCAGACTGATTTTTACAAGGGTGCTGATTATTTCAATGTAAACAACTTCTCTGACCTTTGTTTGACACTGTTCAACTAACTGGGGGAAGTGGAGACTCTGGGCTTAAAGGTAGGTACGGTGCTTTAAGATTTCATAATTTTAACATTCCAAAATAATGGCCTCTAACCCTTGCCAGTCCTTGCTGGAATTATCCATAGCCCCCAGGGACAGAATATTGAGGAGTGACGGATGCTTCTAATCACTTCATTAGGCTTCTGATCATATAGATAGTTTTTTTAGTCTTTAAAGCAAAATCTATGTAGTTCTGCTGTGTCATTCAGCAAAATCACCATACTTGGGATTGGTTTCTTCTGGTGTGGAAACTCTGCTAGTTAATTAATAATTCTATTATTAATTAAAAGTGAAATCTATTAGTATTACAGCATAAACTGGATCTGTGCCAGGAAAACTGGGACCATATAAATATCCAACTGAATCAGCAAATCCAGTGTTCCAGATGCAGTGTTAATTGTCTTATATATACTTCAATGTTTTCTTTTTACTGTGTTCTATTGAAATGGTCAGAACTTTTACTTTACCACCAGTTTAGTCAAATTGATTTTCAACTGAATCATACTCATTGGCACCGTTTTCCAGAAAGCTGGGGTTTGCCTTATGAGAAGCCAAAGGCAACTCGAATTTTTGTTTGAACCATCACTTAGAGTGGGAGGAGGCTGTATGAGCCTTCACTCCACACACACTTAGCATGCAAGAGGACTACGAATTCATCTTCACTGGGAATTTGGGGGAATTATAAAATTGGAGCACATTATTAAATTAATAATGATATTTAGTATTTATAGATGTTTTCACCATTTAAGCATTCCTATAAAAGTGCAATTATCATTTCCATTTTACAGTTAAGAAAGATGAAACATAAAGGGGTAAAGGGGTTTCCTTAGGCCCTAAAACAGCTACCTTGTAATACAGAGGGGGCAGCATGGGGAGACTGCTGGGACTGGAGTCGAGGTTCCCTCACTCCTACTTTATAGTTAATAATATGAAGGAGAGAATGGACTTTTTAGTCAAAAACAGCTGGTTTTGATTCCAGCTTTTGACCTTATTAGCCACATGACAATGAACAAATTACATAACCTCTCTGAGCCTCAGTTTAGTTATCTGTAAAGTGGGGCTATTGTCTTCTTACTTCACACAGTTGTTGTAAAGATTAGAGCTAATTTATGTAAAGTACTGAGTGCATAAGTATTCAAAGAATATGGTGATTATTAGTACATATTGGGTATTGGGATTCCAAATAGTAGACTCTGTGAGGCCAAGAAACAAGTCTCCCTTGCTCACTGTATGCCCAGAATCTAGCACAGTGCCTGGCAGAGAAGGCATTCATTGAATATGTGTTGAATGATTAAAGCACCACAAATAGTAGCTACTTGTCATTTAACTAATCGCACGCTTGACATGGCCATCCTTATCCAGACTGTAAAATGAACAAGAGGCCATTCCTGTGGCCTGATCACATCTGATTTCAAATAAAACCAGGGAATCATGAGAGAGACCTTTTACCATTTGCGATGCTCTCTCTTAAATAAAGAGAATAACAAATTGCAGTTTTTACTCAGAAACCTGGTGGAGATGGAAGTAGAAAAACTTGGAGCGGGGTGGGGGGGAATTCCTGAGCTAGTATTGAAAACCCAAATAGATTCCTGATCCTGGGATGGGAATGCATAGCCCAGAGTTCATTGCTATGGAATAGACCCTTGTGTCAAGACTTTTGAGGCCCAGGCCAGTAAAGGCAAGCCATGTCTTCAGCTTGTACACAAATGTGTGTATGAACACAAAGTATTCAGAATAGTACGCGGGGACGAACCTCTCCTTAGATAGATTTTGGGATGTGCCTGGTGTCCACCTCCCCTAAACTGGTAGCCAGAATTGATCATGTGTGAGGTGAGTGTATGGGCCAGACACGTCTGGATCTGAAACCCAGCTCTTCTACATTCTAGCTCTTTACCCTGTGCAAGTTGCCTAACCTTCCTGAGCCTCAATGTACCCATTCATTAAATGTGGATTATAATAAAACCTAGACACCTAATAGGGCTGTGGGTGTTAAATGTGATAATTCATGTAATATGCCTGCACAGAGAAAACACTAGATAGATACTGGCAATGATGATGATGATGATGATGATGTATGAAGTTGGAAAGGGTCCCAAACATGATACACTGGTCAGGAAGGCTTGGATAGAGCTCAGGATACAGGATTTTCAGGTGGGTGAACAAAGGGGAACTGGTGGGTGCCAAAAGCAGAGATAAGGGCAATCCAAACCATTTTCATCTAGTTAACTATTTTACTTGATGATAACTCTGAAAGATGTGAATATCAGTGAAAACTGCCCTAGTTATTGCACTTGACAGGTCAGCATTATCTAGTTTTTTACGGTTCTGCAGATTCAAGATTGGTTTGAAATCTGATTTTTTTTTTGCATACCTTTGCAATGACAGAATAAGAAAAATGCCAGAATATGTGCAGAGATAACACTCCTGTTGGGATCCAGCAGACCAGTTTACCATCACCATCCATCTCACTGATGATGTTGCAACTTGTGTGTTTTGATGTTCTCTGTTTGACCACAGACAAACTTAGAGTTTATCAGTTCAGTCCCTCTCACCTCCAGGCATTTTGTAATCCCAATGTGACATTCTTTCCCCTCATCCAGGAAAAGTAGGCTGATAGCCTCAACCACACAAAGGTGTTAATGATGTATATATTATTTCTCTCAAACCATTTGCAATTTAAAAAAAAAAAGAGAAAAACCTGGAGAGGCTAATCCTTACCGCAAAGGGATTAATATTTAATGATGGAATTTCAGGTTTTGTAGTACATGGGAATGAGCATGCACTGAGGTAGAAACAGGATATACATTGGGGAAAAAAAAAAACTAGGATGGCTTCTTCTCATCCCTACTATATTCCCCCAATTCTGTATGTCTCTGTCATCCACTATTCTAGATTTCACACTCAACTATCGAAGGGAAAATTCACAAACACACAGAATTTGGAATGGTTGTGTGGTCAAATACATTTAAGAAATACTGACTTATGTAATTGTTCAATCCAGTGTATTAACATTAAAAGATTAGGGTAGAACACAGGCAGGATCATTTTACATAGTTGTGTGCAGATTCTAATAAGTAAATGACAGCAAACTCAGTCCCCAAATAGACACTTTGAAGTAAGATCCAAAGTAATCATTTCCTTAACCATTAGCAGTGGGCAACATGTCTCTAGTGAAGGAGAGCCTCATTTTCAGGCAATATTTTCAAGGGTATTAATACACTCTACAACATAATCCATGAGGGTATAGACTTTGCTTGTTTCCTGTAGAGTCTGCAGTATGGGACATGGTGCCTGACACATAGTAAATCTCAGTAAAGCTTTGTTCAATAAATGAGTGAACAAATGGGATCCACAAACTTTGGTTATGATGATGCTTTTATTAATTAAAAATTTTTAAATTGTGGTTAAAAAAAACGTAAGAGTCACCATCTTAATCACCTTAAGAGTGCAGTTCATCAGTGTTATGTATATTCACATTGTTGTGCCACAGAACTCTAGAACTTTTTCATTTTGCAAAACTGAAACTCTATATCCTTAAACAACCCCATATTCCTTTTCCCTCCAGCCCCTGACAACCATTGTTACTTTCTGTTTTTAAATTTTGACTACTTTAGATATCTCATATAATGGAATCATACAGTATTTGTCTTTCTATGGCTGGCTTATTTCACTTAACATAATGTCCTCAAGGTTCATCCACATTGTAGCATATGTCAGAATTTCCTTCTTTTTTTTGAAAGGTTGAATAATATTCCATTGTACGTATATAACACATTTTGTTTATCCATTCATCCACTGGTGGACACTTGGGTTGCTTCCAACTCTTGGTTATTGTGAAGATAACCACCACTTGGTTCATGTGCAATGAACACAGGTATGCAAAGATCTCTTTGAAATCCAGCTTTTAATTCTTTGGGATATATACCCAGAAGTGGAATTGCTGGATCATATTGTAGTTCTATTTAAAATCTTTTGAGGAAGCTTCATATTGTTTTCCATAGTGGCTGAACCATTTTATATTCCCACCAATAGTGTACAAGTGTTCCAATTTCTCCACATCCTTGATGAGACCTTTATGGACAGAGAGTGGTGGGCATTAGAATGTGTTGTTCAAGTCAACTGACAGAGGGTCTCAGCTGCCACCCCTCTGAATCCATCACTGTGTCTGTGCTGTGGTCATGTTTCCAAAGGATTGCTCCTAGCCACGACTGAGTACAGGGTGTGAGCTGGGGATGGGGGAGACTAACACAGGCCAATTGCTGTGAGATGCAGGACTTTCCACCAGACCCAAGGAATTCCAGTTGGCCTGGCCAAAACTTTTTGAAATTTCATTGCCATCTGCAACTCTTCCACCCAACCCTCCTTTTCCTCTCTCCTCCTACTGGTAGCAGACCTGCGGCCCCATATCAAGGATCTCTTTGCCTTTTTCTGCTTCCTTCCCCAGTAATCTCTTGCATATCTAATTCTGTCTTGGTATCTACTTCTAAGCAATCCTGAAATAACACACAGATATATAATGGCTAAGTCACAGAGAGACTGGAAAGTTCTACACTATGAACAGTTTAAATGTAACCTGTGCAAATCCAGCCATGTCATTTGTTTTTTAAAAAATGAATAAGTAAATACATTTCATCATATCAAAATTATCATTAGTCTTACTCAAGTGGACTCAGTGTCAACCTTTTTGCTTAGAAACATCCTCTCTCCCTTTATCACAAGAAGGTCACCCAATAGATATGAAGTGAGAAAACTATTGATGAGAATATACATTAAGAAGCAACAAATGCAGTTATAGAACACCCACAATTTCAGATTTAGATGAAAATCCATCCATGTGCGTTAAAAAAGCAGGGACAGAATTACTTATATGTTAAACTTACTGCTTAATATCCCTTCACAGAATCCAGCATCATCTGAAACCCTGGCATGTGAACCAAAGCTTAATTTTACAGTTGGGCTTAAAATCTCCACTTTGGGTAATTTCTGACATAGTGGCACCTTATGTGCCTAATACACTTACAAATGAGAATATTACTTGGAATTTGAATGTCTACCTAATTTTGACACTTAATCATATATCTAATCTTATATGAACCAAGAATTTTTGGCTCTATATACGTTTTTTATTTCCTATAGAATGCTCATTCCAGATAATGTTTGTTCAATGCAGAGAAGAAGGTAGGTATTCAATATCAACTTGTCGATGAATATATGAAAAAGTCGATTACTAAGATATAGAAACAGATTCAAATGGACATTTTAGTATTAAGGTCAAGATGTCTTCAGCAGACACAGTTGGTTAATAAAACCCAACAACTGAAATGCAAAAGACGATATTTGTTCTTGAACTTAAAAATGATTCTTTCCAGCAGGCAGGGAAGGCCATTACCCTGAGGACCCATCTTGCCAGGTCCAAGCCGTTCCCAGGGATCTCGCAGCAGCCAGCAAGCACAGTCATGAACTGGAATAACATTTACTGGAATGGGATGGAGAGGCCTCGAGGGTGACTCGAGGGTGATTCACAGGAACAATTTATAAAATTTTCACAGGGTCTCAAATCCTTTCTTGTTATGAAAAATGTAAGTATTTCTACACACAGGGCAAAGGAAGATAAAGAGGGAAGGGTGCATTCCCTGGTGAATTCAATGCAGTTCATTGTCCCTGGTGATTTCAGTGCAGACCCTGTGGTTGCTCTTTTTTTTTTAAAATGTAATCCAAAAGGCTAAAGGAAACACAATCCATCAGCTGTGAAAAATGACTAAGTGCTAGCTGTTTGCAAAGGTATTACCCATGTGACTCCTACACTTTGATGGTTAAAAAAAGCCAGCGTGGGTTTCTTTTTCATGCCTGTGTGTGTGCTCACGTGCATGTCTCAGGCTGGGTCAGGTTTGCTCTCGGCCTGGGTCTGTCCAGCTCTGGTTTCAGTTGTAGACAGCCATGGACAACTTGCCTTTTTATTCTCTTTGGAAGCTCTGCTCATAGAGCTGTTTAAAGGGCTCAGGTGCTGACAAGCCGGGCGCTGTCAATATCTGGGATTACAGGAAGTCCATCAAGTCACAGAGCTGCTCTCACTCCACACACGGCAGCAAAGAAATGAGCATGTCGTTGTCCTCTTTCCTTGTCTGTCACTTGCAGCCCGAGCCCCTTCTTCAAACTCTGATTCAATATTAATTCTGTATTCATGATGTGTTAGCAAATACATCATGCTGTTACTATAAATAAATAATAACCCCTTGAATGTTTTTCCTTTAAATTTTACAAATTTAAGGTTTTATTTTGAGAATCATATACTCCCTTCCCCTAGCATCTTGAGTGCAGCACAAACACATACCCACACATAGGCCGCAAAAGCCTGGAAGACAAACTGGGTCTTTATCATATTCACATGCAGTAATGAGTCTCAGAATCATGAGGTGAGGTGGGTGTTGTTAAAAAACATAGACTTCTGGGTCTTTACTCCAAAGGCTCCAATCAGCATCTTTAGGACTGAATATCTATATCTTACACACCAAAATCTAAGAACAATTGATATATTAATTCTCTAACATGGTCTCTACCCAGTACAGTAAGACTTTCACCTTTTTTTTTTTTTTTTTTTTTGCGGTACGCGGGCCTCTCACTGTAGTGGCCTCTCCCATTGTGGAGCACAGGCTCCGGACACGCAGGCTCAGCGGCCATGGCTCACGGGCCCAGACGCTCCGCGGCATGTGGGACCTTCCCGGACCGGGGCACAAACCCGTGTCCCCTGCATCGGCAGGCAGACTCTCAACCACTGCACCACCAGGGAAGCCCTCACCTTTCTTTTAAAGCTCCTTCTCCGATCACTCTACCCTCTGCCACGAGCTATTTCAAGAGCGCAGTCTCACTTATCCATCTTAGCTATCCATCTTAGCTACCCTGTGGTTCTGAGGTATTTCTCTTGCCCACCTCAGCTCCCTTTGGGCACATCTTGCTGAGGTCTCTGCTGTAAACATGTTCTCTGGCTGGTTCCATTCCCATACCTGTGCCCAGAGTATTCATTTACTCTCCCACTCCTGTCCAAGCCTTTGCTGCTGGCTCCTTTCTGTAGAACCTGCTGCCCACCCAAGTACAGCAGGTCCTACCAGGTACAGGGCAAACAGCCGGCTCTTTGAATTGCCAGCTCTGTGAGTATGATGAAATTGCTGATCTGTTTCCCGATCTGTATAATAAGAGTTGTATGAGGTACATTTCTAAAATTCTCTGCTTCTGGACAGCCAGTAATTTTCTGTACTCGCATCATGTTGGACTATTAGCATCTCCCACAGCAGCTGTTCTGGCTCATATGATTTCCCAATCTGTCTGTTGGCTGCCTGTTTGGGAGGTGTCCTGTCCCACGGGACAGAACTTAGCAGAAATAGTCTCTGGGTGTGTGACTAGTCCATTACAGGAGGTCAAAGAGAAGGATCCACTAACCAGAGATGGGAGGGTGGAGCCCAGAAAGGAGCCCAGAAGGCAAATGGGGGTAATCGTGAACAGAGGGTGAACATTTGGGTAGTCTAAGCTAGTGGCAGGTATACACAGATCTTAAACCAAAAAGCAAAGCCCATTTAAGAACCAAAGGAAATTCAAGTATTATAAACAAATATTGGGGTTGGCATTTATAAGAGAGATGTTTGGGGAACGTAGGCTACTGGCAGGTAAAAACTCAGATTTAAATCCCAAACCCATTTAAGAACCAAAGGGATGTTAGGTATCATAGAAAAAAATCTGTGGGATGGTTGTAAAAGCGTGTCAGGAAAAGAACTGCGAATTCCGAGTTGGCGGGCAATGACCTCTGATTCAGCCTCTCTATGAGGCATCAGCTGTGCCTGCTTGCTATCTTTCCCTATAGACACAGGGAATTTCAGCCCTTTTGTTCTCGACCCACTCAGACCTTGGACTGGCCAAAGCATTGGGGTGTGAGGGGAGGCTTGGGCCCCCAGTGGGTAGTGTGTGAGATCGGGCTTGCTCTCTTTCCAGTGCATGGATTTGTGGGGCGGGGGGGACTGAGGTGGCATGGACATGTTGTAGCCATCCCCTCCTTACTTCTGCCACATCTGCCTAGTGCCTGTGACTGCCCGTCTACCTTATGTCCCAAGTGTTGCTTGGTGCCCCAGCTCCCTGGAGCTTTGCCAGTTGACTTGACTGGGGGTTTATATTAGTTTCCTGAGGCTGCCCTAACAATATACCACAAAACCAGTGGCTTCAAACAACAGAAATGTATTGTCTTCTAGTTCTGGAGCTGGATGTCTGAGATCAAGGTGTCAGTAGAATTGGTTTCTTCTGAGGGCTGTGAGGGCTGTTCCATGCCTGTGTCCTCGCTTCTGGTAGTTTGCTGACAATTTTTGGTGTTCTGTGGCTTCTGCCATACTACTCCACTCTTTCTATAGTGTCCTCCCTGTGTGTGTGTGTGTGTGTGAGTGTGTGAGTGTGTGTGTGTGTGTGTGTCTGCGTCCAAATTTCCTCTTTTCATAAGGACACCAGTCATATTGGATTAGGTGCCCACCCTGTTCCAGTACATCCTCATTTTAACTAATTACATCTACAATGACCCTATTTCCAAATAAGGTCACGTTCTCAGATACTGGGGGTAGGACTTCAATATACGAACAGGGGAGGGACACAATCCAACCCATAACAGGATTCTTGCCCAGTTTTTTACCAATGTATTCTTCTTATCTCTGCAACTTCCCATCTGCATCCCTAGTTGTTAATAGGAGTTGAGCTTTAAGCCAGATGGACCAATTGGAATCACAATACTGATCACTGGTCACCTGACTTCCCAAAGCACCCCAGCCTAGAATCTTGCCATTATGTTCTGTCTACCAGATCAGACCCCCTGGAAAGCAATGCTGATCCAGGAAAAGATGAGGCATGCCTTGAAAGTTATTTTCAGTGCTTTGACCTCCTTCCTCTCCCCTGTTTTGAGGCCCGTTCTGTAGACAGGTTAGTGCCCTCCATCTTTCTCTGTTTCTCAATGTCTTCTTTACTTATTCATATACTCTTTCTTCAGACAGCTCTGTGCAGGCAGTATCTGGGCAGCCTCATAGCTGACCTCTCTAAACAGAATAGTGCTTCCACAGGCTATATGCGTTACTAATTAAACTAATAAATCATACGGGTTAAAGCAACACTTTGTGCTTTAGAATTCACGAAGTACAACGAAGAACACTACCAAGAAGTCACATATGACTGACAAGTGCTTCAATTATGAGTACTTTACAGGAAATCTCTAGGTAATGCAACAACCATGTGTTGAATTACCAGAAAGTTACTGGATATCTACATATCTACTTTACCTTTACATGTAACTCACTGGAATATTCCTGAATTCTTATGAATCATTCATTTGGCAACCCTTCTGTTTTGAGCATTGCTCAGCACCATTATATTAGATTTGGGGAGGTACAAAAATGAATGAGAGTCAGAAGAGTGTGGAAAAACTGATTTTTATATCTGGGGGTGAAAAATGAGTGTAGGAGGTGGGGAATTCAGCCTGTGTTTTTTGCTCAAACACTTAGACCATCACATTCTCTGGAGATGGTTTGTTATTAGAAGCTAATTGGTTCTCTTGGAGTGAACTTGGACAATTTCTTCCTTCTGACATTAACTGTGAATCCTCTCCAGGCTGGAGTGCATCAGGGCCAATTCCTGTAGTTGGCTGATATGTCAAAAAATATTTCCAAGAAAAATAATGAGTCCAGAGAAGGAGCAGGGGTGGGGATAGGTGGCAGGAGTGTGAAGGTGGGAAGTTATAGGGGGGTGCTAAAATAAAAGGGATTGAGAAGCTGCTAGATTTTCATAAAAACACAGCAGTAATAGATTCTGCCAACACAGCTGCCCTGAGCTCTCTCCTGTTTACAGTAATATGGCAGTTAAGGGAAATTGTAGATGGATATTACCCAAGGAATGAGTTTTTTTCTCAGAAGTGTAAATTGGCCTTTAGGCAAGTTAAGAAATAAGGCAAAGAGAAAAGTTTCTATCTGGGACACAAGACAATTTTCTGTCAGGTCAGGCTGCAGAGCTGGATCCACCTCAGCTGCCTGGGTGGACTTTCCCCAACACTTGCTGCATTACCTGAGGCTTGGGTGGTCCATGGCTACGAGCTTCCCATATGGCACTAGAGTCTGCCCTGTAGCAAATCATTAGACCACCAACATGAGATCAACACAGTCATGTTAAGTAAGTGAGAGAGAGAGAGACTGTGGACCAATGTGGTCAACCCAGCTCCATAGGCTAGACAGAGATTTTGGAAATCACTGCAACTGAATTCCCTTGTTCTGGGGAGCTCTGGGTATTATATTCTAATTTTAAACCAAACTTTATAGCTGAGGTTCCTCGAGTGTTTTTATTTGAGCTGAGCTAGTCCTCCCTCAGCGTCATAAAGAGTTCTAGTCTTCTGAACCAATAGGTTTTCCTCTTTCTCTTATTCTTCATTTTCCTCTTCTTGCACATTCTACTTTAATTCCTCATCTGTTTTTGTTCTCATAATGGTTCTTCCCTCTGTACTCCTTAAGCTGTTCATGACTAGCACTCATACAGCATGTCTTGCTTTTAGGAGAGTTATATCTATGCAACACTTCCACCATCCATCTGTCTTCTTCCCTGCCACCACCTGGACTTTCCTGGGGGTAAAGGCTGTGTCTCAGACACCCAAGTCTCTGGCATAATGCCTGGCAATTTGTCCTAACCTGGAGGTGACAGAGGGGCAATTCTGATTTCCTCACAAACGTTTCCTGGTGACACCACTAGCATTTCACATCAAATCCAACTTTATTTCTTGAGCATCTATGGAGTGAAAGACACCATGTGCAGGAGAGTATGTAAAGAACAGGATCACAGCTCCTGACCTCAGTGAGCTTTCCACCCAGTTAGAGTGACAGGGCACAGATAAAGGAATGGTCCTGTAATAACCTATAGGTAAGTTAGTTGGATGATGTGAGTTAGTGCACAGAGCTCAAGGTCAAGAAACTCCAAGACTAGTCTCACTTTGTCAGAAGCAAGGTAGGAACCCATTTTCTCTGGGGCTAAATTCTTGAGCAAAGTGAAGGGAAAAATTCCATCAGTGGTTCTCAAAGTATGATGCATAATATTTTCTTTTTTTCATAACATATAGACTCAGAATTAAGTATGATTAAATCACAAGCAGAGAAGTTCATTTCTTTGAAAATTTTCCTTTCGGTCACAAAGAAACGGGGCAAGAAACAGTCTGAAGCTCAGAGTCTGCCTACTCTAGCAACTAGGAGTGAACAATGTCTTGTTTTCATTTTATTTATTCTCAAGCAAATTATTTTGCAAGTTTTTCTCCATTTATGTTAATAAGATTTACTTAAAGAATATTGTATTTTAGTAAAATAAATGAGTTGATTTAAAGAAATTATCAAGAAAATAATAGACTATGACATGTGAGTATAAAAAAAAGTTGTAAATATTAAAAGTTTAGGAAATACCAAATATTTGCTGAAATATTAAAAGTTTAGGAAATACCAAATAAGTCAATTCTGAGATTCTTTTCAGCCCTACACTTCCTCTGATTTTGCAATCTTTCCAAAGGAACGGTGTGGCTAGTAGGATAAAATAAGTGCATCAAGATGATTTGCTGACAACACAATACGGCAAATGATCCATTAGGATATAATAGGTAGCTATGGAGAAAGAGATACAGATAGATAATAGAGATGTAGATGTAGATATAGCTATAGATTGATATATACAAAGATTCAGATAGTTAATATATAGAAGTAGATGAGTAGACATTGATAATAGCTATAAATATAAATAATTATCTGTGATATAGAAAAAAAGGTCTGATATGTTTTCATTTCCCTCTCAAGAGGAGAGAGAAGCTTTTGAATTCTTTAGTCTGAATTTTTATCAATTCAGGGAAAACATTACTTTATCTTTATTTTTTCAGGTTTTAACCTGCAGAGATGTTTAAACTGCCTTGTCTAAAATGGAGAGGATTCTTGTGGATATAAAGAGTAGTGGTCTCACCTCAAGAAGGTGGTTGGATTGTGGGGACTAGAGAAAGAAAGTGTTGCAACTGTCTATCTCTCAAATGTGGCAGACTCTCAGGTTGGGGGGTGGGATCTGTACTAAAAAACTTGGCATTAAGGCCAGAGGTTCCCACCATTGTACACTATTGGTGGGAATGTAAATTGGTGCAACCACTATGGAAAACAGTATGGAGTTTCCTTAAAAAACAAAAAAATAGAACTACCATATGACCCAGCAATTCCTCTCCTGTATGTATATTAATAAAACAAAACCACTAATATGAAAAGATACATGCACCCCTATGTTCATAGCAGTGCTATTTACAATAGCCAAGACATGGAAGCAACCCAAATGCCCATCAACAGATGAACAGATTAAGAAGATGTGGTATATATATACACAACGGAATATTACTCAGACATAAAAAGAATGAAAAACTTCCATTTGCAGCAACACGGATGGACCTAGAGGATATTATGCTTAGCAAAAAAGTCAAACAGAGAAAGACAAATACTACATGATATCACTTATATGCAGAATCTAAAAAATATTACAAATGAATACATATGCAAAACAGAAACAGACACAGATATAGAAAACAAAATTGTGGTTACCAGAGGGGAGAGTGAAGGTGGAAGGGACAAATTAGGGGTATGGAATTAACAGATACAGAATACTATATATAAAATAGATAAGCAGAGACACACTTCAGGCCTAGAGACACATACAGATTGAAAGTAAGGGGATGGAAAAAGATATTCCATGCAAATGGAAATCAAAAGAAAGCTGGAGTAGCAATTCTCATATCAGACAAAATAGACTTTAAACTAAAGACTATTAGAAGAGACAAAGAAGGACACTACATAATGATCAAGGGATCGATCAAAGAAGAAGATATAACAATTGTAAATATTTATGCACCCAACATAGGAGCACCTCAATACATAAGGCAAATACTAACAGCCATAAAAGGGGAAATCGACTGTAACACAATCACAGTAGGGGACTTTAACACCCCACTTTCACCAATGGACAGATCATCCAAAATGAAAATAAATAAGGAAACACAAGCTTTAAATGATACATTAAACAAGATGGACTTAATTGATATTTATAGGACATTCCAACCAAAAACAACAGAATACACATTTTTCTCAAGTGCTCGTGGAACATTCTCCAGGATAGATCATATCTTGGGTCACAAATCAAGCCTTGGTAAATTTAAGAAAATTGAAATTGTATCAAGTATCTTTTCCGACCACAATGCTATGAGACTAGACATCAGTTACAGGAAAACATCTGTAAAAAATACAAACACATGGAGGCTAAACAATACACTACTCAATAACGAAGTGATCACTGAAGAAATCAAAGAGGAAATAAAAAAATACCTAGAAAAAAATGACAATGCAGACACGACAAACCAAAACCTAAGGGACGCAGCAAAAGCAGTTCTAAGGAGGAAGTTTATAGCAATACAATCCCACCTTAAGAAACAGGAAACATCTCTAATAAACAACCTGACCCTGCACCTAAAGCAATTAGAGAAAGAAGAACAAAAAACCCCCAAAGTTAGCAGAAGGAAAGAAATCATAAAGATCAGATCAGAAATAAATGAAAAAGAAATGAAGGAAACGATAACAAAGATCAATAAAACTAAAAGCTGGTTCTTTGAGAAGATAAACAAAATTGATAAACCATTAGCCAGACTCATGAAGAAAAAAAGGGAGAAGACTCAAATCAATAGAATTAGAAATGAAAAAGGAGAACAACTGACACTGCAGAAGTACAAAAGATCATGAGAGATTACTACAATCAACTCTATGCCAATAAAATGGACAACCTGGAAGAAATGCACAAATTCTTAGAAATGCACAACCTGCCAAGACTGACTCAGGAAGAAATAGAAAATATGAATAGACCAATCACAAGCACTGAAATTGAAACTGTGATTAAAAATCTTCCAACAAACAAAAGCCCAGGACCAGATGGCTTCACAGGCGAATTCTATCAAGCATTTAGAGAACAGCTAACACCTATTCTTCTCAAACTCTTCCAAAATATAGCAGAGGGAGGAGCACTCCCAAACTCATTCTACGAGGCCACCATCACCTTGATACCAAAACCAGGCAAGGATGTCACAAAGAAAGAAAACTACAGGCCAATATCACTGATGAACATAGATGCAAAAATCCTCAACAAAATACTAGCAAACAGAGTCCAACAGCACATTAAAAGGATCATACACCATGATCAAGTGGGATTTATTCCAGGAATGCAAGGATTCTTCAATATACGCAAATCAATCAATGTGATACACCATATTAACAAACTGAAGAAGAAAAACCATATGATCATCTCAATAGATGCAGAGAAAGCTTTCGACACAATTCAACACCCATTTATGATAAAAACCCTGCAGAAAGTAGGCATAGAGGGAACTTTCCTCAACATAATAAAGGCCATATATGACAAACCCACAGCCAACATTGTCCTCAATGGTGAAAAACTGAAACCATTTCCACTAAGATCAGGAACAAGACAAGGCTGCCCACTCTCACCACTCTTATTCAACTTAGTTTTGGAAGTTTTAGCCACAGCAATCAGAGAAGAAAAGGAAATAAAAGGAATCCAAATTGGAAAAGAAGAAGTAAAGCTGTCACTGTTTGCAGATGACATGATACTATACATAGAGAATCCTAAAGATGCTACCAGAAAATTACTAGAGCGAATCAATGAATTTGGTAAAGTAGCAGGATACAAAATGAATGCACAGAAATCTCTGGCATTCCTGTACACTACTGATGAAAAATCTGAAAATGAAATCAAGAAAACACTCCCATTTACCACTGCAACAAAAAGAATAAAATATCTAGGAATAAACCTACCTAAGGAGACAAAAGACCTGTATGCAGAAAATTATAAGACACTGATGAAAGAAATTAAAGATGATACAAACAGATGGAGAGATATACCATGCTCCTGGATTGGAAGAATCAATATTGTGAAAATGACTCTACGACCCATGGCAATCTACAGATTCAATGCAATCCCTATCAAACTACCACTGGCATTTTTCACAGAACTAGAACAAAAAATTTCAAAATTTGTTTGGAAAAACAAAAGACCCCGAACAGCCAAAGCAATCTTGAGAATGAAACACGGAGCTGGAGGAATCAGGCTCCCTGACTTCAGACTATACTACAAAGCTACAGTAATCAAGACAGTGTGGTACTGGCACAAAAACAGAAAGTTAGATCAATGGAACAGGATAGAAAGCCCAGAGATAAACCCACGCACATATGGTCAACTTATCTTTGATAAAGGAGGCAGGAATGTACAGTGGAGAAAGGACAGCCTCTTCAATAAGTGGTGCTGGGAAAACTGGACAGGGACATGTAAAAGTATGAGATTAGATCATTCCCTAACACCATACACAAAAATAAGCTCAAAATGGATTAAAGACCTAAATGTAAGGCCAAAAACTATCAAACTCTTAAGGAAAACATAGGCAGAACACTCTATGACATAAATCACAGCAAGATCCTTTGGACCCACCTCCTAGAGAAATGGAAATAAAAACAAAGATAAACAAATGGGACCTAATGAAACTTCAAAGCTTTTGCACAGCAAAGGAAACCATAAACAAGACCAAAAGAGAACCCTCAGAATGGGAGAAAATATTTGCAAATGAAGCAACTGACAAAGGATTAATCTCCAAAATTTATAAGCAGCTCATGCAGCTCAATAGCAAAAAAACAAACAACTCAATCCAAAAATGGGCAGAAGACTTAAATAGGCATTTCTCCAAAGAAGATATACAGACTGCCAACAAATACATGAAAGAATGCTCAACATCCTTAATCATTAGAGAAATGCAAATCAAAACTACAATGAGATATCATCTCACACCAGTCAGAATGGCCATCATCAAGAAATCTAGAAACAATAAATGCTGGAGAGGGTGTGGAGAAAAGGGGACACTCTTGCACTGCTGGTGGGAATGTGAATTGGTACAGCCACTATGGAGAACAGTATGGAGGTTCCTTAAAAAACTAAAAATAGAACTACCATATGACCCAGCAATCCCACTACTAGGCATATACCCTGAGAAAACCATAATTCAAAAAGAGACATGTACCAAAATGTTCATTGCAGCTCTATTCACAATAGCCCGGAGATGGAAACAACCTAAGTGTCCGTCATCGGATGAATGGATAAAGATGTGGCACATATATACAATGGAATATTACTCCACCATAAAAAGAAACAAAACTGAGCTATTTGTAATGAGGTGGATAGACCTAGAGTCTGTCATACAGAGTGAAGTAAGTCAGAAAGAGAAAGACAAATACCATATGCTAACACACATATATGGAATTTAAGAAAAAAAAATGTCATGAAGAACCTAGGGGTAAAACAGGAATAAAGACACAGACCTACTGAGAATGGACTTGAGGATATGGGGAGGGGGAAGGGTAAGCTGTGACAAAGCGAAAGAGAGGCATGGACATATATACACTACCAAACGTAAGGTAGATAGATAGTGGGAAGCAGCCGCAGAGTACAGGGAGATCAGCTCGGTGCTTTGTGACTGCCTGGAGGGGTGGGATGGGGAGGGTGGGAGGGAGGGAGTCGTCAGAGGGAAGGGATATGGGAACAGATGTATATGTATGACTGATTCACTTTGTTATAAAGAAGAAACTAATAAAAAAATAGATAAGCAACAAGGATATACTGTATAGCACAGGAAATTATACCCATTATCTTGCAATAACTGATAATGGAATATAATCTGCAAAAACTCTGAATCTCTGTGCTGTACACCTGAAACTAACACAACGTTTTAAATCAGCTATACTTTAAAAAAAAAGGCTAGAGGTTTCCATGATACCTATGGACCACCCCTGCCCCCCTCACCAACACACAGCCATCCAAAGTGTCCTGGGCAAACATCTGCACAAGTGTCCACGGTGTGAGACCCCTGATGGAGTGCTACACCTAACCAGCTTCAAGGTCCTAGAAGGAGAAAACATAGAAGCTTGGATGGGGATGAAAAGTCCTCTTTCTGGACATCTATATGAGACTTCAGACCCCAAGAGCAACTGATATCAAACTTCTTATCAACCTTGCTGAGTGACGCACTGCAATTAGGTTTATTGAAGAAAGAGTAATGTGACATCTGTGGCTTAATTTGTGGAAAACTGCATTCTCTTGACAGAGTAAGGAGGAATGGAAACATCTGGAAAGCACAGGCTCTCTTTCTTCTCACAGTCTCTTCCCTTCTTTCCTTCCTCCATCCCCCACCCTGTCTTTATTTTCTTTGTACCTACTCATCACACATATGTGCACATAAATTAAATGTGATTTTATATAATATATGCCACCTATTATTATAATAATAAACCATATACCAATTTTACATGAATAAAAGATATAATAACATCTGAGACATGATGTCTTGGAAGTAAAATAAATGGTTTATTCCATATCCACACTTGGAAAAGACATGGCCACAACGCTGATGGAATACCATTAGCATGTGCTATGATGGCTATCATCATCATCTTATGAACACATATTTAATTAAGCCCAGTCTGGGGCTGTGTTCTCACAGTTTAGGTCATTTCTGTGTTAATCTCCAGAAGCATCATGCACATCCATTGGAATGTGTCAACTAAGTATAACTTGTAATTGTACAAAATTACTTTTTAAAAGTTTCCTCATAGCACCCAGCAGAGTGCCATGTAGATAATGACTATTTGTGAAATAGATAGGTGAATACTGAATAAATTATTTTTAGGCTGATTTTCTCTAGAGTCAAAATCTTCCACCCCATAAAAACTTGAGGAAGGCTTTCCTGTGACGTTTAGCTTCCAGCTCTGTGAAGTGGAAAACCATGATGAATATGGCACCATATTATACCATGAGTCCTCCTCCCAAAACTGTGACTTTTAGAAATGTGGTATCATTTTCAGACACACAACCAATTACAGTGAGTGCGAGTTAGAGACTCCAGAAAGAGAAAGACCCCAGGAAAAGTGTCTAGCCAGGAGAAAAAGAGAAAATGGGCTCTTTTACCTCACTGTCTGGTCATTGAGATTTCTGGTTGATAGCACGTGAGCCCTCCTTTATTTCTGAGGATGAAACAGGAATATTTAGAGTTGCCAAGAGAAAGGATGCACAGTTATTTCCATGAGAATTCTGGCTAAGGGGACATTTTGATAAAATGGATTCATAGATCCTGGTTCTTGCCTGGTGTCTATTAAATATTCTAGCCTTTCCTGTGAAAAATGGGAATGATTTCACGCTTTCATTATCCCAACTGATCTGATTTCACTGGACATTTCATGGCTATAGTCAATTCAAAGAGATGAAATATGCTTCCTCAATTTTACATGAAGTTAGGAGGAAAGACTGCTGGGTATTAGACCCACTGTAGGGGCCATTCTAAGGGGTACTTGATGGCAGAAACAGGGGACAACAGAAACCCAAAGATTATTTACTTGTACTGAGAATATTGAACTTTGCCTTAATTTTATCCATTTAGTTCAATGAGTTTTATCCAATTGAGAACAGGTGCTTAAAAGTCTTCAATTTCCCCAATGTCCCCACAACATCTACAATTCTATTGTAAGGAATTATTTATATTAAAAATTAACAATGGCATCACCATTCTAATTTTTCTGCCCCATTTCCACCCAGTGTTGCCTAGAACCTCATGTCTTAAGACTACCATCCGTTTCCTGTCACCTCATTATTCCCTCATAGCCTCTCCGGCTGGGTGCCCTCAGGATTAATGCGCACTGATTATGAGTTCATTCTGACCGAAGGTTAGAATTAAAAATAGAGCAAGGTTCTAAACTCTTCCAGAATAAAAGAATACTGGATTCTTCCTGTTGAAAATAACACTAACCCAATATCCTTAGCTCATGCATGGAATGAGCCTACCTAAGCCACAGTTTCCCCAACTTTAAAATAGAAATAATAATACCATCCTCATGGGGCTATTTTGAGAATTAAGCAAGCTATATGCAGAGTGACTAGCATACTGTGTGTGACATAATATAATATGTCCTTAATAAATGAGTTATTAAGTTTTTGTTGAAAACAATAGTGTCTCTCTGTGTATACTGTTAAACCTACCCTCTTCTGTACTTCTTAACTAAGAATCACTTGAAGGCTCTTCATTTGCAAAAAAACAAAAATAAACAAAAGTGCAAAAAGCACAAATATTCTTTCAAAGATGCTGAGAGACATATGGATAAATCATTGGTAAGTGTATCCAATGAAAAGAGAAGCCATAGTCCTGGCTATGAGTCCTGGACTCAAAATAGTCCTGGGACTATTTTAACAGAATCTGAATAAATTCTGTGCCATAAGTTTGTCTCCTGCTCTGTCCTTCCTATACTTTCCTGCTGGGTGAATACAGTTTTGTCCAACTGTGAAAATTCCTTGCTCAGAAACCCTCATTGACTTCCTGATCTTTACTGGATTACATCTCAAACCCACATGATCAGTTTCCAAATTCCTTTAAAACCTCAGCTCTTCCAGCTCCTTTTCATAAACTCCAGCCGGATCAGGCATGTTTTATTCCCATGGCATGCCCTGTTCTCTCCTGTGCCACGACTTCTGTCTGTGGCTTCCTTCTCTGTAAATCTCGCAAGGAGGCCAGTTCAAAATACGATATTCTCCTTAATATTCTTCCCTGTTCCTCCCAGTAAGAAATCTCTCGGACCTTTGAATTTCTAAGTTCTTTTTTTTTTTTTTCGGTACGTGGGCCTCTCACTGTTGTGGCCTCTCCCGCTGCGGAGCACAGGCTCCGGACGCGCAGGCTCAGCGGCCATGACTCACGGGCCCAGCCGCTCCGCGACATGTGGGATCTTCCCGGACCGGTGCACGAACCCATGTCCCCTGCATCGGCCGGCAGACTCTCAACCACTGCACCACCAGGAAAGCCCCTAAGTTCTTTTTATGTACATCTGTAATGCCTGTCAAAACATTCTATACTGCATTATGGTTATTTTTCTGAATTTTATCTCATAGTCACTTAAGGCACCGAAAACATTTTAATTATTTACTATGTAAGACCTAACACACAGCTGGTGATCAATAAATGTTTGCTGAATAAATGAATGAATGGCAGTGATTGTATTAAAATTTCTCAGTGTGGTTGAGAGGCAAGATAAAAGCCTAAACATAAATGAAAATGAAATCACAGGCAGTGCTAGTACCAAGTAGGGGTCTGAGCAACTGGTTGCAAATTTCAGAGGAGAACAAAGTAATGAAATTGACAGGGAGAATTAACCTTGGCCACTGAAGATTTTAGTCCTCTCTCCACAGGGTATTAACAGTTGAGAATAATGCCAAGACCTTCTCATTACACACAAAGTAAATTAAAGACAAAAAGCGGAATCATTTTGCTCCATATATCAAAAATTGCTGTATTTTCTGCATATAAATATTACTGTTTAAAATATACTAAAAGTTCCCCCCCACCTTGGGACAAAGAAACATTCTAGAACTCACAGGTAGAACTCATATACTATCTTTGTTGAAAATGAGCAAACTCTTTTTAGGCCATGATTTGGGTTTAAAAAATCTACAACTTCTCCTTCATGAGGAGAAATCTGTAGCAATGACTTAAACCTTAGTAGTTTCTAGAAAGCATTAGGATGACGATGTTTGAATGAATTATAACATACAGATTTATATTTCTCTTCGGGAAATCATTGGTATTAAAATAATGAGGTTTTTTCACATATCTGGAGTTTTCTGAAGCTTTAGAAAAACATTCAAGAACTGAATGAATAAACCCATAAGACAGTGAGTGGGAATGTACTTATTTACAATTTAATGTGTTCATTTGGGATTATAATGCAGTGAGGAAGATTGAGAAAAGGGAAAAGAATGCTTCCTCTCATGGCCTAGGTCAAATGTCAAGATTCAGGAACCCAGAGGTGGACATTGATAATGCACAGGGAGTTGAGGGCTTAAGGTCCGTCTTTTCTGGATGGTGTTCCCCATCCACAACTGAGAGGATCAGTAGCTCCATCTGAAGACACACGCAACATCTCCTGTGACCACATGGTGGGTGGAAAGCCAGCACAGGATGCACTCCAGGCCCACAAAAGAGGAAAATACTCACTGACCTCTCTGCAGAGGGGCCCAATGCACTAGTCCTACAACTAGTGTGACCAAGTTATCCTGGTCTGCCTGCAACCTGCTTAGTTTTAGCACTGAAAATTCCATGTCCCAAGCAGCACTTAGTCCTGAGTCAACAAGGACAATTGGCCACCCCACCTCCAGTCAAGGGTGTCATTTAACGCGGTGCTTCTCACCCTTCAGGATGCACCCCCAACATCTGCAGTACTTGTTAAAATTCACATCCACTTTTGGTCAGTCCCGGGTAGGGCCTAAGATTCTGCATGTCTAACACGTTCTTAGATGATACTGATGCTGGGGCTGGCCTGGGGACCATGCTTTGAGTATCAGGGTTTAGAGCACACTTTGTGGACTTCGAGGTAGATGGAGACCTTGCTTCACCATTTACAAATTGAATATCATTGGTGAAGTGACTTAACCTCACTGAGCCCCAATTTCCTCATCTCTAATAGAGATTGATAGAACTATCTTCCTCACAGTGCTGTTGTGAGGATTAATCAAGATAATTGTGAGCACAGAAGAAGCACTCAGTAAGTACTAACTGCTTTTTTTATTATTGGCATTTTTATTGTGTGTCACTGAAGTAATCAAAGAGGTGGTTGAGACTAAAAACACAAATAAGTTGAAGAAAGTTTCAGGTAAACTCATGGTTGAAGGAGTCACAAGCACTGGTGTTTTCAAGGCAAATTAGAACGTTTGAGGCAGAGGCATATCACCAGGTTGGATGGAAAATAGGTTTGACCCATAAGATAAATCTTAAAATGTATGTTCACCATAAAATACTAGTCTTTTACACTTTGCTGTACAATCTGCCTCCCTATTCTGAGTTCCCTGGAACAGTAGGCAGATTACAAAAGTCTGTATATCTGACTAATGCAGAGGAAATTGGACCCACTAAGCAGTTATGCCCAAGGCTCAATCTCAAGCCCAGCTGGACTTCATGGACTTCACGGCCTGCACTGTCATTTACTCTGCGAACCTGGAGAAGTTACATAACAACTTTGAACTTCAGTGTTCTTACAGCCCACAAGGATAATAATGCCTACCTCATAGACCCATATGAGGATCAAATGTGATACAGGTCTGGCCCATGTTAAGTGCTCAGTAAATACTGACTAGTGTCATAATTATCCTTTTGGTGCTATAACAAGACTATTTATTATATAGTATTTATTATATATAATATTTATATTATATAAATAGTATTTATTATATATAATAAATATATAATAAATAATATAATTATTATTATTAATAATAATATAATTATAATGTTTATTATATATTTATATTATATAAATAATATTTATTATATATAATATTCATTCTTAATATTCATTAAGAAAGGAGAGCCATTGGATCAAGTGCTTCTTGGATGTACTGGTTCTCACAATGAATAAAGCCTTCAGACCTTGATTGCCAGATCCTGCTGGTACCTGACCAAAAGGTGAGAAGCCATCTAACCTTAATTCCCTACTCTATTATGAGACCCCTTGAAGCATAACCCATTTTCATTCTTACTCACTGGAGCAGGGTTAGAGTTTGATTATTTTCTTTATAAAGAAAATCATTGTTGGAGCAATGGGGTGTACCTGAAGATCATCACTTTCCAGGCCCTGGCTGATTTGACCTGTTTTATTACAGGGGCTGAACCTGTGGATTTGAGAATGAAAATTTATGAAACCAATGTTAGGGAGTGGCAGTTCCTGGTGGTGATGGGCCAGGGAATATGCAGAGAATTTTTAGACTTGAGAGCTGTGAGACAGTGACGGTCGTGTCAGCAGTTGGGATAAGTACTCATTTATATAGAAATCCTCACTTTTATGTACGAGACATATTTTCTGAAGCAAAGCCACATTTCTGATGTTGCAAGAAAGAGGATCAGAAATACTTAATCCCAAATCTAAGAATCAAGACTATTGCCCTGTCCAAAACTTGGCAGGGACCATGTCTCAGAAAAATAAAACAGACACTCACAAACTCTTCTTTGGAATTACTTGACCAAACCCACACATGCTGTTTTGCTTTTCATACCTGGATGCCCTCATTGGATACAGAAATGGGTTATGAACTCAAGGCTCATTTCAGTGGGAGGAGCTTTGGTTTGGAATTAGTTCAAATTCTGGCTCCACTGCTGAGGAACAGTGTAATTTTGAGGAACTTAGTTAAACTCTCTGATCCTCATTTTCCTTCTTTGTGAAACAGCTATAATCCCTTCCTCAAAGGGTATTGGGAAACTTAAATGATATAATGTTCAAAGTGACTCCCATGGAGCTCAGCTCATAGAAAGTATTTAATACATACTCATTTTCTTCCTCTCTTCCCTTGCACTTTGCACCTTAATGCACATTTTCCTGTTCCTCACATTGCTGTCTGCCATTTGCTCCACCTTTGAGTTATAGACAAGTTTATGCCTACCTGTAGGTATTCATGATCTGATCTGGGGCATCCCTGGTTTCTATGTCCTTCAGGTCACTACTGAGCATTGGGTACCATAGGCCCTCGATCCAGCTACCCTAGAGAATGACATCATCAGCATTCCTTACCTAATATTGATTTGCATTAGTGGGCATAAAATCTGAATATCTCCTGTATATCATTCTCTGGTGGCCAGGACATGTTGACATGGCAATGGTGCCACTGGGAGGTCAGTGATCTTTTGTCCTACCACTTACCAGCTGGAACAGAGCAGCTATCAGTGGAAAACCCTGTTGTATTTCAGAAGATTTCTCAGTTTGGCTAAAAAAAAAAAATTGAGGGTCTCAATTTTGAAATGGCCACACTCTTCTTCGAGTAGCTATAATACCCATTGGCTATAACCTTATGGGAGACTTCAGTGCGTAATTGCAATTGTTTCCTACAGTTTTAAAAACAGATGAATCTAGAAGTCCAATCACAGCCTGAGAGCCAAGATCTATATTCATGTCTATCCCAAATTCCTCTAAATCTTGGCAAAGTGGGGCACACAGTTTCCTGCTATTTAGTCTTCCATTTTTCATATTTTAGAGCTACTAAAACATGAAATGTATAGGTTATGAAGCTCATTCTGTTGGAAGCTTGGATCAATGTGGATAATTTGGCCCTAGATGAATATTCAATAAAATGGACTGATATAATGATTGAATGAAAGCTTTAATTTATTTTTCCTTTATGTCTTCCTAAGAATCCAATTTCCTTCATACACAGCAAACGTATGTGTCCCTGTGTGTTTCTGAATAGAAAGAGAAAAAGCTATGGAATTAAGTAATTTGAATTTTAGTTAGGACCTTATCTTTTTGATTAAGCAGTTTTTTGAAAGTGGCTAACATCTTTGGGTTTAATTTTCTTTATCTCTATAATGACAGTTTGGACTAGTAAACTTTAATGGCAATCTCCAACCCTGAAATTTTATAATTCTGTAAAAAAATCCTCATTTTTTTAATCTAAAATGTACAGTTGCTAATTTTTCTATCTGTTGTTCCTCCTTTGTAGAAATGTATGGAAATTATTCCTAAGAATGTATATACAGTTGTTCAATGTATTAGAAAGCAACATTCCTTATGGTAGAGCAAAATGTCCTCATAACTGAGTGGGCAATGACTTATCAGCCTGGGCAAATTAACTAGAAAGCTGAACAACCATAGGTGACCCAACATAATTGAAATTAGGTCATTGGTGACCCAACATAACGGGGAAAGGGGAGAATGCTGAGATTGCATTCTAACTAAACAAGTATTTATTTTTCTTTCTTCCCTCACTGACAAGTCATAGGGCACATTGATTGTTCTAGGATTAAAGGAAAATCCATCTGTACTTTTCCTAGTCAAAAATGAAATATTAGGGCTTCCCTGGTGACACTGTGGTTGAGAGTCCGCCTGCCTATGCAGGGGACGTGGGTTCGTGCCCCGGTCCGGGAGGATCCCGCCTGCCGCGGAGCAGCTGGGCCCGTGAGCCATGGCTGCTGAGCCTGCGCGTCCAGAGCCTGTGCTCCACAACGAGAGAGCCCACAAC
Organism: Mesoplodon bidens; assembly: GCF_964165515.1. Taxonomy (NCBI): domain Eukaryota; kingdom Metazoa; phylum Chordata; class Mammalia; order Artiodactyla; family Ziphiidae; genus Mesoplodon; species Mesoplodon bidens. The sequence goes on from NC_138160.1 coordinate 33,611,111, forward strand.
AGTGAGAGGCCCGCGTACCACAAAAAAAAAAAAAAAGGAAATATTAGATGGAAGCTGTGATTTTCAAAATCTGTAACAATATGTATGGCATGGGCTCCCACCAATCAGAATAGATGTCAACCACAAAGAGTAACCATTCTGGATACGAGCCTTAAAACACTAAACCAAATCAAAGAAAAAACAACTTAAAAGTACTTTCCCTGTCCCCATCCTCAATGAGAATAATTTATTTTTAACAAATATTTATATCTTCATTTTGAAAAGAAACAATCAAATGGGGAAGCATGCATCTGATTTCTGCTTCCTTCCTATTCCATCTCATCCCACCTCCCCCTCACTCTCACCGTCCATCCACACGGGTCTCCTTCCCACCTCTGCCTTGACTGCTCTCCCTGCATCCTTGGACAACAGACTCTTAGCCATCACCTATTCTGTGGAGAGTATCGCACCATATCCCGAATAGGCTCTCTCGGCCATCTTAGCTAATGGTCACTCCCAGTAATTCCCAGAACATTACCCTGTTTGGTTTTCTTCCCAGCATTTAGTGATAGCTGAAATTCTGTTTTATGTATGTTCAATATTTGTTTATTTTCTGTCCATTCCACTAGGGTCTGCATAGAACAGAAGACTTGGGCTATCTTATAAATGCCTGGCCAATAGTAGGCCATCAACTAATATTTCAATAATAATAACATTAATATTAATGATAAACCTAAAAATGTATGGGCATCTACTACATGTCACACTCTACCTAGATTATCTCCCTAAATCTCAAATCAACTCTGTGAGGTGGATTTTCATTTCAACAAAGGAGGAAAAAAGAGGCTTCTTAGAGGTTAGAGAAGATAACAGGCTCAAGATCTCAATGTTCGTAAGGGTGTTAACTGGGATTTTAATTTCAACATCTGAATGCATTCCTTGCTGGACTGCCTCCTAATTAAATATGCCTCCATATTTAATAAATCAAGCAAAACATGTGCATTGCCTTGTATTAGCAGAGACTATTGGATTGTATTACTCTTCAGTGAGCAGTCATTCTTAACATTTTTATCTTCAAGTCCTTTGAACCCCCTTCCCTAATGAACCACATTTCTGGAAGAAATATGTTACTACGGTGTATCATTTCTTACCATAAATAAAGGTTTTGAAATGTAACACCTTGAACACTCAGATCAATGTATCTAATAATTTTTTCAGACAGACATTTATAGAATTAATATTTGTGTCCCTCCAAAATTCATATATTGAAACCTCTTCCCCCAATGTGATGGTATTTGAAGGTGGGGTCTTTCAGAGGTGTTTGGGGTCATAAGGGTGTGGAGCCCTCACGAACGGTGTTAGTGCTCTTATAAAACTGACCCAGAGAGACCCCTCATCCCCTCTGCCATGTAAGGTTACAGCTAGAAGGCGTCGTCTATGAACCAGAGGGTGAGACCTCACCACACACAGAATCTGCTGGTGACTTGATCTTGGACTTCCCAGCCTCCAGAACTGTGAGAAAAAAAAATTTCTGTTGTTTATAAGCCACCTATCTAAAATATTTTCATTATACATGGACTAAGAGAAAGATGTTGGAACAATGCGAAAGGTCAGATACTGAAATAGTAATAAGATTTAAAGATTTTAACAAAAGGATAGATTTCATGAAATAATTCAGAAGCTAATAAGTTAGAAGAAAAATAACCAGGAATGGTAGATTTGGTGGCTGTTCACAGATATAGTCTTATTTTTGGCTTTTGAAATGTTTCTTAAAAGTTCGTAAAGGTTTCATACTGGGTCCTGAGAAAGACTGGAGGTGATTCTTAAAAACAGAAATTCCAGAGCCCAACTCCAGATCTACTGATTCAGAATCGCAGGGTTGGGTGGGGGGGAGGAAGGAAGAGGTATCCCAGAAGAATATTGGATTTAAGCAAATTTGGGAAGACTGAGCCAAAGAATGCTTATTATATGAGTAGTACAGGATGCACAGAGATGATTACATTAGGCAAGCAAGAAGACTTTATGAAATTCTTTACATCAAGAAAATTAAACCTACTGTCTACTCACTATTGTATTTTTGTCACTTTCCATTGCTTCTCATACATCTAAGATCAGAACTCAGTAACTACTTTAGATGAAAGATTTAAAAGTTTAAGCATTCAAAACTCCCATCATTAAGGTTTTTAGTGTTGTTCGTTTGTTGACTCTAAGGGTCTATTTCTTTCTTTGACTTTTAATGTATCTATGCACACCTGCGTGCGTCCATACACACACACACACACACATGCACACACATTTGCACAGTTCCATGGCAGCAAAGAAATCCTCACATTCCAGATATGTCTTAGTGAAGCATGATGGTTAAGAATTCTCAATATTTTAACATTACTTAGAGCACCAGTAGGTATGTTACCCTGGCTCCATTCCCAGAATTTAACAGTAGGGGCCTTGTGAAATGCTAAACGAAGTGTATAACAGTATTCAGACTCTCCAAGAGCCAATCCGTCAAAACATTTGCTGCTTTGAAAATGTGTTCTTCAAAAAAATGGGCATATGGAACTTATTACACTGCTTGGTGGAGTTCAGGCAGCAGGGTCCAAAATAAGCATAAAAACCTTTTGAGGACACAATCCTACCTAAAGGTAACAGGGTCTCTTAAACTGTCCTTCCCTGACCTAAGAGGTATAGAACTCTCACAGGAAATAGCAGAGTTCCAAATATTTTCCTGGGCTTCAAGTGTTAGAATAGCACAAAAGTTGGTAGAAGTTTTGAAAAGACCAAAAAAGTAATGTTTAAGTAAGAGTTTGTGAAATATTTGACCTGTTTCAGTAATGATCCCTCAGTTGGTATCACTTTATTCCTCATTTCTAGCACAGTCGTTGGCCCATAATTGTTGTTTAATAACTGTTTGTGAACAAACAGATCTGACATTTTACTGCTACATATTCAAGTAGAGATTAGAATGCATAGCTACATACGTGTGGAAATTTGATGGATGAAAGAGAAAGCAAATCCTTTAATCTCTATGGAAATAAAAGAAACATTTTAACAAAGAAAATAATCAAAAGAAGGACCATGATTAGCTTACTCTTATTTCCCCCCACTACTTATTTCTATGACACCTGGATTTAAGAGGATAGACATTTTAAAAAAATTTACATGTCCTTATTTAATTGAAATATTGAAATATCAAAGGGAGCTAATTGATAGAATTTATGAAGGATTAATTTACTTTGAACCTGCATTAACGTAACGTGTGCTATGTGCTGTACTAGGTGTTAAAAGAATATCCTTGTTTCCTTTTCATTAGCAGCAAGGACAGAAAATGCTATTATCAGTCATTGCAGACAACAAGAACAGAGTTTAGGTTTTGAAGCTGAAAAGTCTCAAACTCCTTGCTGTGTTTTATTATGCATAACTGAAATTCTTCACAGTTACAATAGTGTAAACTCCTCTTGATTGCATCAATATGTACTTGGAACAGGGAGGTATGTAGACCACTCATTGTGAAGGAACTCTGCAGCTACATTTTGATTTGCTTTGAAGGAATAAAAGTAAATCAAGAAAGTGTGCTTTTTTGTGAAAGCCATGGGGGTATTTCATTTCTAACTTCTTGTGGATCATAAGGTGAATTCATTTGCCTTGTAAAGTCTCCCTCACTTGAAATTTCCTGACAGTTAGAGATATTCCCTTCCCAGCATGTGTCATCACCCAAAGAGCTTTGCGGGGACCACTCTTTGATGGTTTAGATTCTCCCAATGCAATGCTCACTTCTTCTCGTTACCTTATTTTTCACTATTTCATGATTTGTCTTTTATATTTTATCACTGCTTCCTCTGGGATTTTTTTTTCCCAAGAAAAATGACAAGAATGATCCACATAAGTCCATAAGAGAGGTTGTAAAATAAACATTATACCATGTGTGGGGTAAAAAAAAAATAACTACAAATGGCTGTTCTCACTTTCTGGCATTTACACACATGGCCATCTGTTTCAGGGCTGTTTTACTTGGCTTTTTCCCAACATTTATGTAACTGGCCAATTGAAAGGAAATGACATCACCAAGTTTCCTGAAGACTATCACTGGAGCCACAAAAAAGTTAGGAAACAAATTGCTTAGTAAAGAGAAAGATGTTTTTCAAACGTCTCTTTTCCATTTCTTTCTTCCTTTTTTTCTAGCATTTCTAATAATTTTTTTCCCTACTTCTGTACCTTCTGTGTTAATACTTAATATTTCCAATGTCTGCTTTAGGGCTTCTCCTCTTTGAATTGTGAGGAGTTAAGAGGAAAAAAAATGCTCTTTTTTGGATCCACATGATATGATCACATGTTGAAAAGTAAGGAGTTCTCAGACCTACCTAACATCCAGTAATAGATTTGATTGCCTTCTTTCCCTCAAGTGACAGCAGACTTTGAACCTGTAGATCTGGGTCTTGAAAAGATCTGAAGGAATTCTCACAAGACCTAAACTTTTCTGCTACCAAAGGGCTGCCTCAACTATCCCTTACAGCTAGGCCCACAGAGCATGATGGAATGAAGAGGAACATTTGGAAAGTATATCATATTTGTTGGCAACACCAAGATGTCAAAGCTAGGAATGGTAGATTTTTTATAGCATAGTTTATAGATCCTCTTATCCCAGTATCTCAGTAATTTGTACCACTGGACCAAGAAGGCCTTTCATCTGATTCCAAAATGAAGCCATCTCTAGGGGAAGTATAGCAGCTGTTTTTAAGGCTCACAATTGCATGGAAAAAGTATTAGTGTTAGAAGAACTTAAGTATACCTGCTTAATATTTTCTCAGGAGTTCAGAGAAAATAGAGGGTTCATCTAAACAGGAATCTCTTTAAGCTCCTATGTTAAAAACTTTGAGATTTTAAATGCCTTATATATCATTCCAGTCTACTCATGGTCTCCTATAATACTGGACTGTTGCAGCCTCATCGCCCTGAATCAGCATTCTTCCAATTGAGATGGGAGCATTACTTTGAAAGTGTGCCCTTTTGACACTACCTGGATTGGTTTGAAACTCTCCTCCTCACCTCCATTTCCTCCTCTTCTCTTTTCCACCTTCATCATCATGGGTATTAGATTCTGTTGGTTCCTCACCCTGATTGCCTTTGCCAGCTGGTGCATCTGCCCCTCAAGTGTTTTGAGTTCTGGAGAATTGCCAATAGCTGATGGGAGCCAACTGCTGGGACAGTGACAGCATCACCATTCCCCCCACTGTCCTGAGTGGCCAATGACTGACAGGTTTAGATATATAAAATCCTCAAGGCCACATATCCTCAAGGTGAGACAAGTCTGTGGTGGGATTTATGTTCCATCCTCCCATGCACTAGCCAAGGCTACACTTCACCTGAGTCCGCATCCTTCCTTGGCTCTTTCCAGCTTGCCCTACTTCCTTTCAGGTTTTTCCTAAAGATTACTCCCTTAATAAGTCACATATATCTGAAGCCCTGTCCTAGCCTTAGTTTTTTAGGGCCTCCTATCCAAGACACTCTGATGATCAACAACGATATCTGAATGATGAGAACACAAAGAGAAGTTCTATAGGAGTCTAAAGTATGAGAAGGGTCCCTATCAGAGTTTATACAGCAAGACAAAGGGAGCAATTGGGAGATTGTCAGCAGCAAGATCTAAAGAAAACAAAATTTAAGGTAAGAATGTAAGAAAAAGAAAACATCAGATAGGTTACTTGACAGATTTTAAAGAAGTTGGTGGAGAGTGCAGAGATAGATAAAAAAAAATGTTGCTTGGATTTAAAAAAATGTTAACACATATGGATGAAGAAAATTTGGAAAACACAGAAAAGTAGAAAGATAATATCAAAATCACCTGTAATCCTACTATCCAAATATAATCACTTTTGATATATTTCATTCCAATTTCTTTTTTTCTATCATTTATCTATATTTGTATTTTATTCATATGCATTTATTTACATACATGTATACATGGGAATTGCTACATATACAATTTAATACCCTGCATTTTCTTCTTGAACATTACTAACTTTTCATGTCATGTACTACTCTTTGAAAATCTAATTTTCAATGTCTACAGAACATAAATTCTATAGATTGACTATAATTTAAATATACACCTATTTTCAGAATTTGGGTTGCTACCAATCTTCTGCTGTTTATAACACTGCTGTAAGGAATAATAGACTTGTACATAAATCTTGATGTTCATTTTAGATTTTCATTTATAGACTACACTAATAGTAGTAGAACTACTAGGCCAAGTGCATGCAAATTTTAAATAAACCATCAACTTATGTTCCGATTTTTGCCAACATTGGCAGTTATTTTCCAAAAAGGACGTGCCAATGTGTAATGACTCCAATAAGAATACCATTTTATAACGCCATTGCCAACATTCCATATTATCGTTAAAGTAAATTAAGTAAAAGTAAATTCAGTAAATTAAAGCAAATTGTATAGTAAACACTGAATTCATTTTTTTTCTTTTTTTACGTGTGTGTGTGTGTGTATTTGTGTGCATGTTACTTGGACCTTGTTTCCTCTTATTTAAAGTGAAAGCTTTTGTTGCTGTTGTTGTTAACTTTAAAATAAGCATGTTCCTTGGAAGCAACCTAAGTGTCCATCGATGGATGAATGGATAAAGAAGATGTGGTGTGTGTGTGTGTGTGTGTGTGTGTATATATATATATATATATATATATATATACATACATACATACAATGGAATATTACTCAGCTATAAAAAAGAATGAAATAGCGTCACTTGCAGCAACATGGATAGACCTAGAGATTATCATTGTAAGTAAAGTAAGTCAGACAGAAAAAGATGAACATCATGTAACTTTGCTTATATGTGGAATCTAAAAAAATGATACAAGTGAATTTATTTGCAAAACAGAAATAGACTCACAGACATAGAAAGAAACTTAGGGTAAAGGTAACCATAAGTGGGGGCAGGATAAATTAGGAGTTTGGGATTTAAATATACACACTATGCCCCCGCTTGCCACAACTGGAGAGAGCCCTCACACAGAAACGGAGACGCAACACAGCAAAAATAAATAAATTAAATTAATAAATATACACACTATGATATATAAAAGAGATAACCATAACCAACAAGGACCTACTGTATAGCACAGGAAATTATACTGAATATCTCATAATAACCTATGATGGAAAAGAATCTAGAAAAGCATATATGTATACTTAACTGAATCACTTTGCTGTACACCTGAAGCTAACACAACATTGTAAATCAAATATATTTCAATAAAAATTTAAAAACAGAAAGTATGTTCATAAAAAAATAAAATAAAATAAGCATGTTCTTGGTTGTCTTTTTCCTCTTTAATATGCCCTATTCAGGTCTAGAGAAAGATACTCCAATGAAACCCTAGGTTTCAAAAACATGAACACAACCTAAATTGTTGAGGAAGGAGGGAAGAAAAAGCTGGTCAGTCAGCTCTTTGTTTTGAGGAGCATGAGGCCAACATACATGAATTTCTTCCCTCCACTACGGTAAATTGATCCTTTGCTCCACTTGAATTTTCTTGATATGCTGACCTACTATATCACAAACACAACTACTGTATGCTTTGTCCTGTGGACATTCATCCCCAAATGAACATTACTTGTACCTGAATGATTGAGGAACTGTGAACGATATCATAGGACTTGGTAACAGTGAGAGCATATTAATCAGTATGGTATAAGCAAATTTAAAATAATGTGAAAATATCATGTGGCAAGAAGAATCAGGCCAAGGACTGAAAGAATCAGGCCAAGGCTTGTAGGACTGAAACAGGAAATGCGTAAGGAGAGGTGGGTACCAACACTATGTGGTTCCGGGGCTGCCGAGAGGAAAAGGGAATGAACCATCTTCCAATTTCTCCTCCATCTCCCCAAATGTCTCTTACGGAATTGGGTCTGGTATGTTCCTTATTTTATAAGGCACCAAAGGACACGCTAGGTAAAGTGTAATGCCGTAATGGTTAATTCACTCATCTATGCTATTGAAAACAGACACAAATTTCTCTATGTATTTGATTTACAATAGTAAGCAGACTGTACATGTGTGTGTTTGCTGTATATATACATGTGGATGTGTGGGCATATGATTTCAATAATAAAGTGGCAATTCAGTATCTAATGAATTATAGGTTTTGCCAACAGTATGGAGCATAGAGAAAGGAGAACAATGGAACAGGTAAGAGAAACAAATAAGGGAGGGGATCCCCAGAATGACTGGGAAGGAGTGGAAAGGCAGAGGAAGGGAAGGGGTCAGGACGCATGCCTGACAAACTCTGCCGAAGTGAACATTTTGATAAGAAACAGAGTCAAGCTCTCTATGACCTGATAAGTCACTTTCCATTTGCTGCTGCTTTGACATCCAAGCTCCTCAGTGGTTGAGGTACTTCAACCAGTGCCCCGATTCTGGTTTCCTTTCTCTTTTTTTTTTTTTTTTTTTTTTTAAGTATGATGCTGTAGTACTTTTAAGAAACTTGTGTCTTGTCTTAACACCTTGATGTGCATAAATGCCACAAAATATTCATTTTACCATATCACTTTAACGGATACTTTTTACAAACAAAATACAATTTGAGATGTTGCAGGTTTTATCTGTATACTAAAAATAATTTGACTAAATTTTAGTTTTAAAAATCTGTTAAATTCAGTCAAGTGATATTGGCTTTGGACTAAACTATGTTACTTAAACAGTCTGCTCTGGTATCGTGCAGAGCTCTATTTACCTCTGCCCTTTGTTCTTGCCCTTTCTTGTCTACCTATGAGTTAAAATATGAACCCCATGAAGTATTTACCTCCCTGGATAGTTACTGCTGTGCTAAATTGAACCATATAAACTTTCACATTCTCTAGCTTGTAATTTAGAAATTTGATATGCCTTAAATCTGAATTTGGTGCTGCTAATATTTAACAAGTGTGGACCATACTTTATCAATTCCCTAAGTTTTGTTTTCTACAGATGGAATGTTTTATGTCAGGGGATATCTTTAAGTGGTAATCCTTGAGGCCACTTCTGACTTATACATGAACTCTTTAAAGCTACTGCGCCACTGGGTTATTTAGTGTATGGAGTGGTTATAGATGGTATCTGAGACAGGCATCATGATTCCAAAAGTGCCTGATTTTCCACCTCTTCCTCTCAAGGTGTAGTAATGGATATGACTGCTTTAAATGACTGGTGAAATAAGAATTGAACCTATGGCTATTTTAAACATTCTTGTGGAAAGATTTTCATGAGTAGACTGCCCAGTAGACTGTTCAGCTGAGATAATTTTTTATTATGTGGTATGGATAATTTAAAAATCCATGTTTAATAAGCACATAAAAGACACACCGTACTTTACCTATGTGTGATTATAGACATATAGACATACATATATATGTATATCGTTTTTGTGTGTGCACACAAAACTTTAATGAAGAATACTTTTGTAAACAAACTTAAAGAAGGGAAGGAAGCAGAACTGAACAGAGAGAACTGAACTGCTACAGTATAAAATTACAAAAATTAAGTGTGGTCTTGGTGGAAAAATAGACAAATGTTAGAGTCAGAAATTACCAATACATATACAGTCAATAGGTATCTGACAAGATGCCAATGAGAAATGCAACTTGAGAAGCTGTTTATTCATACAGAATATAACTTGAGAAGCTGGTTATCCATACAGAAAAAAATGAACAATATATATATATGTATGTATATATATATGTGTGTGTGTGTATATATATATATAGCTTTGACACATTCCTCTTTAGCTATGTGATAGTATCTGTGTGTATATGTATGATTTAGAAACCCTATTTTAGCTGTGTGTTAGTTTTTTCCCCTTCTGCCCATATGATTCTATTTTAAATATGAATTAAAATGGCTTAAAAGTATTAATTATGGAAGGCTGGTTTCTCTGAGTCATTCAGTGCCCTTCCTCCACCTTACCCCCAGCCCACCACCTCCCACCATTATTTTTGTATATTTGGCATAACCCGTTTTCTTTAATGAAACAGATTTCCTTTCCAAGAAATGAGTGCAAGCTCCAGACTGAAAACATGAAAATGTTGATGACGGTGTTTAGTCTATACAAGTTCATTTCTCCAGGTATGTGCTACATAAGCGCTGTTATTTTGCTGGTCGCTTAAGAGTTAATTCTTTTAGCAGAATTGTCTCCTATCTCTAAGGTAGCAAGAATGACCACTAAGAAAAAAAAAATATATGACATGACACTGCTGAGAATTTTCATGGGTTTGCCCCTCTTTTGGTGGTGGAAGGACCTTTGTCTTGCAAAGGCAAAACTAGCAAGAACTTTATACTTTTGGCTTAAACATTAGACAGAAATGTCCATTTAAAACTTTGAGTAGACAGATGGGTTTAGGTTCAGCCTCAGAAAAAGTTGGAATGGGTTTAAGTGTGAAGTGGGTAGAAGGCACTGTTTTGTCTTTTCATGGCAGGTTTGATCCAGAGGAAGTAAGAGGCTTTATCTCTGAGTCTAAAGAATTAAAGGAGGATGAAAACGGGATTACAGTATCTGATATGGACTCCCTATTGTTTGTGTGACAGTTTAAATCCTTTGTTCACAGTCGGTCACAAGACCGCAGTCTCTATTCCGTGCTAGGAATGTATTCTTTCAAAAACAGGAAGCAACACTTGAAGTAACTGCAGTTTTACAGTGACTACCAGGTTGAACCCTGGTTTTTGTCGCCGCTTTCCTGTTGGGTCTGGAGGAAGTGGCAGAGAGAGAGTGGAGGAGGCAACTCGATTACAGCGACGGGTTAGACTGAGCCTGGATTCATCTTAGTGGAAGAGTGATGAAAACACTTTAAACAGTTGCCAGCAGCTCAGTAGAAAGTATTTGACATCTCACCTACATCAACAAGCAAGAGTTAAAGGTTAAATCACACACACTCAAGTGCTGGGAAAAGGATGTGTTTATGTCATCAACTTTCTTTGTTCTAGGACCGCCCTATGTCAACAAGGGGACAGACATTGCCTGGTTGGAGCCACCAGGACAATAGAGACAAATCCACAATTTGTGCATGACAAATCCCCTTCTAAGCATTTGTAGTTTGCTCCTAGTTACATGGGCTTCTTTATCATTCTCTACATGCTTCCAAATAGCTATGCATTTAGAACAATGTGGTTTTGATATTTTCTCCTTCTTCATCTAGATTCTTGGGGTCCCAAGCATGAACCTCAGTTTAAAAAGAGGAAAAACTGGGAAGAGGAAGGTTTTCTCTTTTTTACACGGTTCCTGTGTTGACTCCAAATTCAGTGAGCACCCACTCTAAACTCCTTCAGGTGGTGGTGGTACATAACTGGTGCTCACACACTAGAGGGGCTTTTTTGGAAAGGAATTTAGTGCCCTTCACAAAGTTCTGAAAGGCTGAACAGGAGATTTCTTGACCAGGTTAAGAAAGATTTAGATTGAAATTGTGAAGAAAAGAAAATATACCCAAAAGAGCAATGTAAAGCTATTGCCAAGGAGATCAACAGGTGTCCCCTGGAAGGAAAAAATAGTTTAGAAAAATGCTTCTTATCTTTTGGCAGGTCAAATCCCTTTTGAGAATCTGGTGAGAGCTGTGGATTACCTATTTGTACTAAAGTTTGTACCCATGTTCAGGACAATCAGAGACTCCTTGATGACTGTCCACAGAAGTCCTAGAGGCCCTTATAGTATAAGGGGACCAGCAAAGGCAACCCCCTTGCTTCCTCACCATATTTTGAGAGTTAAACTAAAAGTCTCAATACACAGTAGGTAAGAATAGGTATAGTCAAAAGCACCTTTACAACTAAATGTTTTCTAAAAACAAGATTCTGGACCCTAGATGGTGCTCGGTGAGCAAGGCTTTCTACCTTCACATTTTCTGTTACCTGTAGATTTTGTACACCCATCATTTGCTGGATTCTTTTCATATATGAAAACTGTCATTTAAGCTACAATAAAAGTTACTTGCTCTTCTTATTTTTGTCCTAGAAAACATTTACTTACATCTATGGACTTATTTTCTTTCTGATCTCTGTGTTAGGAATATGTCTAACTTGAGATGGATACATTAAGCCATCATCATCTGATACCATGTCATATTGGCAACATCGAAAGAGCATCCTTCACCAAAAATCTGATCAATTTTCATGTAGCATTACAGTTATTGTAGATATCTCAAGATAAAATTTAGATTCATTACTTAAGAAGATCTACAGTAGTTTTTAAGTCTTACTATTCAACGCTTTAAAAGAGAAGCACAATTTTTATTACATTATTTTTGATAACTGCATTCCTATATAATTGGCTTTCTTTGAAATATCATGGTTTTTTTTTCCCCTAAATATATTTTAAAACATTATCCCAAGAAGTAGTTCACTCTGTGTCAAACTGCCAAATGAGTCTATGGCACAAAAGGTTTAAGAACCCCTGGCAAAGAGATGATAGAAATAAATTTTCAGTGATGTTTCACTGGCATTCAATACTGGTAGATGTGCTGGAAATGCTGTAAAAGTACCCTTGTCCTTGCATGAATGGGAAGCAACCTAACAAGGATAGAAATATCCTGCCACTCCACGAGGATCCTGTAACTTGGTCAGGTTAGGAGGCTGGCGATTCAGCTGCTAGAACATCACTACATCTGGCTTGAGTAAACCATTCCTTCAATGTGCTTGAGGTGGAGGCTGAGATTTCACTAGATTTTTAAGGCTGTGTGACTATATTTTTCTTCTCTCTGGTTGCTACTAAATGTTGAAAAGAATGTCAGAATTTAGATTGAGACTTGCTCTCATTACAGTATACCAACATGGCGTGGGGTGGCTCCTGGAAGGAACCTATAGCCCTTACCTACTTCTGACTATCAGAGGCTATACAGATCCTACCAAGAGAACCTAACAATTTTGAGCAGCCAACTTGGCTTATGTCAATTTGTTCCCATTTTTAAAATTGGTCTTAGCGTTAATTTGTGTTTTCCATGGGTAACTGGTTTGTTTTACATTACAGCACTACGAACCTTGTGTCTGTTTTCTTTCCTCTTTGTGTGGACTATTTGACAGTTAAGAGTTAAATCTGTTGGTTGCCTGTAGCAAGTTTATAAAATTTAATGGCATAACTTTTGTACTTCTATTTCATTTTTAGAAGGCAGCATAGAGAGTGATTAAGAACATGAGCTCTACAGACAGACATCTTGTGTTCAGATCTACTAGGTCACTAGCCAAATGACCTTGGACATGTTAACCTTTCAGTTTCCTTATCAATCTTCATAGGGGTGGTTATGATTGTCAAGAGATAGGACATGCAGAGCACTTAGAGCAGTATCAGAGTCCCAGGAAGAACGAATAAACATTAGATATTATTCCTGGCTCCATCGTTTTTTCCTAGATTATTTTTGCCTGGCCTCATGTTTTATTCTTTTGTTTGTTGAAATCTTACTACTGTATAGAATACATGTTTTATAAAAATGCCTTAATTCTTTTTGGTGTTCAGACAGCAGTGTGAAGGATGTATTTGGAGAGAATGGAATTAGAAGTATGGAAGTCAGTTAGAAGAATATAAAAATAATCCATCTGATAGAAGATAACTAAAATAGTAGCAGCAGGGATACAGAGGAAGAGAAGTATTTGAGGTATTTATGAGATTGAATTGACAGGACCCAGTGACCCATTTTATGTGAAAGGTAAATAACAGTAAATCTGTTAGTTTAGGTGACTGGGCAAATGATGATACCATCAATCAAGATCAGGAATATAGAAAGTATCCTGGAGGTGCTCAGGTGTAGTGATAAATAATGAATTAGGTTTTGGCCATATTGAGTTTGAGATTTTTTGGGGATAATTAAGTCAAACCCAGTAAAGCACTGAAAATAAGCATTTAGAGCTTAGGAGAGATTATAAAAATGGATACATTGATTCAGAATTTAGCAGAATATATGTTTTTAGCAATGTTTATAGGTAAAATTGCACAGTATTAAGTGAAGGTCAAGGGACTTTTGGGAAATGAGCTGGAAGACAAAGGCTGTGTCTTTTTCATCTTTGTATTTCCATCCAGAACACTAGCCCAGTCCCTGGCACAGAGAAGATGCTCAGTAAACTTTTATTTCATGACCTATCAAATGGATGAGTGAATAGTACAAGAAAGCCTCAGAGGAGACTGAGAAGGAGCATTAGAAAGATGACAGAGTAATAAGAGAGAGTGATTTCTCATAAGGGAGAGAGTTTTAAGAATGTGGGAACAGTCAACATTTTGGGGTGTTGGATGATATAAAACTGAGACAGAGAGCAGGTGTACTGAATGACAGAACCAGGACTCGAAGAGATCTCAAGAGCATGAAAATTAGAGTTAAATCTCATTGTTATTTACTAGGGATAAGTGGAAAATCCTAACTTAGGTTCATAAAATCAAATGCATAAGTAGTAGACATAGAGGATCTGATTTAATTGCATTCCTGAGGTTTAATAGTAAGCTGAAAATTCAATGTAAATTAATACTAGAGCCTGCCTGCCAGGTGTGTAATTAGGCACTGCTAATAAAAATATCCAGCATGAAAATATGGGGATAATAATACCTTAGTATATATCACAGGTACAGTTTGGGACAGTACATTTCAAGAGAAAAAATTATAAATCTTGAGTATATGCAGGGAGCAACAAGCAGAGTAAAGAAAAGTCTGGAAGTCATGTCATTCACTTGAAGATGGTTGAGGGAAGTTGGCATGTCCCAACTTCATACTGAACAGGAACTAATCTTATTCTGTGTAGTCAGGTCTAGATCAAAGGGCAAAACCACAGAAGTGACAGACTGAGAGACTCCAACTCACTTTTAGAAGGAATTTTCTGTAATTAGGCCTGTCTCTTAATGGAATTAGCTATTAGTGGGAAAAACAGTTGGTTTATTTATTTATTTATTGAACTAATACTTTGAGGGCATCTACCAGTGTTTCTAAGATACATATCCTTTGGCAGTAGGGATACATCAGTAGACCAGTGATAGATGACTACTACCCTATTGGAGTTTACATTTTAGATTCATTTATTTATCGAGTGTTTATTGGGTTCATGCTGTGTGTTAGACTTGTCCTATGCCTCAGGGATATAGTGAGAAATGTCTCCATTCTCATGGCCTTGATTGTCTGTGGGTGAAGAAGATATTAAACATATAAATATATAAATATACATAAAATCATAGACTAGAGGATCATTTCTCCTATGTAGCCAGATGAATTCTAAACAGGAGAAACTAACGAGGGGAACTAATATAGTTTGGTGAGGTCTAGAATGGTTGTTCTAAGGATGAGCAGATTGTGGGTAAACACGGAGGGAACAGTACATGCAATGTTGTGTTCAAGGTTGGAGAGAAGGCCAGAGTCACTGGAGCAAGGTCAACAGGGAGATGAGTTTGGTGAGGGTAGTGGTCAGCCCAGGCAAAACTTATGAATCTCTGTAAGAATTGGTTTTATTCTGAGTGCAGTGGGAAACCACTGAACAATTTTAATGCGGATAGTGATATAATAAAACAGAATACATTAAAGGAAAAGGAGTTCTTTGGATTCTGTGTGAAGAATGCATTAGAGAAGGGAAAACTGGATGTGGAGAGAATAAGAGCCCATTGCCTCAGTCTTGATGAGAGGTAATGGTGCTTTGGAAGAGGATGGAGGCCGTGGAGATGGAGAGTAATGGTTGAATTCCAAGTGTATTTCAGAGCAGGCTTAGTAGTAATTGACAACCTGATTCGAATTGCACTGACTTTACATGAGGAGTTAGGATGAGGAGGATCTCAAGAACAATTCTCAAGATGCTAGCTCCTATAACTGGCTGCACTCTGAGAGGAGGCCCTTGGAGAAGCTCCATGTTTGGGGGTGATGGGGAGATTGACCATGGATATGAGTCCTCTTTGGACAGGTGACATTTGTTTGGATGAATCAAAGTCAGAGGATCAGTATGTGTCCTCTGGATAGGCCCATTATATTCCTTGGTGTTCAAGAGCTCTGTCTCCCTTCCACTTTCCCCTTTATATCTAGGATGGTGGGAAAATATGAAGCTCCCTCCCTTCTTTTTGTCAACAGAAAACTGTATGCCACTGATTTTTCAAGACTTTTTTTTTTTTTTGAAGGACTTCAGATAGAAGCCTTGTTATCTGTGTGGATTCAAATTGGAGCTTTAGAAATGCTGTTTTTCAGACTATCTGTGGTCTTTTACACATGGGTTTGTAGTCCTCATTCTTTGTTAGTACTGAGGATGACTTCAGATGCCTCTTCCTGTAATTAAGATGGTTTCTAGAGGTTTGATTGCTTGTTATCAATCTGAGAGAATGCATTGAAATGTATGCTGCAGATATTTCTCCCACTGAATTATATTGTATGAGTCTCCTATGAGAAATTGAGAAATCACCTAGAAGTTGTTAAACAGCAGAGTTTTTTGATAATATTGGTGATAGATATGAGAGAGAAGAACATTAAGTCAGGGAAGATAAGATAAGCATTCCTAAGAAAGTATACTTCAGCAGCTGTAATTAAGTGCCAATAGGTCTTTCAAATAAACACTTACGTAAGGAGAGAGGAAAGAGCCATCAAATAGAATGACACTGTTTCATCATTCTCCTTCACCCACAATACCAAGTCACTTTTCTTTATATATATCAAGTCGTTTTTCTTGATCCACTACTTCTACACTTAATCCAACAATTTAGTTTACCACTTTATTTTAACCCATTATCTGATATGTGGGCTCTTGAAATAAGGTCTTTGGTCTCCTCTCCCTTCTGCCTTATTGCACTCTATCATCAAAGTAAATCTTCAAAAATGCTTCCTTCATAATACCTATCTTGGGTTCAAAATCTTCCACTCAGTCCACATGTTATGATGGTAAAAAATCCCATCTCTTTTGGCTGATGGTTAAAAAATTGCAAGGACTCAACCAGTCCTAGCAACTGTATTTCCTCCCATTCACTGTAAGCGTACTGAAGTGTTCCCACCTCAGCGTTTATGTTGTTCGCCCCTTCTGGAATGCCTAACTCCTCCCTGACTTTGCCCATCTTTCAATCCTAACACTGACCTCCACCTCTGGAAACACTCCTAGGACACTTGATCCTTACAGACTCTGCATTGCTTGTCACTTGCTTATTTATATCATTATGAACTTTCTACATGTATATGTCCAAGACTTTGTATCTGGGTGTTACTCTCCTCTACTGCAAGAGAACCCTCCTTATGATGATTTCCCACCCCAGTTCTCAGCAACCCTCTCTGGAGTGCCCCCGAATGCCTGGCTTGAGGTCAGTGGGATCATTGAGGTCATTTATGTTTAGATTCAAGGCATTTTCCAGTGAAGAAGGAGATAGACTAATTTGAAAGTCTAGTTTTGGATGTAGGAATGAAGAAAGACAGCTTTTGCCAGATGCTCCAGGAAGCATACTGTGTAATAAAATGTAAGACATTTTTATCTCTTCTCTCTTTCTCTGTCTCAACTTTTAGAACGAATTTCCCCATTTCTTGAACTGACTTATATTTTCTGGTTTCTTCCAGAACCTGCTTCCTCATTCAGTCTTTTCATAACCCTTAAGCATATGCCCTTTCGT
Source organism: Mesoplodon bidens (assembly GCF_964165515.1). Lineage (NCBI taxonomy): Eukaryota > Metazoa > Chordata > Mammalia > Artiodactyla > Ziphiidae > Mesoplodon > Mesoplodon bidens. Next base: position 33,628,654 of record NC_138160.1, read on the forward strand.
TATCTAAGACTCTTTTTCTCTCCCAAATCAGCTGAACAAAGTTATTTATTTCATTGTCTAACCTTTTCTCTCTTTTTAATTATAACACTTTATTTCCTTTTTATTTATTTATTCCTTAAGCTTTGTTTTTATTCATTCGTATTTTCTTGCTGAGTCAAGAGAGACTTCCCCTCCTCTTTCCTTCCCCCTAAATAGTTCATCACTAAAGGCATTGACAATTCTATACAGAGGATATCTTGCATTCAGAGCAGTACCACAGAGCAGTAGCCTCTTTTTATTCCTTGTGTTCCTGGCCAGTTATAGCTTCATGTACATTTTAATATCATCTGACTGTTTATTTGGAATTGAAGATTCGGTTTTATAATAAATTACTTTAGAGTAATTGGTTTTGCAGTCAAATATGCTATCCTACCTACCATATTACCGACTATTTACATATGAGCTCGATTACTGTTTTTAAATGGCTTTGAACTATCTAATAATCAATGAATGCTTTTCTTTGTCTTTGCCTTTAAAGTTCTACCATTTAAATCTCTTGTATCTAAAGGAAAATATTGCAGTAGCTTATCTACATGATATGCAGTAAACAGTACTGTCAGATACATCTAGAGGATGGGGACTGTTGTCATTTTTTAAATAAATGGATGCCTTTCCTAGCCACATAATCTCATCAACTCCTTCTCAGATGAAGTAGTAGTTTCCTTCCTTTGATTAAAATAAGTTCTTGTTTGAACAGTTCTAATCTTGTGGACTCTATTTACTCAGCATTATAATAGGGAGGAATAAACTCAGAGCAGTTGTCCAAATGGGAACTCTATCTGTCCTGGGAGAGGAAGTGGGGAGGGAGGTGCATAACATTTAGGTGAGTATTTTTCTTGTCAGTACTTGGTGGGTTCCTCTCCATGCTGGCAGTAATTTATCCCTGACTGGGACCAGAGAAGTCAAAACCCTTCTACCCCCAAAGATTCCCAGGATGCAAATGAAATATTCATTCATGTGAAAAATGCTACTTTTTGTTTTTTAAGTCATGGTTTGAAATTGTGCTTCTATTTTTATTTATTTATTTTTCTGTCCTTCCTGTCCAGTATTCACTCTACTTAGATCTTGAATGTATATTGCAGTAGCCTGCAGGGACTTTGGCTTTATTAGCTGAGTATCCTGGACTCTCATTTAAACATGACAGGCTTGAAGGTCTTCACATATTTTGGCATTCCATATTGCACCTTGTCTTAGCTTGCTATATTTTCAGGAATTGAGTAAAATGAAAACAATAACAGTACTAATAATAGTTTATTAAACACTTAATGCATGCAAGGTACTGTCCCAGAAATTATCTATAAATTACCTTAACTCATCTTTGCAATAATCCTATGATGTAGGTACTATTGTTTTAATATCCATTTTCAGATGAGGAAACCAAGACACAAAACTATTAAGCAACTTTGCCCAAGGTAGCTCAGATCCACCTGGGGGAGCCATGATTAAAATTGGACTCTATTTCTCATTATTTTATTTGCTACTTCATAATAAAATCATAGTGACAGAAATAAGAATATTTTTATGAGGTGGCAACGATTGTTTGACTAGACAGAAGATAGAATTGATCTTCCAAATTTAGTTAGCTTCATTTCTGTAGTCCCTAAAATGCTTGATGAGGTCAGGAAGTGGGATTATTTACTGGTTGCTAAAATTCCATGCCCCAACTTTACCCAAGAATATCAGGGCTTCAATGGAGACTTCATGCAGATACTTCAGAGAGCATAAGTCTTTTACTTAACTGAGAATACAGTATCCAAAAGAGAATCTAGTGTCAGGGTATTAGGGAGTCAGTAGGAAAGTTTGTTTTGAGAAGGGGAGTTTTGGAGAGAGGACAATGAAATGTTTTATATTAAGCCCATGGTGAAAGGATCATGCTGATTGCAGTGTTATTGGTTATTGTTATCCAGTGAAAATCATTCTTGAAACTCAGAAGTAGTCTTATTCCTTGCTTGTGATACTTGCCATTATTTCATGGGTTTGAAAATACCAACTTTGGAAGTTCAAGCCCTATGTGGGCTACATATTTCTTTTTAGGATCATATGCATTCATGACAACTGCAATGAAGTGATGGAAGCATATGTCCAAGGACAAGGTCATTCCTGTGTGTGAATAATAAAGAGGAATGGGAATAAATAATTAGAATAGCACTTGGGCTTTTAATATAGAATAACCTTGCTCTAAATTATGCACTAAACAAGAAACATGACTTTCCTCCAGAATCTAACGAATGAGACTATATAGAACAATATTTAAAACCAATATTTAAAAGACACTTATGTCTTTAAATTGTCAATTGTCATAATTACCGTTTAATATAATTCTGGTATTTTCCTAAAGCCAGGTCATCCTACTCTCTCCTTATGGCGAGAAACTTCCAGATTATGCTCACTCCCTGAGGGATTGTGATGTGCTAAATGGATACTCCTTCTTCTGTCCTTTACACTTATTATGTTATTTAATCCTCACAGCAACACTTCATTACAATTGAGGCCTAGAGAAATTAAATAATTGACCTCGGGCTACATAGCTAGTGAGCGGATTTGAGTTTTGGCAGTTCTACTCAGAGCCCAGGCTCTTAATCACTACCAATCTGCTCCTTTAATTCTGTTAACTTGTTCTGTAGCAGAGTTCCAAAGACCATAGTATAACAGTGTCAGGAACAAACTCCCATCACTCCACAGAACAAAACAAAGAGAATACACCATCTTGTAAAAAGATTTCACTAAAAAGATCACTTGTAGATTCCAGATAACTTCAGATGGCTTGTGAATCAGGTGAATTACACCCTTCAGCTAACTCCCTCAGCTTGGCTTTCTCAATATTAAATCACAGCTGGATTACTTTTACAACCTGTTCCTTAGGGGATGGGGGCACATTTCAAACATATTTGAACAAAAGAATTTTTAAGCAAGTACAATTGCCTCTTTTGATAGGAAAGAATGAAGGAACTTAGATATTTTGAGTGCCCCTTAAAAGTATCAGTGTGTCACCGGGGGCTAGCCTATTATTTATTTCAGTTAATCTTTTCAAAGAATGTGTGAAGTAATTATTATTATCTCCATTTGGCAGATGAGAAAACTGAGATTCAAGAAAGCTTACTAACTTTCCTAAGGCCACAAAAGGCAAAGCCAGATTATAAACCCCAATTTTTTGGTATTCAGAATCCACATCTATCATCTTAGGGTGCCCAAAGTTTGTTCTGTTGGACGCAGAATATGGTTTTTAATTTTAGGGATAGATTTGCATTAAGCTATCCACACGCTTGTATTCAAAGATGTGGGCTTGGGAAAGATGCCTTCCCCTAAGGATCTCTGCAAGAAAATGAAGGTGGCAGAGGAGTGAGGGCTTGGAGATTTCTAGAATGGCGTCTAGATGGACAGTGGTGCATTCACTGAGGATTTGACTTGCTTGAAAAACTGACTGCAAAGGAATTTAATGAGTCCAATTTGGGAAATATTATGTGTGAAGTGACATTGGAACATACTGACACAGCTGGCTGGTAGGCAATTGGGAAAGGATATCAGGAGTGAAGTTTGGGAGCACACAGTGTATAGTTGAAGATTTGAGTTAATGAGAGGATGAGATTTCCCGGATTGAATATGTACAAAGAAGAGAGGACCAAAGATAGAATTCTGTGAATTGCCAAAGCACTGGGAGCTGAGGAGGAAGAGTCAGTGAAGGAGGCTGTAGAACACTCAAGGAGGTAGGAGACGTTTCCAGGGGCCAGTGCCTCTGAAGACAAAGCCGGGGAGAGTTTCAAGTAGAAAGGAGCTGTCACTCATATACAACAATAAAGATAATTGAAGACGATGAAAGCTGAAAAAGAGTCACATGATAAAAAATTATATAGTAAGGCATGAGGGATACATTAAAAAAATAATGTGTTTTATTAATGGAGTTTCTAGACAGTGTCTTCAAATCACAGACAAAGCTATTTTTTCACTGTAGACCAACTGAATTATTACAAGCAATAGAAATCATACTGAAAAGAGAAAACCTGCTGGGAGATAATTAGGCATGCAACACATAATCATTTGAGATGAGGCGAGTCTCCTGACAAGCTTGAGGAACTGTATGGAAGCCTGTGTGGTTGGAGCAGAGTGAGTGAAGAGGAGAGCTGCAGAAGATGGAGTCAGAGAGAGAACCATGAGGGTAGAGAGCATGGGTCCTGAGAGATTACTGTACAGACTAGGATGCCACTCTGAATGGGATGGGAAACTTCAGTGGGATCCGAGCAGAGTCATGGCATGATCTGACATATGCTTTCGCAAATCACATCCAGATGCTATGTTGGGAATAAAGTAGGGAAGACTAGCGGCAAAAAATGGGAGGACCACTTCAGAGGTTATTGGGATCCAAGAGGGACATGATAGTGGCTTGGGCCAGAGTGGTGGTGGAACATGTGATGATAAGAAGTCAGACAGCAGATGTATTCTGAAGGCTAAGCCCACAGAGGAAACATCAGAATAGGAAATGGGAACTATAGACACACCACTTTCTTTCCTAAGATTTTTTTTTTTCCCCTGTAAAAAGTAGCTGGTTGGAGGTGGAAGCAGGGTTGAGATGAATTGTTTTCCAGATTGGGAGAAATCAGAGCATATTTGTGTGATAATGAGAAAGATGTAGTAGTAAGGAGAAAGTTAAAATGGGCAAATTGCCAGCATGATGTCCTTGAATAGATGAGAAGGCAAGGGAGGGAGCTACGCCAATGGGAAAAAAATGGCTCACTTCTACTCATTACTCTGTACTCTGACCAGGTAGGTCCTGAACTTTGCATGTACAGATGTCTTTTTAACATGAACAATTTTCAACGACTGTTTATGTTAGCTTTGTACTTTGAGTACTCATGGATGAAGAAAACAAAATTATGACTGTGCTGCTAATTATAACAGCTGTAAAGTTACATTGAAGAAGAGTACAGTTATGTGAGAGGTATTGTTTTTGTTCAATCTAGCCCCTATGTTTGGTGCATACATAGACCACCATATCATTGGAAACCAAAGATTCATGCTTACTGCCCACTGCATGGCCCCTTGTTTTCTGAACATGCCCGGGTGCTTCTGCATGTGCAGTCTCCTTCAGGATGTCCTTTTATCTTACACGTCCTTCAGGGTCTAGGGCAACTCCTGTTCCACAAATTATTTTCAGTCACAGGCTTCACCCTTTCTTTGTATTCCAGAAATTAATTTCTTCCTGTCCTTTACCTGTATTATGTTTGTATACCTCTGGACCCTTAAATACTTTAAATATGTGTCCTATGCAAACACATACTTGTCTATGCATCTTCTCTCCTCTATTACCTGAGATTATTCCAGCCTGAAATGACATCTTGTTCATTTGGTTTCCCAGCAGTGGACAGTTCAGTATTGAATGGAATGGAAATACTTGAAAACTGGATTTATTTTGTGGCATTCCAGAGGATGGAGTTAGTGTTAGTGGGCAAAATTAAGAACACGATTTTGGCTTAATCGACGGAAAGACATTATAACATCTTGACATCTCAAAAATGGGAAAGACTATTATTGTAAAAACAAGTTCCAGGTAACTGAAAATAACTGACCCCAGTCAGTTCTTCTCCTGACTACCATTTAAGCTCGGAGCGCTATACCAAGTGTATAATATATGGCATCACATTTAGTCTTTACACTAGTCCCACAAATGAGGAACTTTAATCATCCCCATTTTAGTTTAAATGGTTAAGTAACTTGTCTCAGTACACAGCTTATAGGTGACAGTGCTGGTATTGGAACTCAAGCCTGTGTGATGCCCAGGTCTAGATATTTGACTCAGATGCCTCGCTGTGTAGAGGGGGATTCCCACATTGGGTAGGATGTAGGAATAGATAAATCTCTGAGGTTATAAAGGAATATACAATTCTAGGAAAATGCAAATTAGGTAGACTCCTATGCTTTTATGATAGTTTAGCAGGCCCGCTTTCCAAAAGAGAGCCAAGAGATAGAACCTAGTCTATCCATAGTGACATGCCAAGATAATCTTTCACTTCATTCATCCCCATTTATTCTTAGGTTCGAGTTATCCCTGATTCAGAATGGGAACAGGTCCACAGTCTTTGCTAACCGCATTATGATAGGATAAACACTGAGTGGGGCTTGGGGAGCTTAGAAGACCTCTGCCAATGTTGAGGACACTCTAGCTCTTTGAGCACTGGACACAACTCATAGACTCTGTCATTAATATTACCAGAATTCTCAGCATGTGCCTGCAGTAGGCAATTAATTTTATCTCCTTTCTCCTTCATCCTCTTCGAGTCCACACATACCTTAAGATACTTTCTAGAGTAGAAATAACATAAAGATATCATTTTTATATGATACTGTGTCATCCATGAATATAAGAAAAAATACTGTATATTTATATGGTGAGCCATTGATCCAATTCTTCACAAAAGACAAATGCCGTATTTTTAAAAACATTTTATTTTTGATGTTTTGTTCAAGAAAACATGCATACAGTGGAACTAGAATAAAGAATGTTGAATAGAGAAATATAATTTATGCACTTTCTCATCATATTTCAAGATGTTTACTCTTTCAGCAAATAATCTGACTTGACGTTTAGAATCTTGGAGCACAGAGAGAGGCATTAGCACCCCAGCCTTTTGTCTTCTGCTGGCTATTTTGACAGTCCACTCAGGATAAATGAAGAAAGCTTTATTCAAGTGAACATCAACTTCACTTTTCATTGAACTATGACCTTAAAAAACCAATCTTTTAACTTCCTTCAGGGAGCCCTGTGACTGACTGCCTTGTCAGCAAGCTACTTTTCCTGAATCTAAGTTATTTCCTTTCCTACGGAGAAAAATTGCTGTTATCACTTCCAACCCTTTCAGTAATGGCCATTTTCATGTATAGTTTACCCTTTCAAAAAAAGAAAATGAATGTCTTTTCCTTTCTGCTTATTTGCTAAAAAAAATTGTTTATCCTAAAGAAAAATGTAAGGATATAAGCACATTTCATGGTCTGTGGAAAAATCAGCATTTGCAGAGATTTCTGATCCAAGAGACAGCTAAACGTTCTCTAAAACACCTATTTTAAGACATTCATTTCAATTATCTAAACATAAGAAAAACATGGTCTGGTTAAAGCCAGCATCACCCAAGTTACTTCCCAATTTATCTCATTACTTTTTTTTTTTTCAGTTTCTATTCTGCATACTTTTCTCTAACATTTAATACTGGGGCTACTTCTGTCTTGTTTGACATAACCCCAGCCTTGGTTTTGAGACTTGGTGCAACCTGATTTCTTCTCTTAATGATTTTTCTCACCCTTTTTCCCTAGCTCCTCTCTTACCTCTTCTGGCCCTTTAAATGTTCTATCCTTAGCATCCTGCTCTGTTTCTACATATTCTAACTGGACATTCTCACATCCACTCGCCTAGCCTCAAGCCTTGTCTACTCACTGATTATTCCCACATTTAACCTAGACTTCTCTCTTGAACTCCTGCCCAAATACCTCCTAGATGTCCCACAGTTCACCTCCAGCTTAACATGTCCCAAATTGCACCCAGTATCTTCCTCTCAGCCAGATCTTCCTGTGCTCCTTATCTCAGCAGACTACTTTCATGCACACAGACACCCAAGCTTAAAATCACTGAGTAATTCTCCTCTGAAAGATTTCTCCTATCTGTTCCTCCTCTTCCTTCAGAGACTTATTAGGAAAATGACATTCGGTGTAACATCCTTTTGCTTTAAAACCTTTGATATTCCCTATTTCACATACAGGAAAACCCCAAACCCCTTAACAGACAACTTAAAGCTATCTGCAGTTTAGACTCAAGTGACTCTGCTGGGCCCATCTTTTACGGTCACCCTACCCCAAAGGCATGTGTGCTAAATTCAGCATAATCTCTGTATCTTTTTGTCATTGCACATGCCATTATTATCTCTACTTGAGAGGTTTTCCTCTATTTTCTTTTCCTTACCTAATGGCTGATGCCATTCATTTTTCAAGAGCCCCACCAAATGCTGTCTCTTCTTTGACATCTACCCTGGCTTCTGCAGGAGCACATCCTCTGTCTGCTCTTCATGCCCTTAGCCTACCTTCCCACTAACATCAGGATGCCCAATTGTAAACATTACACACCAGTAAAGGACTCTTAAAGAGGAGGGGATATGTCTCCTTCCCTCATTACAAAAGTCTATCATTATGTCTGATTTGTGATAAACTTTTAGTTCTTATTTATTTGTTAAAGAAATGGAATTAACAGGTAAGAATGAAAAATCTTAAGAATGGCCCACCTGATTCCAAATATCTGTCCTAAATATTTATGGTTACACCATATTTTCTTTCTTCCAAAGATCTTTGTTTACTTCTAATCTATAGCAAGCTATCAGTGGGGCACCTGGGATTGGCAACTAGGACCCAAGACCGAGGACAGAGAAATAATTCAATAACTTCGCTGACAGACACTGGAGTCAGAGCCAACATTCTTAAGAGATGATGGGTGTGGCCAACTGCTACCAGCCTCGATCCGCTACATTATAAAACTGGGAGCTAGAGAGAGAGGTGGTAAATCCAAGGCTCATTAGAGTACAGTGTGTGTGAGATGAGAGGCAATTCCCTCCCCTTCCCATGGGGAGTGGAAGTGGGGGTACCCGGTCTTTCTCCCTAAAACCTCCTTAGGGGTTCTAAGAGAATTATTCACAAAGACTGTTGTATCCTTTGGTTCCCTATTTGGGCATTTCTGAGGAAAAAGACTTGTGAATTTATCATGGGAGCAGGGGAGATGAGTATTAGTGAGAGAGGGGCCAGAGGGGGGCAGTGTTAAACTGGGGGCACCCAGTTTAGTGGCCAAGACAGGAGATCTCTGTGGGCCAAGTGGATGCTACTTAGAATGTAACTGAGGTTGTTTCACCTCAATTCCAATACAGTTTTCCCACCACACTCCAGCTGCAGAAGACTGTGGAGTATATGGCCAGTGACAAGAGCTGAGGGGCTTGAATGGCTGAGATGGATTTCCAACTTTCCAAATCATTGGGGCTCAAAGGACTCCTACCACTAGTCCCCAGAGACAGCCAGAATCTGGAGGCCTGCCTCCAGAGGGCATAAATGGCCAGGCTGTGTCCACAGTGCTTACCAAGAGAGAGACATTATGGTGGTGGCCTGTTCGCACGATGCTCTTCTCGTTCCCTGTCTTACCTCTCAGCTCAACACCCTGGAAGGGTAATCCTAGAAGGGCGATACAAGGTGGTGGTGCCCTGAAACAGCCCTCCAGACAAGCAGGGCACCAGTTCATGCTTGTACTGGGTAAAGTGGAGGAGGGCAGAAGGTGAAGATAAACTCATGTTTAATGACTGGCTGGACTGAGGTTTAATATCTGAAAACAACTGGAAAATTATGGAGCTGCCTCAGATGCCTGAGCAGATCCACTACCTAGCAGAGAATTAATGCTTGATATAGTACAATTGGGAAGAATGATTTAGAAACACAAAGGCTTTATATTTCTTGTTGAGTGAACACTGCTTTATAAATTAGGTACATGTGGAAACCCATTTAAATTCAGAGACACTCTGCACAGAAAGAACAAAATTCAACCTCAAACCACTATCAAAGCAAAACTTCCATTACTGACTTATCCCTGAATCTGACAGGTAACACCATTCACTAATGTTCCTAGTGGGCCCTCTGGAGATCAGAATGTGGTCAGAGGTCCCCATGGAGGACATGCAGAAATGAAGTCTTGTTCTGACCCAAAGGGGCTCACAGTATAAAGATTAAGTGAAGATATATGGCAGCTCCTACTCAGATCACAGATTAGAATGTGTACCTAAGCAGTTTCAGGATGATCTGGAACTTTCTGGAACCACTGAGAACTCTGCTGATTAGTATATCAGGAGATATTCAATGTATTACATAAGCCGGCCATGTTTGGAAATAGCTGATATGTTTGTTCTTCTCTCAAGAGCAGAAATGCAAAGTATTTCATGATGGTATAGAATATTAACAGTAATTTCTCCCAAAATTCTTCTGAGGGAAGACTAGGCCATCCTTGAACTCTTTCTAATTCTTTCTCTGTTACCTCAACTCTTGCACCTCCATTATATACATACATATTGCATACTGCTTGGTTGTAGACTCTGTTCCTGCCAGTCCTTTACCAGTCTATTTTCTGACCAATTTCTTGCTTTCTCAGATGATTTTCCCATAATGTCTCTGAAAATCTGAGGTACTCTCTTGTAATAGAATTCCTTGTATCATATAATATTAGTCTTTCAGGTATTGGATTACCCATACACCTGTTTGTAGAGGTCTTTGATTTTTCAACTTCCTCCGTGAAAGATGCCTCTTCTCCTCTTGAATCTTTTGTGGTCCAGCCAATTCCCCATTATCTCCCTCTTCTCTGGGACTCAGTTTCCCTGAACTTCAGCATTCCCTTTAGCCAGCTTTCCCTGGAAGACTATTTTACTACTCCTGGGGGCATCCTTGACAACGTATAATCAACAGTCACAGAAATGTGTACGAGAAACACCAATAATTGTCAAAGTTCAACTTCAGAAGGTTTCATACATACGGGTTCTGTTGATGCTACAAGGCACCAAGTAATCAGAGGTAGGCGGCCATGAGAATTAGCTAAAATGCACTAACATTTTCATAGTAACATATGGTTACAGATAGTAGAGTATACACATAGTAACAACACAGTCATTTAATCCTTAACTCTGTGTGAAGTCACATTGTGTGTTTTAATGAAGGACCTCAAAACAACCCAATAAGAAATCGAGCAAAGACTGTTTCTAATGATAAGCAGTGAGTCTGGCCTCGCAACCTCTCCCTCAATTTTTAAATGGGCCCAAGTAACTTAAAAACCAGAATTACTGGACAGAAGGAGTCTGGGCAGCCCTGATATACCTTGTGTGGTAAGGATAGGTGAATTTTGGTGCGGCGGTTACAGTGGCTCTACTTTATGCCCTGGAAGTCCAATTTTAAACATCCACTTCCATCGGGGACTCTGAGATTGCAATAAACAGTATGAGATATGCTTTATTACAAGGTGATGGAAGTAATCATGGAATACTCTTATGCTTTGCAGATGCTGGCAACTTCTTCCCTTTTGATGTAAAATATAACATGAAGTCTTTGCATTAAAATCAGAGGTATAAAATTTGCTAGCATCTGTAAATATTTTATTCTTTAGGTACTCCCCGGTCCTGAAAATAAAAGGTAGGGAACGTTGACTGAATTTCAGAAATCACCTCCATCCAAGAAGAAACCACCCAGTTTCTTTATCATAACAGCTCCCCCTGCTGCTTCAAAGTGAAGGTTTCGTGATTGTTTGCCGTTTTCCTTTCATTCTTTGAGGGACTCTGGAAACATGGCTGGAAAACATTATCCTCAACTGAACCATAGCCAGGAAAGTCTCAGGAGGGAATTCTTTCCTGACATAAAATTAAACCTGGCTTCAGCATATCTTTGGGGGGAAAAAGGAGGAAAACTTACTGTTGATGTTTCTTGGCTTGGCTTTCTTTCTGTTCTTAAAGCAACATTATTTTAAAAATCTGTAACAAAACCTGTCATCTGCCAAGTCAGCCCAAGCCTCCCAGCCTCTCTCAGCTCAGCTCTCTCCGTCTTGCCCTCTTCCGTTGGCCTCACTCCACTCAAACTTGGCAAAATTTATCCATAAACAGATGCCTTTTAACTCACCGATGGTAGGAGCAGTGGCTCTCTCTCTCTGCCGTGGAAGGGAACCTGGTGCTGAAAGTCCCACGGAGTCCCAGGCACGGGTGGCACTGACGTGGCAGTGGAGCCGCGGAGTGACCAGACCTCCAGGTGGTTGTCTTTCAGCCCTGCTCCATCGATAGCTGTCTCACGACTTCAGAGATGGCTCAGGAACAATTGGCCGCAGGCGATGCATTTTCAGGTCCAACTGGACGCACTGCTTACTGAGAGCGGAAAATCTGGAAGCTGTGGTTGGAGAAGGCCTTTGCCTCTCTGTGCCTGTGGTAGATGGTGTGATGAAAATTGTCGTGTGACCTGCTGCCACTGGTGGGGAGATGCCAAGTTATTCACCCAAGGGGCAGATGTTTTTAGAATCATTGACTTAAAAAAAGAAAAAGAATTGCCTCCATCAGGGCTCTGATGCTCTGGTGGATGAAAGAGATCTTGCATCTCAACATTAGCCCAGACATACTTACTAAACCAGTGCTGGCCTGGGGTTACCCTTTTCTCTGGCATGACCTTCCTTTCTATTCCCATCAAGAACAATGACTTAGAAAGTTTGTCTATGGTGTGAGAGGATTACAGCAAGTGCACTAACACCTGTCAGAAGTTTTGTACAATAGCACACAGCATGATCATTATTGGTTCAGGAATGTTCAGGCATTGGTGTCTGGCTCTAAATCTACTACTCTCATTAAAATGCATTTGTAGGATAATAGAATGCTGTGTTTGGCGTCATCTAGTTAAACTGCACTCTGTGTAGACCAGGAAACAGTATATGACACACACTCCATGTACTCTGTTAGGAAAGGGGCAGAGATGGATGCTAGGATGCTAACACACTGAGAACTTGCCTGTGTGGTCTGGTTTAAGACCTCATTGGTTTCCTTGCTTAAGAATTTCTCCTTCAACTGGCCTATATAAAAGGCTGTTTTTTGGAGGTGAAGGTATTCTCCATCTGAGGCATTCATTTAAAATTTAAATATTTCAGAACAGGATAGTAAAGTAACATTTTACAGTGAACTGTGTTTTTAGAGGACACAGCTAGCCAGTTGCCTAGCTAGGCCCTGAGGATGGGATGACATTGTGAAGTGGTTCTCTGAAGAAGGTGAGTTGAAGCAGAAGGGTCAGGCCAGAGGCAGGTGTCACCTGGGAGGGTCTGGGAGGGCCTGGGGAGGATCACAGGTGGGGACACCTGGGCATCTTGGGGACAAAATGAGAGCACTGTGAGCTGAGGCTTGGTCAATAGGGATGGAAATTGTGGGATCTTGTGAAGAGAGAGGTGCAAGGAGAGTAGGCTGTAAAGACAAATCTGACTTCTCTTTCATAGTTTTCTGAGGCCTAACCTGAGAATTGGTCCTGCGTCCCTCAATTTCCAGACACTTACAAAGTGATTTCATTGTTTTGCATCCTAACAGGTGACTTTCCTCTTCATCTGCTTGATTGGGTCTTAGAATAAAGACTAGGGAGTTGGGCTCTGGAAGAGAGGGCACAGTTCATTCCAGCTGTCGCAACTTTAGCCTGCCTGTCATCATCTCCTTCCTGGACAGAAGCAGTATTATTCTCCTCTCCTCTCCCCCTGTTCCAGATTCATCTCATCCAAAGGCAACCCTGATGGTGTCACGAACTTACTAAAAGATATTAAATGTTTATATTTGGTCAACTGAATGATTTCTCACCTGTGGTAGATTTATTGTTACCAACTATTTAGCCTTCTTTCCTGAGAGAGAACCATACATCCTCTTTCATGGCAATGTGACTTTTAGTGCTTCCTGTGTTGGAGGGGTATCTTTTGCTCTGTTGATGTCAGGGTTGGCCATATGATTTATTTTTGCCAATAGAATATGAGCAGATATGACATATGGCTTGTTTCTGGCAGAAGCTTCAAAAGCCATCGTATGTTTCTCCCAGTCCTTTGCCTTGGGAAACCAGGTTTCCCAAGTAGGAGCAGATTCTTCAGTCTGAGTCGAAGAATAAGATGAGAAGACACATGATATGGAGTCATAGCAGCCACCAGCAGGGAACACAGATGAGAAACAAATGTCTGTTGCTGTAAGCCACTGAGATTGGGGGTTTGCTTGGTACAACAGCAGAATTAACTCACATAAATCCATTCCACAATGTATCCTCAACCTACTTTTCTAGACTTACATGGCATTACAACAGCACATGTACCCTACACTCCAGCCAATCTAGAAGAATTTCCATTCCCCAGCCTCTGTGTTTCTTTTATTATTCTCCTAGCTCAAATTACCTGTCCCCAATCTTCAACAAATCTCACTTTAGAGAATCTTCCAGCTAGCTCTAAATCTAACTCACCTACAAAATCTTTCTGAATGTCTTGATTTGAAATGATTTTTCCCTTCTCTGAATTCCCACGAGCATTCATGGTTATGGTACCTATCACTCTATTCGTTAATAATAAAAAAAGCACTATTTATAGAGCATGTACTACATACCAGCGATAGCTGTGCATGTATGTGTATCTATGAATACCAGATGTTGGTTTTTACCAACTGTGTTTGTAGACACTAAGACGGGGTAAAAACAAAAAGGCTTGGGGTTCCCTGGTGGCACAGTGGTTGAGAATCTGCCTGCTAATGCAGGGGACACAGGTTCAAGCCCTGGTCTGGGAGGATCCCACATGCCGTGGAGCAACTGGGCCCGTGAACCACAACTACTGAGCCTGTGCGTCTGGAGCCTGGGCTCCTCAACAAGAGAGGCCGCGATAGTGAGAGGCCCGTACACCGTGATGAAGAGTGGCCCCTGCTTGCCACAATTAGAGAAAGCCCTCGCACAGAAACGAAGACCCAACACAGCCATAAATAAATAAATAAATAAATTAATTAATTAACTCCTACCACCAACATCTTCTTAAAAAAAAAAAAAAGCTTATTGTGGGTGAAAAACCTGTAAAGATAAAAGGGGAGAAGTAGTAGAAAGTGGCAAGAGTCTTCCTACAACAGTGATCATCTGACACCTGTGGAAGAAGACAGGGAGGATGGAAGCTTGGGTAGCAAGAGTTTCGAGCTGCAGTGCAATTCCAAGAAATGTTCTGCCAAGTCAGTGGGAGTCTTTAAACCAAAGTCTTCTTTGGGAGGAAGGGGTCTCATATCTCAAATGACCTGCATTGGTTCCCCTATCATGCTTGGCCATTAGCTGGGAGCAGCCTTGTGGGAATATATTATAGTGGATCCCAAACAAGAGCTGGGGTTGTTCATCAGTGATGCTCCCATATCATAAAAGCTGAACAGTTCTTTATCATGGCCATCACATCAACATTAGCTTATTGAATCTTCACAAAAACCCTATGAGGTTAGGACTGGTATCATTTTTGCTTTAAAGTAAGGACACTGAGGCCTAGAGAGGTTAAGTGACTTTATTGCCATCACCCAGCTAGTAATGGGCTGGAGCCTGAGCTTGTCCTCTAAGCTATCATTGTAAGTGCATGAATGAGTTAAATGCACCTTGGTGTTGCCTGTGAGAAGGTGGAAACCTGAGCTGACAGTGATCAATGCCACTCTTGTTCTTGTTGGATCCAGAAATGCACAAGCCTCCCTCCAGTTTTCATGACACACAAGCTCTTCCCCTATCTGTGGGTCAAGGAATAGAAGCAGATGTTTCTGATAAAATGTTATGAAATATTTTATGAATAAAACAGCTCCATAGAAGTGCTTCCTAAAACCCCAAGGAAACAGGGTTCTCAGATGCTTTTTCCTATAATTCTTTTTTTTTTTTTTTCTTTTTAAGAGAAGGAGGTCGAGAATAGGGTGGATGGTCAGAAGAACAAGGTTTCAGAACTCTGAGCAGGGTTGGAGAAGAAGTCCAAGAGAATACAGAGAGCCTTATGGGGTAAGAGACTGGAAATGTGGAAGAGATGGCAGGCCCCAGCTCCTTGGGACCACAGGCATAGGGCACCCCGAGGGGCAGGATGGCAGGGGCTGACCATTCAAGGCATAACCACCTGGTGGTCAGGCTGACTTGAATTAGGGAAGAGCACGGAGCCTGTAAGGCGGCTGAAGTTTCCGTTACCTGGAGACGCTACTTCCACAAAGCCAATAAAACTAGCTCTTGGATTTGGGGTTGCTGCCACTCTGAGAGCTACTGAAAAAAGTCCTTGGGCCAATGATAGCACCAGAATAGAGTGGTAATAATGAAGACACCCACCAATAACTTGCTTAAAAACCCACAAAGGTCAATGCCATACTCAAACTAAAGAGAGCCACCCACCAGCTGCAAGTTGGCAGGTGAGGCCAAAATGGGAAGAAAAGGAAACAAGACCACCCTGCGAAGGTACGGTGGGTGGAGCCAAGGCTGCATGAAACCTCGTGAGAAAAACAGTACCTCACTCTGGCAAGCCAAAGAGAAGCAAAGTGATGAAGAAAAGGTGAGGAAGGCAAAGCCTTCTCTTTGTTGTTATGAGAGGGGGTGCACCATTCCTGGAGAATACCAGGTCCAGGCGTGGAGTGAATGGAGCAAGCTCCTATTCCAATTCCCAGCTTCAAAAATTTGCTCCATTTACTGTATTGTCCTCAGATATTAACCTGATGAGAGCAGATACTACACTTGATCATAGCCAAAAGGCCCGGAAGCGATTCTTTCCTGTAATTCTTGAGCCATTATTCCAGTCCTATTTCCTGCTGCATCTAATCAATGATGTGTTGTTATAGTATGCCTATTGTTTTGGTCTTCTGAATCCATATCTTTTTTTCTCCTGAGATTAATTTCTTTCTTTCTTGTTATGTTTCCCATTATTGAGAAGTTGTGAATGGTCTTGCTGAGAAAAGCTGATAAGGACTGACTCAGATAGATAGTTGGTATTTTGAAAGGAGACCAACTACTTTTCCCACCCCCAAAAACAAATAAAGAAAAGAAAACAGAGGGACTTTTAGGGTTAGGGTAAGTAGACCATTGCTTCCTATTTTCCTATAAACCAAGCACCTTTTTCTTACCTTTCTCTTTGGGTC
Organism: Mesoplodon bidens; assembly: GCF_964165515.1. Taxonomy (NCBI): domain Eukaryota; kingdom Metazoa; phylum Chordata; class Mammalia; order Artiodactyla; family Ziphiidae; genus Mesoplodon; species Mesoplodon bidens. The sequence goes on from NC_138160.1 coordinate 33,645,336, forward strand.
CAGTTTAAAAAAACAAAGCAAAACAAAAACACCCAACAAATAACTCACAGCCATTTGATTATATGTATATCTATTATATATATAATCAAATATGTGTATCTATTATATATACACATATATGTATATATATAATAGAGAGATGAGTATATGGTATGATGTATAGATTTATCTATATATATGGTATGAATACACAAGATAGACTTCTTTCTACTGCAGTAGGTGGGGTTACGTAGAATGCTGGCATGTGGTAGAATCAAAAGACTTCCTAGGCCAAATGCTATCTGCAGAAGTTGCAAGGAGAAACTAAAAGACGCCAAGCAAGCAACCATACAATCAACCTCCCAAATCCTCCCTGGATCCTTACACTTATCACTGTTCCCCTGACCACAGTGTGTGGCATTTTACTTTTCAGCTCAGGGTCAAGACCTGCCCTGGACATGGCACTGGAGGTGGGATCAACTATCCCATAAGCTCTTTTAACTGGTGCCATAAACAAGCCTAGTTAATGCGCTTATAATTAAAAGGCATTTTTCTCCCACTGCCACGTTAAGTTGAATTCATTGAAGAAGTTTTTTTTTTTTTTTTTCTGCCTTTGGAAGAAAATTATCAAGCACCATGACATTTCTGGTCATCCTCATTTTATAAAAAGAGACCTCCAAATCTCCCAAGTCTTATTTCAGAAATTAGGATCTTGAGTCATAATATGTTAATTAACACTACGATTTGCATTTGCAAATAAGACTTGTACTCCATTTGCTAGAGGTGGCACTGGACAAGTCTGTCTTTGGAGAAAAGGATGTGATGGGCTTCTTGCTTCTTTGCCCAACTTTCCTGTCACCCAATAGCTGTTCTTTCTGACTTGGGGCTGAAAATAGGAGAGGAAAGACAGATAAAGGGGAAAGAAAAAATCCACTTAATTGTCCTGCTGGTAAGCTGGCTTCTTGTGCTCAGAGCCTCACAGATGGTCCTCCAGACTCACAACCTGCTTGGCCCCTCAGACAGTAACAGACAACAGTTCTTTTCACCTTTGACCTATTGTTCCTATTACCCCTCAGCCTCTGATTTTCAGGTGCTTCATTTTACACAGATCCTCTCAGTCCCAATTCCCTTGTCCTCTGGCAGAAGTTCTTTTAGGCACGTCTTTAGGATCCCACATAAAACGGCCCCCAGCGGGCATCCCTTTCCCGGAGCCTCCACCTGGCTGTAGGCATGCCAGATCTTGACTTGCAGTCAGAGGGGAGCAAAGTTATCTCCTAGCCACAGTTCCCTCTGCTCCCCCGGAGCACCAGAGGGAATTTGGTATGTGTCAGAGGAACCTCCCAAACCCAGCAACAAAAGCCGTTTCTCAGAGCTGTCTCCTTTGAAAGCCCTCCCACTAGACTCCAAGTCAGGAGCCAGGTCTCACCCTCACCCCTTGCCATGGGGTGGAGGGTAGAACTCAAAGTATAGCTTTTTCTATCTAAAGCTTTCTCTTAAATCTTCCTCTTAATTTCCAGTTTGGGGAATCTTTTTACCCTTGAAGTGGGTGAAGGCCCCAAATCATGTACCTGGGTCTGAGCAATTTCCTTTGAAATTTGCATCTTGATTTTCAGCCTCTCCCCTCACTTGATATCTGATGTTGTTTACATGGCATTTCAGTTGAATCTTCCATTTCATACGATGTGTCACCTTTTTTCAACGTTCTCTGCCCCTTTTAGCAACTTCTGTGGAAATTTCTATGTTCTTATGCTGCATACTCTACTAAGTCCCTAAAATGTGTCACCTCCCTGGGGCTTAGCCTTCCTTGGTCCTCCTCCTCCCTTTTTGACATCTAACCTGTCCCAGGCCTCCCCAACAGCACACCATCATATTTTAGATTTGGGGCTTCCATCCTCAGGGCCCTGATCTTTGCTAAGGGAGCTTCAGTGACTCCTGTGAATGTTCTGTCCTGTGTTCTTTTTCCACGTGGCACTGGGCATGTTCATACACTATCAACTGAAAGTAAGAACTTGACCCAGAAGTTTTCTAAATTTGGGGATGGTTTGTTGTTGTTCTTCTTCTTGTTTTTACTTTTTAGCAAAACCCCTTTTACAAACAAAATATTTCAATCCATTTGCTAGTAAAAGTTTCAAACAGATAAAACATGAATAAGTGGGAATAAAGTGAGAGTGGGCTCCCAGAGACCACCCATCTGGCTTCCTCCGCAGCTCCATAGGCACTGATAAATCCTGGGGGCATCAGGAAACACACTTGGAAAATCTCGACTTTTAAACAAAACGTGACTTTTAAAACGGGAGCAAAGCATGTAAGATTGATTCTGGGGAAGGGATGTGTGCCCCACAGCCCTTCAGAAGTCACACCATATGGGCTGCCTCCTCTCTATGAAAATTATTGAACGCTAGGGGCCCCAGCCCCAATTCCCTGCTTACTTCTGATACAATCAGCTTCTAAATGCGACCTCTTGGCAAGACCTCAGTGTGCCTTGGAATTTGGTTTATTTATTTCTTTAAAACCCAGGCTTCTGAAATGGAATCCCTATGAAGAGACTCATAAAGGCAAGGGCTTCTTTTCTTCAAAAACTGAAAAAAACAAAACTAAAAACAAACAGCTCTCAAAACTTTATTCTGTGGATTATGTTTATGGCATTTTAATGCCATTCCTTAAATCTCTAAACCATATGAACTGCTGAGACTTTAACAGACTAATTATGCTGCTGGCCTTTTGAACCTTGACTGCTAGGGACTATGTTACTGCTTTGAGTTTTAAAAGGAGAGCCAAAATGTCCCTTTACCTTTTCCATGTCAGTATTTTTTTCCTATAAATGTACGGACACTCTGTGATATGGACATCATCTGGCCAACACAGAGGAATGGACCCTACCCTTTAGCTGTCCCACCCACCAGCCATGTGGGTGTTTAGACATTCTCATACATATTCAGATTTCCTGGTTAGGCATGTGGAGCAAATCAAGTGGTTGCTACTTAGGGAGGAATTGGCAGGATGACTTTACTTCTTTTTGGGTGAAGAAGGATTCAGGAAGAGTAGAGGGAAAAGGATTCAGAAGTAACACTAGAAAAAGAAAATAGTCTCTTTTTGCCCTCACAGTCATTTCTCTATTGGTGACCCCAGAAGAGCTGGTGTTTGTGAAATAGGACTCTAAAGGACTCCGCTCTAGTGAATAAAACAAGCTACCATGATCCTGACAGGCCACAAACTAGGCATGATCGGAGTCTGAGAGGCCTGGACCCACAAAAATTTTGGATTGATTATTTTGCATTGCCTGCACTTTATCCCTGGGAGGAATGAAGCCCAGAGCTGGGGGGGAAGCCAAGGAGGCTTGTGAGGGCATTTGGTGTGCTTTCCTTACCCCCTGGGGATCCTTGATTGTTGAGCAGTCTAAAGAGAGCTGAGATTCTCAGAGCTTTGTTGAGGAATGACAAATGGCCAATGTGAGCTGTGGAAGCAGCTCTCAGGAGGCATCTGCTCCGATTAACCTCTTTTTTGACATCTGAGGTGGCAAGAAACCCTCTGCACTGATTGAAAAACAGTGTTTAAAACAACTGCTACCTTTAGAAAGTAACTGTTTTTACTTAAAATTTACTTCCGAAGAATGTTGGACTGAAGGATTGATATCTAATGATTAAAATCTAGTAATGAATCTCTGGAAGCCAGAAAGAGAGGAATCAGAGCTATTTCACCAAGGAGGTCAGCTCAGCTCCTCCACAAACACCCACGAACACCCCAAACCACTTTTCTCTCTTTTGATGTTTATAGTTCACACATGCAACTTGGCACAAGAGTATGTACTGTCTTACATGGTGAATGATTGTTTTATATGTTCTGTCTTGACTCCTCAGTGATCTATTTCTTAAAGGCAGAGAATGAGAACATGGGTTCCATTTTTAATATACCACACGAGGTTTCCCTGCTCAGTGCTGGGCACAGAACAGGTCCTCAGAAAATCTTGGTTTGTTGATCAGTGATTGGCAAGTCTCAGTAATTGTCAAATGCATTGAAGAGCCCAACACCAAGCCTAGGTCTCCTTCTGCTGATTGATGGTATTGGCCAAAGAAGCAAGAGCCACGGGCATTCGGTAAGCTGCGGTCAGTTTTATGGCATCCCAGGCAGAAAATTATCATCTGTTCAAAATGCTTAAAACTAACTTGTATATTAAATATGACTAATTTTTTCTTCCTTGTCAATTTTTGTGTCTAAGTATTCTCACTGCAATATAACATAAAAGTTAACACAGACTTTGGAGCATTCACATTCCAGCTCTGCTATTTATTGGTTGTGACCTTGAGGAATTCTATAAACTCTAAATATCTTTTTCTCTCTCATTTTTTTTTCTTTTCTCTTATCTTCAGACAGCATCCCTAAAATTATTGCAGGATAACTTGTTTGCTTGGAAGTTAAATCTTCCACTCTACACTGTTCAGGAGACTAACCATTGACGTAGTTCAAAATTCTTCCACAGATATACACAAAAACATACCTAGATAGAGAATGATAGATAGATAGATAGATGATAGATAGATAGATAGATAGATGATAGATAGTAGAAGGTAGATTGATGATACATGATAGATTATTCTAATTACTCTCTTAAGAGGATAGATTATGCTAAAGAGAGACTCACAATCTAAACCAGGATGGGTTGAAGTGTGCAGTTTGGGATATACACTTGGGGCAGAACATTGATATTTGTACAAATGGCAGAAGCATAGAAAATGTTGAGGCAAGGAGGGGACCCGGGAGAGAGGAGAGCAGGGTGGTTGGAGTGGAGCACAGGATCAGAAGAGGAGGAAGAGCTGGGAGGTCCCCACTGGTAGAGTAGACCAGCAGGAGCTTTGAAGAGAAAAATTACTAGGAAGTTATTAATTTGTTTGCCATGGGGTATGTTGGCATCTCTCTCCTTGTGTGTCACCGTCGTGTCTTTAATAGAATACCCTTGACTGTACTATGCTCACTGAGGCTTTTCTGTGAAAGTTCTTTCCATTGGTAATATTTAGAGGACAAACTTCACTTTCTTTATCTCTAAAATGGTGATAATGATGGGGTTAGAGCATAAGCATCAAATGAGCTTATGAAATGCTGGCATATAATAAATGATTATTTTTTTTACATTTTAAATACATTGTGAATTGATTTATCTATAAGTTCATAACTGCCTATGATTTTATACTTACTATTGATTAGAATTGTTTTTGTGTTGCAATATAATGAATGTTTGAGAGTGCAGGTATTGGAGTCAAACAAACCTGGGTTCAAATGCTGACTCCGCCCCTTTTTTGTGTGAATTCAGGCAAATGCCCTCTCTTTTCTTATTTGTAAAATGGGGATTATATTCATGTCATAGAGACATGGTGAAGGGAGAAGGTTAAGGAGACAACATTCCAAGGCTGTATTACTCAAGGTTCTCAAAGGAAAAAAGATTAAACACTCAAATGGGAGTAACTGGAGGAGAATTTAAGAAAGGGACAATTTATAAAGTTGTGGGTAGGCTGTAGGGGAAGCAGCACAATGGTTGGTACTGAATCCTTAGACTAGCAATAGAGGGCACGAGAGGTGTGGAGAGGAGCAGAGAGGGGTGGAGAGAGTAAGGACTGCAATCTGGAAGGACTGTTGTGTGGGACAGAGGATAAGGTAGTCACTCGATGTGGTCCACACTGATCAGTATCTCTGGGCACAGAGCAGAGATGGGGGGCAGGATGGAGGTGGATACAGAGAGGCATGGAAAGTGTCAAACATGAAAATGATTAGCAAAGTGCCTGGTGTAGTAGTACTCAATAAATGATTGCATATATTAAACAGAATAAGATATATATAATATTAATGATCATGAATCTATAGCTTTTTTCTGTATCCCAAGAAATCAAAAAAATATCTGGTTTTATATGCCTAGTGAAATCAGTATGATTAAAATATTGGTTCTTGCCAATTCACCAGGGTTCATCAGAATCCCCTCATATGTATCCTATCCTCAGGGGGCAGGGGCAGCGTTTTCAGATTCCCTGCTAAACTCTCTTTCTCATAACAGCAGTATAAATATGCTCTATGATGAGGAACTTCACTGCCAGTGATAAAATACCCTGGCTTGCTCACTTTCCAGCCATGCTACCTGAGCCAAGGTACCATACCTCTTTGAGCCTCATGTATAAAAATGGTCTTCTATTTTTGTGGCAACACGGATAGACCTTGAGCGTATTATACTAAGTGAGATAAGTCAGATGGAGAAAGACAAATACCATATGATTTCCCTCATATGTGGACTATGAAAAAAAAAAAGAAAAAAGAAATGAAAAGCCAAAATAAAAGAACTAACCAAACAGAAAACAAACACATAGATACAGAGAACAGAGTAGTAGTTACCAGAGTGGGGTGGGGTAGGGTGAAATGGGTAAAGGGATCAACTGTATGGTGATGGATGGAAAGTAAAATTTTTGTGGTGAGCACACTGTAAGGTATATAGAGGTAGAAATATAATGTTGTCCATGTGAAATTTATATAGTGTTATAAACCAATGTTACTTCAATAAAAATAAATATTAAATTTTAAAAATGATTTTCTAAACATTGATGTACCCCAAGGCTTAGTCGCCTGCCATTTACTCTTCTCTGTCTAATCTCAATTCTTGAGTGATCTCATCTAGTCTCAAGGATTTAACTATCATTTATAAGAGATGACCTCAAGCCCAGACTTTATTCTGAGCACCACATTAGTACATCCAACTGCCTACGTATCATCTCCACTTGGACGTTAAAAGTCATCTCAAATAGAATTTGTCCCAAACCACATTCTTGATTCTTCCCTCTCCACCTTCCCAGGACCCCCCAACAAAAAAAAAAAAAAAAGGAAAAAGGAAAAAAAAATTTTTTGCCCCTACCCACGTTCATCTCATCTAATGGACCTCCATCTCTCTAGGCTTAGGTTTAGCCCCCATCACCTCTCAATTAGAATAATTTGGATTAACTGTCTCTAACTTGTCTTCCTGCTTCTACAGTCTTCTTTCCCACACCATAGTCATAATCTCCACAGGGATGATATTTGTAAATATAGGTCATATCATACCACTTATCTGCTCAGAACCCTAAATTGCTTCTTGACTCACTCCAAGTAAAAGTCAAAGTCTTACCAACTTGTCCTGTGAAGTCCTTACATGATTTGTGTCCTCACTCTCCACTGATTGACCTCATCTCTTATTTTTCTACCCTGTAGTGACTCTGTTCCAGCTACACTGGGCTTCCTTGCTGTTCCATGAACATGCAAAGTATTCTCCCATTGCAGGCAGGTTGCTTGCATTTGCTGTCTCCTTTGCTTCGTACTGTCTTCTCTGTCCCCAGGTGTCCTGAGTAGTCCTACAGTTCCATCAGATTCTTCACAAAGTCCCTTGCTCAGCGAGGTCTTCCCTGACTCTGCATCTAAAATAACACATCTCACTCTCAATTCTACTTCCCTGCTTAATATTTCTCCATGGTGTTATTATCATCTTACATATATTCATACTCATTTCTTTGTTTGTCTTTAGTCTCCTTCCTCTAGAATACAAGCTCCAGGAAGTCAGGACTGTGTCTCTTATATTCACTGCTATGTTCCCATAGTTACGACAATGAATGAATTAGCTCATAGCTTAGAGTTGTAGGGACCGTTAACAGTTGGTGGTTCAATGAGATGAAAGTCCTGAAAGGGTCTTTCTTAAATAAAATACACATGATCTGGGATTCTGGGCTAGTCTGTTAAATACTTACTTATTTTATGTTCTATTGCCAATAAAAGTACTAATAAATAATGTAATTTTAAGTTGTTTTTGGTGTTAAAGGAAATATATGTTCATACTTAAGTATACTTTTCATGTGTGAGTTTTAGGATACAAATATTAAGACCACAAAAATTTCAATGAAATGAGATAACATTTGTGAAATTGTCTGTCATGGGGCCCAGAATACGGAGGCGTCTTAGCAGATGTTTGTTTTCTTCCTGCCATCCTTCTGGAGGCAGAGGAACTTCTGTTGCTCCTGAACTTGGGGTTGGAGTATGCATTTTATCAAACTTGTTACTCCATTTACACACCTCTTTCAATTCCATTCAACAGAAGTCAGTGGGCAATATGCAAAGGCAGGACCACTGCCATGAAGACGTGTGATGATTTCTGCAGACTTCCCAAGTGTTCTCCCTTATATCCAACATAAATTATTATACAAATAATTCCTAGAGTATCTTACAATGACATAGTGCAGTGTTTCCCAAACTGTGTTCCAAATCAATGCAAGCATCTACAAGATATGAAGTTCCTCAAAGGCAATGTTTCATGGTCAAAGAAATCTGGAGAAGATGGGGTTAAAGAAGACTAAACAGATTCCAACACTTCTTTTAGTGTTTAATCTAATAACCTGTGTTGTGAATCTTCTCGAGGAAAGTCATTCGTGTAGGATTTTCTAAACTTACTTCACCATAGAACCCATCCTTATAGACCCTCAAGTTCAACTAAACACACTTTGGAATATTCAGTATAGTTTAAAAAGATTTGATTCAATTTTCATATAATCCTCTAAGTTAACAGAAAAAAACATAATTATCCCCATTTTACAGATAAAAGGAAACTCTCAGCATGATAACTGGCTTCTTCATGGGTTGTAAAAAGGTAGAGTGAACTAAACTAAGAGCTTTTGCTGAGAATTTTAATTTTCATTCCATTGCAACATATTGCCATCTGTATTAGTTTCCTAAGGCGGCTGAAACAAATCACCGCAAACTGGATTGCTAAACAACAGAGTTATTTTTCTCTCTCATACTTCTGGAGGCTCAGAGGGAGAATCTGTTCCATGTCTCCTTCCTAGCTTCTGGTGGTTGCCAGCAATTCTTGGAGTTCCTTGGCTTGTAGCTGCAACACTCCAATTTCTGCCTCTGTCTTCACATGAGTCTCTTCCTCCTGTGTGTGTCTCAGTGTCTCTCTCCTTATAAGGGCACTGGTCATTGGATTTTCTAAATTATTCTGCTGCAGAAAGGCTTGCTATGTACAAGCTTGAAGGATTCATTTTTCTAGGCTAGAATCAAATCTTTATTTTATGACCCAATCGGGAGTCCTCTTCACACCTTTAGTCAGAGAGTAATTGTCTCTGTTTGAGTATCTGCCAGCTTATTTCTTTTTCTTTATTGGAATTTACCAGAATTCCATGCAGTATTCTAGTCACGATGCACCCATATGACACAAAGAGGGTGTGATAATAAATTTCTAATGATTCTCAGATTTCTTATGGCTTTGCGGTCATGCCAGCCTTTTGGGACATTCTCCATCCAGCTACTGGAAAGAAGTGTTCTCCCCTTTCAAGACAGCTCAGTCAGTAAAGTTTAAGTCTAGAGCTGCTGGCACCTGTCTTTGTCACTTCTGGGAAGAAGAATCCTGAGCACTGAGACAACTTCAAGGAAGAAAGAGGAAGGATGGAAGGAAAGAAAGGGGAGGAGGGAGGCGGAGGCGGAGGGGGAGAAGGAGAGATCTAATAGACCTAATCCAACTGAGGCCTGGATCCAGCCATCCCTGAACTGCCCTATTACAAAGCACAAAATATTCTTTTTCACGGGTCGACTTGTATCCTTTGCCTGACATTGTCCAGACAAATATAGTATGAAGTTCCTTACGTCCAATTATAACCTGCTCAAGGCGAGGGAGATGGAGCTGTGAGCAAGTGCCTGCCTTGGGTCAGGCTGTGTTAGGTCCATTATATGTTATGTCATTTAAGTCTTATAATGACTTTATTAATTAGGTATTGCTAACCCATCAATTAAAACATCAAAACATTAGGATAATATTTTCCTTTAACTTGCAAGAATAAGCTTTAAAAATAAAATGCAGATATATGTGTATATATGTCTGTGTGTTTATATGTATATATAGATACATCCTCTCTATATACATATATATCTTACTGTCATTTACATTAAGAGATATATGTATATGTGTGTATGTATATATATATATACATATATAAGTGTGAAATAAACAAACTTGACCTGCTAGTGGTGAAGAGACTTCAGCTCCCTGTTTAGAATCAGTGGGAGCGTTTCCAGGGCTGTCAACTCACTCGCCAGGAAAGTCAACGCTCTATTGAAACCTTGAATTGTACATATAAATACTGAGAAATGTATTTTAATTCCCCACAGACAAGTATTCTGAAAAAAGAGACAACAGGGGTATTCTAAATTCCTGGAAATCAGGTGGAGGAAGGACTGTAGCCATAGGAGAATAGGAACAAAGCATCCATTTCTATGTTGAGTACCTTGGAGGGAAATGTGTGAGGCTTTTAAATGGAACTTCATTCCATTTAATGCCCCCTGGCTGCATGAGTTCCTCTGAAATGGCCATACTGTTTACTGTCAAACTGAAGTGGAGTACCTAGAGATGATCATACTAAGTGAAGTAAGTCAATCAAAGATAAATATCATATGATATCACTTGTATATGGAATAAAAACAAATGATACAAATGAACTTATTTACAAAACAGAAACAGACTCACAGACATAGAAAACAAACTTACAGTTACCAAAGGGGAAAGGTGGGGATGAGGAATAAATTAGGAATTTAGGTGTAACATATACACACTACTATATGTAAAAAGGATAACCAACAAGGACCTACTGTATAGCACAGGGAACTATACTCAATATTTTGTAATAACCTATATGGGAAAAGAATCTGAAAAAGAATATACATTTTATATATATATATATATATATATATATATATATATATATATATATATATATAATTGAATCACTTTGCTGTACACCTAAAACTAACACACCTTGTAAATCAACTATACTTCAATTTAAAAAATATATGTAAAAAGATATTTTAAAAAATAACTAAAATAAAAATTTAAAAAATGAAGTGGAGTGACCCTACTATGGAAAATAATACAGTAGTTATCTACTTTCAGTTTCTTACCCTTGCCACAATAGGCTAGCTGTGTCACTGCCATCCTCACACACACATCGAATGCCTAGAATCTTTTAGTGACTTGACACCATTCACGGGATAAAAGCTCCTTATCTCCAAACCAGGGAATGCATTCTCCCAAGGTCCCCATCTGACCAGATCTGACTCTTGTCTACCCGGCCAACCTCATGTCCTCACCTGTGGCTTACGCTCCGGCTAAACCAGTCTGCTTCCAGTTACACCAACACGTCGTGCTCTGCAGTGCTGTCCAGCCTTTGCAGGTGTGTCCCTTCTGCCTGGACTCCCTTTCCCAGTCCTATTTGCTTGACAAACATCATTTAAATCTCTTTCAGGAATCTCCTTGATGAGGCACATAAACCCAGAGTTTATACCTGGGCTACTTATATCTTTGCTTCCATAACACATACATTTTTTTTTCCCTATCTGCAATAGTAAGCATAACACTTCTGTCTAGTACCCATATAAGTGGGGGATTTTTGCTTTGGAAAAATAGTCCATTATAGTGTATACAGCCATAGGCTTTGGGATTAAACTGCTTGTGTTTAAATCTGAATTCTACCTCTTATTACCTGTGAGACCTTGGATATTTATCTTCTCTGGGCCTCAGATTCCTCATCTATCAAATGGGGAAGGTAATACTAACACTCCAGGGGATTTCTGTGAAGATGAATTGAGATAGTCTAAGCTAAGTGATTGTTGCAGATATGTTCTCAACAAAGGTATATTATTTTGTCTACTAACTTAGGGAAGAAGGATGCTCTTTGTCAGGAATTGGCCAAAGTAATGCTAGAGCATAGTTAGGCCATTTTCAAGACGCTGCAGGACGTCTGTTCTATTTTCCCCTCTTGCTTGGGCACATCAGCTGCTTACAAAGCTGACTCAGGATAAGAACACCAGCCTTGTCAGTCACCTAGGGAGACACCTCTGTCTTGCTGTTTCCAGACTCCTCCAAAGGTTCCAATCAAATAGTCAGCATATAGTACTGCTGGTTTGGGGCACAGACAGCCCCTAATTCAGCCTTCTCCCAAATTCCATGCCATATTTTGTCACCTGAGCCTTTAAAGTTTTTTGCCATTTTAAGTCTCCTTTGAGTAGGTCTAGCTGCTTCTGAACCCATTACAAGAATCTTCTTGGGAAGGAATGAAGGAAATGGTTCTGGCAGGTTCTAGCACTCCTCCTGTAATCTAAGGATCTCAGACATTAGCCACCATTCTCTCCTTTACTTCCTGCCCCAAACGGCAGGCACATCAATAGGCAAGTATACAGTGGGAACTCTGCAGGTAACAGCATGGCTTTCCAGCACAGCCAGCCCAAAAGCTCATTGAAACCAGCCATACTGTTGTGGTTTGCTAACTATTGTCTTTACCAGTGAATTCTATGTTCTGGGTAAGTCCAGGGTGCAGACCACTGTGGAAAGCTTCCAGGCCAACCTTTGTGCTGGTGAAGCCCAATTAAGCAGAAGTACACCAGGCAGGAAGCACTCCTGCCTACAGGTCAGTGTGTCTCACAAGTTGTTTTTTTTAACAAAATCCAGTGCCCTTTATTTGGTTAGATAATCCAAGGCATACTTCCATTAACCAGAGTCAATATATCTCTTTCCTCCAAAATGAAAGATGCATGTAAGTTCTCTGGCTTTCTCTTTAGTGGTAGATGAAGGCAATTTAAAAACCTGACTAAGAAGAATTCCCCTTGGATTCATCCTTCTATCTTCCTCCAAGCGCAGCATTAAAGATGAACCAGCATCACACTGTACTGAGCAAGGCACCGGATTATACTTTAACAAACCTAATGTGAGCTTTGATCTTTAACCCTTGAATAGTGGTCGCAGAGAGCAGGTTCACTTAATCTATTAGCATCTATAAACACAGTCTCAGGCATTTACTTTTAGAGAAAATAACCTGCTCATTTCAGTGGAACAAGATGGACAGCCAAGGTCAATGAAGCATCAAAAGTAAGTTTTCCAGCCCATTGTGGAGGCGGGATGGGGGATGACTTTTTTTTTTTTTAATGATATTTAACAAATAGCATCTGAATGGAATTTTAAATCAAAACCCCAGATGATAATATCTTGGCAGAAGAACCTACTTTTTTTAGCACTCTTTTTTTTTTTTACCTTCTGACATCTGTTCTTCTCACTTTCTGAAATAACCATTTCACTTAGCTAATGCTGTGAGGTGTGGGCTGGGAAGTTACTCATTTTCTCCATCACCCATAGAAACAATTTCTTAAGACTTAAAGGAGATTTTTTTACCCACCTCTTTCATATGAGGTAAATCCTTACCAAGCTTGAGAAACAATCAAAATTCCGAAAGTCTCAGAGCTACCTCATGGAATCCTGGCTTGCTTTTTCTCAGGCAGGAGAAATATATCACTTGCCCCACCTACAGGTATGACTTGGAATTGCCTGTAAAGGGGATTCTGGGAGCAGAAGGTATTTACTGAATTTCAAATTTAAACCAAACACCATGAAAGAGGGAGCAGAGATAAGAGAGAATTAAAAGATAAAATTTCTATTCTCAAAGAACATATAATGTGTGGGAAAAGTAAAACTACTTAGAAATTATAACAAAAGTGTAATATATAATTTGCCAAGGATTCTGTGAAGATGGTAGGTTCACTACACATGCTTGACCCCTTTCTCTCCCCAGGGTCCCCACTGAGACCCTGAAGACTTGTTTTGTATAAGTTTGGGGCAGGAAGGAGGGAGGGAAATGTTAGCCAGCTGTAGAGTCAGGAGGGGGAGGGGTCCCACCTGCACAGCAAAGATCAAGGGCTCCTGGCCACAGCCTGGGGCAGCCAAGTGATTTCCTTGTAAGGCCCTGGGACAGGGGTGCTGAAAAACCCTAGCCCCTGAGAAGAGGCTAGCACAGCCAGAGGAGCCTGGGACAAAAATCCGAGGTTACTGCAGATGCTTGAGGAGGTCAGCCAGCTGTCCAGGCCTGTCACCTCAGTGACCCCAGGAGGGGCTGCCAGTTTCCAGAGGAGGCCTGCCTGGCTGAGCCAAACTGTTCCCCTCTGGTGTTAACTTTCTTTGCCTCGAGATCAGGAGATGCCCAGGAATCCGGTGGCTTCTCTCCCTATCCATTAATCCCAAGATCACAGCTGGTTGGCCCATTGTCACCAGCCTCCTGGAGTAGTAAAGCAATTTTTTTTTTCTGTCTGCCGATTCACAACTCTCATGGAAACAGATGGCCAGTTCTAAGGAATCTCTCTCCTAATAATATGCTGGGCTGCTTGTGGGTCTGCAAGGATGGTGATAAAGTTGAAGAGGCTACTGTACTTTGTTATTTTTAAAGAACATACAAGCATATTGTAGCCAAAAATATTAAAAGACTGAGAAAAAATATGTTGGTGTTTATGAGACTATGCTGGAAGCTTATTATGACACACTGTCTGCATGGGGTGCATGTTTCTGGATGACACCTGATGGGTGACCCAGATCTCCTGGATCTTGTCTTGACAAATCCTGTTTGCTGCTATCTCTGCTTCAAACTTTGTCCTCCCCTGCTTCCTGAGACTGCAGCTGGTAGGATATTTGCCTCTGCAGCAGCCTTCTGTGCTCTTGGACTAAACCTTAGCCTCTTGCAAAATTCTCCTACTCTCTGTTAAGTTCTTCAAGACCTTCATTTGTGTGATCCTATTCCATAGCACCTTCTTCCTGTTCTTCTCCTTTTCTTTGCAAGATTTCTTGCACTTGAACTTTTCTTGTACACATGACCTCATTCCCACATTGTTTCCTTTCCTTCCTGTCAAGTTGCAGTAAACTGTCCTTCTCAGCCAACTTCTTTTCCTTCTTTTCCTCTATTCTAATTCTTTCTCCCAAGCATCCTCCTCTTCACGTTGCTCTGCTACATATCCCTGAGAAAGCTTCCATTTTCTTCACATGTCTTCTCTTTTTTTGCTTCTTTCTTATCAGTCTCTTCGTGGAACTTTTTTTTTTTTTTTTTTTTTTTTTTTTTGCAGTACGTGGGCCTCTCACTGTTGTGGCCTCTCCCGTTGTGGAGCACAGGCTCCGGACGTGCAGGCTCAGCAGCCATGGCTCACAGGCCCAGCCGCTCCGCGGCATGTGGGATCTTCCCGGACCGGGGCACGAACCCCTGTCCCCTGCATCGGCAGGCGGACTCTCAACCACTGCGCCACCAGGGAAGCCCTATTCGTGGAACTTTTGAAGGGCCCTTTGCACGAGCTTCATGTTCAAGTCTTGCTCTGTTCTCTATTCCTGTTGAATAGGTCCTACCTTCTCTCAGAAGGCTTTTTGCTAAAAGGTCCTAATTTCCTGCTCTGTCTTCTCTTCCTTTAGCTTATCCTGTTCTTTCTCAAGTTTACCCTTTGTACCGTTGTTTCTCCTCTTCTCTGTCGCTGCACCACCTGCTCTTGTGCTTTGATATTGGTGACCTGGGCGCCCAGCCCCAGGTGTGTGTTCTCCACCAGCTCTTTCTGTCTCCCCGCCTCCTGGGCTTCTCAGTTTTTCTTGGCTCGTTGGTCTTCCTCCCAGGATTCTGAGAACATCTACTCTTCCACCAGCTTCTACCTCTTCAGCTCCTCACTGAATTCTGCCTGTGCTTTCCACTCTTCACACACCTTCTGATGGATATAAAGCAACTGAACATGGACCTTCTCGCAGCATTACTTGAATTGCTATCTAACATTTCAGCCACAAAACTCTGTCTTTATTTTTCTTTTTTCTCTTTTAATAATGATTTTTCTTCTCATTCTTTGTTTTCCTCCTCAATTGTTCGTTCTTTCAACTGCATTTCAGTAAAATACTCATTTTCTTCTGATGTTAAATGTTCATGTAGCTTATTTCATCTTTTGTCAGTGTAGATGGAATACTGTACTTAAATTTTTTTTAATATATTGAGGTAACATTGGTTTATAACATATATAAGTTTCATGTGTACAACATTATATTTCACCTAATGTATACACTACAGTGTGCTCACCACCAAAAGCTTAGTTTCTATCCATTGTGATACATAATGCCCTTTACCTGTTCAGACCTTCCCACACACCTTCCCCTCTGGTAACCATTACTCTGTTCTCTGTATCTACATGTTTATTTTTGTTTGGTTTGGTTTATTTACTTATTTATTTATTTACCACATATAAGTGAATTCATAAGGTATTTATCTTTCTTCATCTGGCTTATTTCACTTAGAATAATATCCTCAAGATCCATATATATGGATCTATATGCAAATGGCAAGATTTCATTTTTTTCTGGCTTAGTAGTATTCCATTGTGTGTATATATATATATATATATATATATATATATATATATATATATATATATATATATGTATATATACCACATCTTTATATCCATTCATCCATTGATGAGTACTTAGGTTATTTCCATATCTTGGGTATTGTGAATAATGCTGTCATGAACATAGGGGTGTATACAACTTTTTGAATTAGTTTTTTCATATTCTTCAAAAAATATCCAGAGTGGAATAGCTGGGTCATATGCTAGTTCTGTTCGTAAAATTTTGAGGAATCTCCATATTGTTTTACATAATGACTGCACCAATTTTTATTCCCACCAACAGTGTGTGAGGTGTTTCTCCACCTCCTTTCCAACACTTGTTATTTCTTGTCTTTTTGATAATAGCCATTCTAACAGGTGAGAGGTGATAGCTCATTGTGGTCTTGATTTTCATTTCTCTAATAACTAGTGATGTTAAACATTTTTCCATGTGACTATTGGCCATCTGTATGTCTTCTTTGGAAAAATGTCTATTCAACTCCTTGCCCATTATTAAATCAGGTTGTTTTTTGCTGTTGTTGAGTTGTATGGGTTCTTTATATATTTTGGATATTAACCCCTTATCAGATATATGATTTTCAAATATCTTCTCCCATTTGGTAGGTTGTCTTTTTGTTTGGTTGATGGTTTCCTTTGCTGTGCAGAAGCTTTTAGTTTGATGCAGTCCCATTTGTTTACTTTTGTTTCCTCGTCTGAGGAGATGTATCCAGAAAGATATTGCCAAGACCAATGTCTGCACAAAGTCTTGTATGCAAATTTTCATAGCAGCTTTGTTCACAGTAGCTGAAACCTAGAAACAATCCAAATATCTATGAAATACTAATATGAAATAAAAGGAATGAACTACTGCTATACAAAACAACATAGAGGGATCTTAAAATCATTACACTAAGTAACAGAATCCAGACACAAGAGATAGCATATGGTATGATTTCATTCACATAGAGTTCTATCTGAAAGGAAAGCTATAGTGACATATAGTAGACCAGTGGTTGCTAGGGCTTGGGGGTCCCTAGGGTTTGGGCATAAGAACAAGGGATATATGAAAAAGGGCATAAGACATATTAGGGTGATGGAAATTTTCTTTACCTTATGGTTATGGTTATTCAGCCGTTGTCAAAACTCATCAAATTGTACCATTAAAATGGACAAATTTTAGTGTATGTAAATTTTATATATATATATATATATATATATATATATATATATATATATATATATATATATATATATATATATATATATATATTTTGGTTTTTTTTTCTTTTTGCAGTACGTGGGCCTCTCACTGCTGTGGCTTCTCCCGTTGCAGAGCACAGGCTCCGGACGCGCAGGCTCAGCGGCCATGGCTCACGGGCCCAGCCGTTCCACGGCATGTGGGATCCTCCCGGACCGGGGCACGAACCCGTGTCCCCTGCATCGGCAGGCGGACTCTCAACCACTGTGCTACCAGGGAAGCCCTGTAAATTATACTTTAAAAATCTAATTAATTTAAAAATAGCTAATAAAGTCTTTCATTTTATAATAGTACTATTATGAGTTGTGGGACTTACTGCTACGTCTTGGGATTTTTGCTGCATAAGCATCATACCTGTAGCAATATGCTTGATACTATCTATTAATTCTTAAGGGTTTACTATATGGCAGGCACTTTTTTGAGTGATTTTACAGTTTTTGATAAAATAATCTTTCTAACAGTCCTGTGAGGGAAGCATTGTTATCTCCATTTGACAGAGGAGGAAACTAATCACAAAAATATTAATTAACAGCTAGTAAGTGTCAAATTTACATTTTGAAACTGGTAATTTGACTTTAGAGACCAGATTCTTAACCATGACTGCATGGTGAAAGGTAAACACAGGAAATGTACATGTCAATACAGTGCAGTCTGTTTAATCTCCCAAATGAAGGGTATACGCCAATAATAAGTCCTATGAATTCAAGAAGGGTGAGACTTGGCATGGGAAACCTTCATTGGGAAAGGTAATTCTAGTCCAGCGTCTTAAAGTTTGAGAAAGATTTGAATGGTTGAGTAGCATCAGAAAATGTGACTTTCTGAAAGTCACCTGATGTTAGACAAGGCAATTTACTTCTCATAAAGCCAATCATCTCATTCTTGGACTCAACTGGGATATTTGCAGTAATAAAGGGTGAACACTCACAGTCTCTTCTAAGCAAAAGTCATGTCAATTTGTTAATTGTAATTTGGTATGCTTTAAAATCACAGGTAATTCTTACCAGAAACTTTAACATCTGCTATTAGATTAGACATTAAAAGCCGTATTCAGAGAGAATTTTAAAATATTGAAGCCAAACCTGTCACACTTTTGCAAAAAGAAATTACTTCAGATGTTGTGCTCCAGTCACTCCAGCAGATGGCAATACAATCATTGTTAGAAAAATTGTTTCACTATCCAACTTAAAAAAAAAAAAAAGACAAAAACCAACTTATATTTATTTATTTACCTCTGTGGTGAGTCCTTCTCTGTGGTAAGCTTAAACAATGAATTCTACACAAGATTTTTAAAGATTGCAAAGCTTTCTAATACCCTAATTATAAAGGACTTTAAATGCTAAACTAAACACTGATCGTTATTCTGAAGAAAATGGGGGAAAAGTACATGGTTTTTGAGTCAGGACTGACACGGTCAGAACTGTACGTTAGGGAAATCACTCTGGCAGGGAAAGGACGAGTGGAAGGATGTGGAAAGATAGAATAAATATTGCTTGAAATGGTCTAGAACAGAAGTAATAGGAACTTGATCTTGGCCATGGCAGTAAAAAACTATGGCTTAGATGAGGAAATAACTGCAGGCATACAAGTGAGAGACCTGAGCAATTGATTGAACGTTAGAAGTTCCAAAGAAGGAAGAGCCAAAGATAACTCTCGTGTTTGAATCCTGGTTTGGGCAAAAGCTTACTAGAAGGGGCAGGAATGGGTTTGGACCAAAGGGAATTTTTTTGCAGTGCCATGATGCACCTATATGCTGATTTAACTCAGCCGTTGACAAGCCAGTCTGCTGTTTAGATGAGAAGCAAAATTTAAGAGACAGATGCACACATGGTGGGTGTTTGCAGCCACAGGAGTAGATGAGAAAGTCTGAGAGAGAAGAAGGCTGAAGTCCTAGAAACCTGGAGAATGCTTGCATTTAGGAGAAACTGATGATAGGATTAAATTAGCAGGATTTTCAGGTGAGCATGTTGTCTTCAAGGGCCTACGAACAAGGACAAATGGAACAAGAGTAACAGATATTTCATAAACTTTGAGATCCTTTGTAAAGAGGTCATTGGGCTTTGAGAAACCATTAAACAAATGGATGGAGGCAGAAAGATTATAAAGAGAAAGGAATGGAGAGCTTAAGAAAAAGTGTAAACTCTCTTTTAAAAATTTATTTTTATTTTTTTGACTACATTGGGTCTTCGTTGCTGCACACGGGCTTTCTCTAGTTGCAGCGAGCGGGGGCCACTCTTCCTTCCGGTGCGCATGCTTATTGAAGTGGCTTCTCTTGTGGAGCGTGGGCTCTAGGCACGTGGGCTTCAGTAGTTGCAGCACGTGGGCTCAGTAGTTGTGGCTCACAGGCCCTAGAGAGCTCCGCAACATGTGGAATCCTCCCGGACCATGGATCGAACCTGTGTCCCCTGCATTGGCAGGCGGATTCCCAACCACTGCACCACCAGGGAAGTCCCTGTAAACTCTCTTTTGAGAAGTTTGGCAGTGAAGGGAAGGGAAGACCTGGTTCTGTAGATTGACTGGACAGTGGGGACAAGGGGAAATTTTTATACAACACAGAGCTTTCCGTATGTTTGTATCTGCCGTGAAGGAGACAAAAACTGTTTTCCATTTTCTTCTTAAATGGCATCTAGATAATTTAATGAAACTGCATAACTTCATTTTACCAGAAATTTGTAGATGTAAGAAAAAATGGGAAATATAATTTGACAGTGAATGTTACAACATGTTTCTCATTATTTATTATTTATCCAGTGTCTACCTGGCTCCTCTCTGTTGCTGATGCCTGAAGCTTTGGGACTATGAAATTTAGTCATGCTAATCAAGTCTGTTCCCAGAGTCCAAGATCTTTTGAAATGGCAGCAAGGGATAGCTCTGAAGGGGCTGCTGTAGCGTCAACCAAGCATTTAGAATCATAGAAAACTCTAAAGCGCATTTCTCTGTTATGATATGTGAGATGTGAGCATGTTTTCTTGTCCAAACTTTTAATTCTACCTTTTCTGTTTTTTTTTTTTTTTTTTTTCTTAAGGAAAAGAAAAATCAGTTGGCAATGCTTTATCTTGTTGGCAGAATTCCTGAGGTCTAGAATTTGCTTCTTGCCACTAGGATTTTTGTGTCATGGTGTCATTTTTGTGCAAAGGAATCTGCAGAGGCTGCCAGTTGAATCTGTCTGAGGAAAGAATAACAAAGCCTTGAGTTGCAAACAACCAAGTCTGCCATCAAATATGATAAACATACTGGTTTCATTAAAAACTAATAGCAAGGGGCTTCCCTGGTGGCACAGTGGTTGAGAATCTGCCTGCTAATTCAGGGGACACGGGTTCGAGTCCTCGTCTGGGAGGATCCCACATGCCGCGGAGCAACTATGCCCGTGAGCCACAACTACTGAGCGTGCGCGTCTGGAGCCTGTGCTCTCCAACAAGAGAGGCCGCGGTAGTGAGAGGCCCACGCACCGTGATGAAGAGTGGCCCCCGCTTGCCACAACTAGAGAAAGCCCTGGCACAGAAATGAAGGCCCAACACAGCAAAAATAAATAAATAAATTACTAAGCTACTACCCCCAACATCAAAAAAAAAAAAACTAATAGCAAGACAGAATTTTCAAACACAGAGACAATGGAAAGTAAAGACAGGGAGAAGACGGGGGGAAATCCTCCAGGAACTCTTATGTGTTCTTTACAGCACAAACAGTTGGTTTATAAATTCCCAAACACCTGTCTCTGCTTTCAATTCTTTTAAACCACCCTGTACCACTTCTGTCAACAGTCCCATCAAGTGAAATATGACGAAATTACTCCCACCTGCTAGGTATCTCACCCCACATGTTGACATGTTTGGAGGGCCGGGAATGTTGTGGTCTGGTAAATGATAGGGCCACCATGGAGGGCTGCACAATACAATTTTTATGTATATCAGAACCCAAATAGAGAAAGCGAAGAAATCAACTATTTTTTTTTACATCTGTAAAGATCAGAAATGCAATTTTAACTCTGACTTTCAATAAACAGAAATTTATTTTTAATGGGGAGGGCATGCCATTCATTTACTCCTTCTTATATTTTTTGCAGAATCGATTGATTAGGTGGTGAACGCATTATACACCTATTATCCTGATCATTGCTTTGGAAGTAGTGGGAATCCAAATTCATAGAGAAAACAGATTCTCAAAATAGATCCTCCTACTTTCAGTAAAGCTGTTTTCTTAGGTTAGATCTAAAGATCCTTAAAGGACAGGAACTTGTTCTTATCCTTTTTTATTTTTTATTTACTTATGCGTTTATTTTTGTCATACAGTTTTTTTTTTTTTTTTTTTTTTTTTTTTTTTGCGGTATGCTGGCCTCTCACTTATGTGGCCTCTCCCGTTGCAGAGCACAGGCTCCGGACGCGCAGGCTCAGCGGCCATGGCTCACGGGCCCAGCCACTCCGCAGCATGTGGCATCTTCCTGGTCTGGGGCACGAACCCGTGTCCCCTGCAGCGGCAGGCGGACTCTCAACCACTGCGCCACCAGGGAAGCCCTATAGAGTGTATTTTAAAAATACTACCTGTTTAACTCTTTTAAATTTTGACAGTCACTTTCAGTTTTCAAGTCAACAGCCATTCCCACTTCTGAGCCAACAAAACCTTTATTCCGTTAACTCTCTGGTGGCGATGGACTCTAGGAAAGGAGGTAGGTCCTCCCCCGAGCCCAGGAGATGAATGGTGATTGGTTTTAAACCAAATTGGGCTGGCTCTCCTACGTCCTCATTTATGATTGGTTTAGAGTGGGACATAGAAACCGGTTCTGGCCAATGAGACCTGAGGGGAAGTCTGCGGGGACTTTTGAGAGTTTTTTCCCTTCTCATGCGAAGAGGGAAATGTAGAAGAGACCCTTTCACCTTTCCTACTTTTTAATACAACTGTATAAGGACATCATGTTTGTAGCAGTGCCACACTCACAGGGAAATCTAGAGAACTGAAAAGAGCTGAAGCAGAAGGCTCACTTAGTGGCAGGATTCACCAACGCTGGCAATTACTTTTGGGCTTCCGGCCATGAGAGATGATAATAAATGCCCTCATGACTTCAGCCACATTTAGTTGGATATTTTGTACTTTGTAGCCAAAAACATTCTAACTGAGGCAGCAATTAAAAAGATCCCCCTTATAGTAATAAAATAATAACCATTTAGTTATTACTTGGACTAAGCTATTCTCTTTCCAGGAACGTTGTATTAAAATTTAAATAACTTCAAAAAAAATTAAAAAATAAAATAAAATAAAAAGATCTCTCACATTACCTCATTGATTCTGCTAATAATCTTGTGAGGGTTATCTGGAGTCTACAGAGGACGTCGAGACCCAGAATGTTGAGCTGACTTGACTAACATTGCAAAACCAGTAGGTGGCAGACCTAACACTGAAATCCTAGCTTTGGATGACCCTGCACGTGCTCTGGGTAATGCACTTGATTGTTTAACTTGGGCTGAATAAGGACGAGTAAAGATTTGCTGAGATGAGTGAAGCTGCAATCTTGGGGAAATTTCCTTTATTCCTCAGGCAATCCCTCATGAACTTTCAGGTCTTCTAAAGGCTGGTCTCTTCCTAATACTCTGGAGGAGTCCATTGTTAGTATTCCTAGACATAAAGGTTTGGAAGGAAATTCTTTTTCACATTTGTCCCATCTTCTTCCTGTCTTTCACTGATTTGTACTGAAAGTTCAGTCTGCTCTTATTTCTAGTGGAATGCCCTGTTCCGAGAACCTCACTGTTATCTGTGAGGTGAGATGGAGTCCAGCCTCACAGGCGAACTCCTGCCCTTCCTCTTTCTGATCATCTATCTTCCTTGGACATGGGTAAGTGTGATTCCCAATTCCACTTTGATTTCCAAAGGAGGGGATAGCTTCTCTGCTTCATACTGGCTCTGACTTAGACCTGTGACCATCCCTGGATCTTACCAGGCCCATTTCCACACTCTTTAAACTTCACAAATGCCTAGCACAAAATCCCTGCCACCCACCTCTGCCTTATAAACTACTTCTGGGAGCAGGTGTGATTGTTATCACTCTCTGTCTTAACATGGGTTTCTTAGAAAACAAAGCCCAATGTATAAACTTAGAAGCTAATGCTTTATTGGGGGTTCAGTCCTGGGAAATCTAGAGTGCAGGACAGTGGGTGCATTAACAGATCCAGACGTGCTCTAATCCAGTTTCTTCTTGGCAGTTGAGGTCATATGTGGGATCTATAATGGTGACTCCAGGTGCCTGCCTCTGGAACCACTCTTGCTGGCCAGTAATCAAAACAAGTGGTCAAGTGTGGGCAGGAAGGCTCTGTTGAATTAGACTTATTGGCTTTGAGTGATGCAGAAACTGGGTCCGAACCCAATCTGTGCTCCCAGCAAGCTGAGAAGCATCTCTTTTTTTTTCTTCTAGTTTTATTGAGGTATAATTGGCACACACTGCTGTACAAGTTTAAGGTGCACAGCATAATGATTTGAAAGACATTACTTTTTTTTTCCTCACTTTAAAGGGGTTGGGTCTCTCCTAGAGGTTGATATCCTCACTCCTGCATCTCTAGAGCTTACCTGTTCCTCCAGAGCCATAGGTAGATGGGCCAGTGCTTATTTTCATGGATGAATAAAGGAGTCCCTACCCACCCCCAAGAAGGTGCAAATTATGAAATCCTATTTTGTATCTTCACTGTGTGGAACATTCTTTAACTGTAAGGGAATAAATTCCTTTTTAGGATCTGAGATCCTCTTAATATTGGCTAACTTGTATTGCTACAGTCATTACACTTTATCAGAACAAAACATAAATCGAAAACTTTTGTTTTGTACAGTATGTTTTGATGGGTGCACCAAAATTTTTATTTTCTCTATTGCTTTCCTAAAACACACAGAAACTGATGAGTTTGAATTACATAAACCCAACAGGGACAGAAAGCATTAGATTAGTTCAAGGAGAAGGACATGAGGCAGGAGATATAATTCAGATAATCAAAAATGATTGTTTTAGTTCTGGAGCAGAGTTTTAAATTATATTTTTTCTTCTTGTCTAAATTTTTCTATGTTTGTAGAAAATTTTAAGAAAGGGTTTGCTTTTCTTTAATAATAAGCTATCCACCAATGGAACTTCTTCTCTGTAAAAATCTCTCAGCAATATATTTGGAAACTCATGTCTATAAAGGCAGATTTGGAGATAAGTCTGATTTAACTCTACATGTCAGCAGCAATACTTGAGCTGCATTCCTTTTATCACTTGTCACCAACAAATACAATTTAGCCAATGATTCTTGATGAAAAACATCACGTGTGCCATGGGAAGCCCAGGGATCGCACTCTCTGTGGTGGGGACAAGCTCTCAGGCTCACTGTACTGCATTCCCATCTCAGCTGCATATTGCAATGTGTTGACCAGGCCCTGCCTCTCATGACATGTTTGTGATGGAACTGGAGCATTTTAGCTGTCCCCATAGCCACAGCTCTGGAGCAGATTTATGATCTAGGTGAAGTGCTCTGAGTTTTGGTCAACACTGTTAAAATAGCATTCGAAGAAGAGTGGCTGCTGAGGAAAAAAGTCAACTACAGATGTTCTGCTTGGTCTGATACTTCATTTTGGATACTAGAAAGAGCGGAGCATTTGGATTTAGACCCAGTTCCGTTTTATTCCTGGCTTCATCATTTATTAACTCTGTATATTAGAGTGTGTTTTAAAAAATTTCAGAGTCTCAGTTTCTTCTCTGCAAAATGGGAAACCTCATTCTGACCTCAAAAGACTCCTGTGAATAGGAAATGAGAGGCTGAATGGAACTATAGGCTCACATCCTGACTCCTAGTGGGTCTTCATTAGAGTTCTACCTCTCTCTTTCTCCTTCCTCCTTTGCCCAACCCACCCTCCCTCCAACATTTCTACAGACCAGGTATGCCGTAGAACCTGGTGCTTGGCTTACACAGCAGTTCTCTCTGATCTGTCTTGACGCCTTCCATTGTCCATGCGAGGAAAGCTGTATTTTCTTTCCCCAGCTTCCTTTGCATCTAGAGATGGAGGACACACTTCTGGCCAATAGGACATAAAAGGATATCTCCCGAGAATTTTCAAGGAAAGTTTTGGCTTACTGATAAACAGACAGAAGCAGCTGGAAACGCTCTTCTTCCTACCTTGAACGCCTGGATCTGGGACAGCCATTTTGTCACCATGTGGCAATAAGCCTGCTAGAAAATCCAAAAGAATCACAGAGCCTTGCAGAGATGCAAGTCCTGACTTCAGCTTGTAGCTGCCTATTCCAGTTTTTCAGTACATAAGAAAACAACTTTATTTGGTCAAGCCACTTGACATATATAATTAGGTAAATGGGACAGGGGTTAGAAGAAGAAGAGAAAGAAAGGGAGAGAAAGAGGGAGAGAGTATGAGAGAGAGAGAGAGAGAGAGACAAACAGACTACTCCCATAATACGCAGCTGGGGAAGCAAATCCTCCAGTTTCTGAAGTTCTAAATATCAATGTGGCAGGCTACATAATGGTTTTCCCAAAGATATCCAGGTCTTAATCTCTGGAACCTGTGAAGATTACCTTATATGGCAAAAAAAGCCTTTGTAAATGTGATTAAGTTTAAGTTTCTTGAGAATGAGCAGATTATCAGAGGGGGCCCTAAATACAACCATGTGTAGCCTTATAAGAGGGAAGCAGAGGGAGACTGACACAAACACACAGAAGACCAGTTGATCACAGAGGCAGAGATTGGACCCATGTGGTCACAAGCCAAGGAATACTGGCAGCCTCCAGAAGCTGGAAGAGGCAAGGAGTGGAATGGATTCTCTACCAGAGCCTCTAAGAGACCATGGCCCTGTCAACACCTTGATCTCAGCCCAGTGATACAGACTTTGGACTTCC
Organism: Mesoplodon bidens; assembly: GCF_964165515.1. Lineage (NCBI taxonomy): Eukaryota > Metazoa > Chordata > Mammalia > Artiodactyla > Ziphiidae > Mesoplodon > Mesoplodon bidens. Next base: position 33,671,634 of record NC_138160.1, read on the forward strand.
AGTCTCCAGAACTGTGAGAAAATGCTTCTGTTGTTTTAAGCCACTCAGTTTGTGGTAATTTGTTACAGCAGCTGCAGGACATTAATAGAGTTAGCTGTCAAAAATTTTATGATTTTATTTTAGGATATGAGTAATAGTGATAAATGATATTTATTGAATGCCCTCTATGGACTAGGCAACCACGCTAACCTCTCTGTATGGACTTCCTCGTTAGTCCTCCCAACAGTCCTCTGAGGCAGCTTCTCCTCTTATCTCCATTTCCCAGCAAGGAGAGCCACTCCAAGGAAGGTAAGGAACCTGTCCAGAGTCACACAGCAAATGAGCACTGGAGACGGAATTTGAACTCCAGCCACCTTGATTCCATAACCATTCTAGCTGTGCTGCTGAAGAAATGATGGTAAACTTGCTGTCTATGTTCTCAGTTACATCGCTAAGACAAGTTACTAAATAAAACAATCGTGTAGTATTGACATCTGTAATTGGACATACTAGGTCCTTCAACCTCCTCAAGAACATGTCCTTCACAGATTAAAAAATGAGTGCTTATCAAGTGTCAGATGCTGAGCTGAGCAAAGATGGCAAAGATAACTAAGACATACAGCCTTGTCTCCAGAGGCTTACAGCTCTGTACCCTCCCATCTCACACTATTGCTTTATGAAGTGGTACTGCATGGCAAGCCTAGCCATTATACCAAAATTCCATATCAAAATACAACTTCTAAACTGTTTACTTAAACCAAATATAAATTGATGTAAATTAATTGTAACTTTGAATGATCTACATTGCTATTCTTTTCCATATGTCTAAATACTAGAAAATAAATATATGAAAAGGAAGGAAGGAAGGAAGGAGGAAAGAAAAAAAGAAAGAAAGGAGAAATGACTATTTTCAGTAACCACAGCAGGATTACTAATTACTTCATACCTCTGCTGAAAAATTTCTTGGTTATTCTTTCTAACTGGTGTATCAATATTTTTCACATGGCATTTTCCGAGTCTCTGATGATAAAATGTGTGTTTTGTTAGTACAAACCCCCTGTATTTTAAGGTTAAAATTTCCTTGTTTTTATTAAGCTTTTCATTTTTAATTCGCCCCTGTGTTTCTTCTCCTGTCTAAAAAGTGAATAGCTGAAGAGAAGTTTTCGATTGCCTTCCAGTGTTCCACAGGTTGGCTCTGAGCCTGGTTAAGTCATTGAGGCCTTAATTAGTGCATTTTATTGTTTTCAGTTTTCTTTCCTCATTCCATCTGGTCCAATGAGGTCGGCCTTTGTAGTTCTGTATGCTAGGGTTTTTGCCAAGGAAAAGTAGAAATATCATCATGTCAATAGTTCTTTGTATCTTTTGTAAAAGACTAAACTATTTGTCCATGAACCCAGGTTAGATCCCTTGCATTAAAACTTCCTGCTAAGAGTGAAAAAGGGTCTGATATTGAAAGGTGTTTAATCAAATAATATGTCAGTGCAGCATCAGTTAACATAGATGATATATGTGGTTAGCACAGATATTAATCCATTTGCAGTGGAAGGGTATTTATACCATGTATTCAAACTGTTATTAACACAACTGTTTTATTTACAGCTCCTCAAAATTTTCTTCTTGAAAGATAAATCTGACAATACTTCCTGAAAATAGAGATAACTGAAATTGAGACTTTTAATAAATGTTTATTTAGAGACCTATAACTTAATTTTCATAAGATTTTACTTTTATGATTTTAAGTCAATTGTTTTTTCCTTTTTTTAGTTTTGGAATTGATTTTAAAAATAACAAAATAAAAAATTACCTTCTCTAAGCTACTTGTTTAAGTGGGAAAATAATTAGTTGCTGGCCTATTTAAAAAATATCTTCCAAATGTTGAGTTAAGAAACAAGTCTGGATTTAATTTGTGAGAAATGCAAACACAAATTGAAAAAAATGAAATTCTGTCTTTTGCACTCCTTTGCACTTTCAAAAGCTGCTGACACTTTAAAGTGAACCACTGAAAAGTATTTTTGATCCGTACTTATAACCTATGAGATTATGTTAAATAATCTTGATATTGTTTCTGTGAAATCTCCATACTTGTGGTCGTGATAACATCATCCAAATCTGTTCCCTGAAATCTTGAAAAACAAAGATGCTCATAAAATGGATTAAACAAAACCAGCTTGAGTTTTTCATGAATACACTTGGAAGAGTCCAGCTTTCTGTACCATACTGACATTCTTTTATTGAATTCCCTAAACTATTACAACACAACCATTTAATAAAGCACAGCTAAATATTGGGCTGGCCAAAAAGTTCGTTCGGGGTTTTCTGTAAGATTTTATGGATTATGTAAGGTCAATAGATTAGAAGTCACTGCAGTGAGGCAGAACGCCATCTTGACTGATTTCAGCAGTATCTCACAAAAGGGAAGTATGAATGGACGTCTATAGGGGGTTAGGGTCTGGGCAGGTGTTTCAAGATGTAGAGATGATGAAATTGCCCCAAATTTGTGACATGATAGCTTAGGATTGGTGGACAGAGTGAGTGTCAAGGGAAGATTTGATGGATAAACTATTATTTGAGAAGACAACTCTTTGCTCAAGTAATCAATGCATGAATATTTTGAAAAAAATAATATTTATTGATTTATGGTCTTTTCTGGGCAAAGTTTTATTGAGCAACCAAGTCAGTTTGATACTGGTCGTCTCAGTTTACACTTTTTGTCTCGATATATACTTCTAGCTTATTTTTTTCCCAAAAACTCAGAGTTGTGAGCCCAAGGGGATGCCTTTTAGAGGTAAGCCTATGAGCTTTGGAGAAATTAACAGACTGTTATGTTTACTTTGACACTTTCACCAGAAAGGGTTGTGGAAGGGTTATAGTTAGTGGAAGACAGGAAATAGGAGAAGAAAGAAGTATGCTAGTAATTCTGTGGCAATGAGCAATCTTGCCTGTATTTGAGGAAGAATAACTTTTATTCTGTCCTCTTTAGGGTATGACACAACAGGGCAACTGATTGTGACTCTACTTTTTACAGCATTCTGTGTTCAAGTTGGGCCAGGGAACTTGGAGAAAGAGGTAATGTTTTCCATCAAGACTCTTTAATGCTGTTAGAATAGGTGTTGCTCAGAGTTTTTGTGTAGGGAAGGGGCAAGGTAGTTGTTGATAATATATCTGCCTGGCAAAGATGATGTTGACATTCATTTGGCCTAATAAATCATTTTGGCTGATTAACAATAAAGCATGTTAGTTTCTAGCTTTTCCATATCTAGAAACTTGGCTTCTCTTAGCTAATGTTTCTAATATCATATTTGGCACATTTTGGAGGGTAAAATTGATTCTTTTTGAACTCTGAAAGGTAAGTCCTTGACTAAATTCATAATTATATTTGTAGTCACTTGGGTACAATTTATATTTGTAATTGGTCTGTGACTCTATTGCTTTACTTCTATTGCTCATTGTTTAGCTTTTCTTCCAGGTAATGGGTGGCTGCAAGTCCAGCCATTCTTTGATATCCAGAAATAAGGCTGAAAGGACGTCATCTCTATTTTCCCTGCTAAAGTAAGAGATGTGGCAGCTCAGGGGTATTAGAAGCGATGGCATGAATAACATAAGACAATCAATGGATGCTTACTGAGTGTGCGTCACGGCCACTGAATCTCACTGAACCTCAGATTCCTTATCTATCAATGGAGACAAACATAATGCTTATCTCTTAAGGTTGATATGAGGATTAAATGAAAAAATGCATTGAGCAGAGTACTTGGCACATAGTTAATGATAAGTGATTGCTGTCAATGTATTTATTAAAGATTAATTAAAATGTTATATATTTATGATACAATACATAGGGTGGAACAAAATAATTACTATTTTTATCTTTGTACTCTCCAAATCAATGATTAGATGGATTGGTAAACTTGTCAGTAGAAAATCACAAGAAAAAAAATGCCAGTGACAGGGAAATGATTGGAATGTGGTGTCTGTTTATAGTTAGCGGCAATTGTATACCTACAATGTATGGATTTGTAACTTATATCTTACACTTTAGTTTTTTTCACTGAATACCAGTGGTGTTCTAAGTATGTTGGCAAATGTATTCTCCCTACTGGAGCATTAGTTTCCAACCGGAGTCTGAATAAAACACTAAGTATTCAGTAAGTATGTCAGGGCTTCGCTGAAGAGTGTTTGGTCACAGTGATAATGCTAGAGCACTATTTGCTCAAATCTTGCTCAGTAAATCTATTCCAATACCACACAGTGATTCAAATGATAGGATGTGGAAAATCAAGGAGAATAAAGCTCTATAGCTTCAGTATTAGAAATACAGCAGACACGTGGGAAGCTTATGAATCTACATCTTCTCATTAAGATTTACCCCATAGAAAATGATTTTCTCCTCATGCCTTTGTTAAATCATCCTAAAATAGAAATTGAAAATTAGACTGAAGTTGGAGCTCTTTAGAATGAAAACACTACAGAAGTCAGAGTCAATAATATTTTTATAATAAACTCTAAAGATAGAACAAATGTTATTTTTAAATACACATATCCATTTCCATTTGCTTTGATTATGGTAGTTTTCTTTAAAAAATATACAAAATTAACTTATTGTGAAAAATTTTCAGTGCCACTTCATTTTCATTGTGTCTTACTTCCCACCAGTTTCAATGGACTGATCTACTTTAGTGTTTTGGATCAGGTTTTTATTATTTGGTGGAAGACTATCAAAGTAAAGGGAAAGTTGTTTTTCCTTTCTTGTTAAGTATACAGCCAGAAAAAACAACAATATTTTCAAGTTAAAAAGTCATTGTAACCTAATTGAAAACTTCAGGCTAAAGGCTGGGAACACTGTGTGGTTGATTTTTCTAAAACAAATTGAAAACAGATTCTAGTTGGCTTTTAAAATTAATCTGGCTAATAATCAAGGTAGATAATGAATAGACACATAAAGGACAATTAAAGAAGGAAATATTCTGAAATGAATAGAAAGGAGAACCAGGTTAAGTCAATGGAGTTAACAAATCCACTCATTTGGTTAAAGCATGAAGATTTTCATTTGTGTGGTTAATACAGAGTAACTTGATTTTCCAAAGATAACACTGAAGGAATGCTGGAGAGAGCTCTGATGTCTCTGGATTTTGCCCAGTTCTAAACAAGGATTAATACCAACCATGCATATATCTGCTGTGAACCCAAGCAATCTCTTAAGGTTGTTGCATATTTTCTCCTATTCTTTGAGGATCAGAAAAAAAAAAATCCCTAACCCTAACCCTTACAACCAAGAGATTGCATAAAACTCATGGAATTGGCATATTCTGTAAAATTTAAGCAACTTATCCACAAGGGGTAAGACATATGTTTTGAGTTATTTTCCCAGCTTGCAAGTGAATTCAGGTCACACATCTACTGGATTCTTTTTTCATTGAAGAACGTGTGTGTGTGTGTGTGTGTGGGGTATGCATATATATATATATAGATAGATAGATAGATATAGATATATATATATATACACACACACATATAGATGTATAGATTTAAACATATATATATAAAATGTATCTAAAACACACACACACACACATATGTGTTATTCGGTGAACAAAAAAGAACTCAGTAGAGGTGTAACCTAAATTCACTTACAAACTGAGAAAATAACTCAAAACATATGTTCTACTAATGGTGGATCAGTAGCTTTAATTTTATATTTATAGTAGCTTAAATATATATAAGTAGGTAAACGTATACCTATGTATCTATATATGTATTTTTTCCATTGAAAAACTACATCTAAACATATGTTATATGTAACATATATATAACTTCAAATATATACACACACACACATATATATATTATATATATATATAAATATAATATCATATGTATATATAACTTGAAGTTAGAAATCCTGAGATTGAATATTGAATTCTGGCTCTATCACTTCATAGCTTCATGCCCTTGGATAAGTTACTTAACTTCTTTAATCCTGCAATAATATTTGTAAAATGAGGACATTGTAATACACTTCTTAAGGTTTTGTGAGAAGAAATGAGAATGTATGTAAAGCTCTTAGCATACTAGCTGGCATATAGCAAATATTCTATATGTGCCAACCACTGTGTGAAAAGCTTTACATATATTCTTATTTGTTATAATATAATATTTAATATACACATACACACATGTATGTGACAGAAAGAGAGAGAGAGAGGGAGGGAGGAAGAAAAAGAGAGAGAGAGGGAGAAAGAGGAGAGACACCTGTTTGGGGTCAGATAGACTACAGATCCCACTCAGGCCAATATTGTCGTATCCTTGACATTACTTCCATGAACCTCATGTCCTAAGCAGCCAAGCTACTAAACTGTGAACCTGGGACCAGCCGTCTTTGCACCATGATATGCAGCCTTTCCTGTATAGGACAAAGGTAGATTTATTGATCTTGGTATGCAGGCTGGTGTTGGGGAGCATCTTCCGGCCAGAGCTTCTTAGGCAGCTGGCCACAATGTCTCTAGAAAGCAATAGAGAATAGGTATTCTATTAAGTGTCAAGAGGAACACAGGTAGATGACAACCACCCACAGGCTACTCTTGGCCCATGGGCTGTAGGCTGGTGTTCTGCAACAAAAATTATAGGACTAAGGAGAGCAATTGCCCATGCCTGGAAAACAGGGATTGCCTCATACATGGTATGCCTTGGAGTGTGTTGTATAGGTTTCAAGCCATAGAAAGAAATGAACTAATTTGAATTCACAACTGATTCTTAGTTCTGAATACACATGTTAGGGCTAGCAATCATAACAACATCAGTAGTTTGCATCAGTGTGACTGTAGCTAAACTTTTATTCCAGATTTTAGATGTTAGCACTTTTGCAATGATCAGGAACAATACATACCACTGGAGTCATATTATTCAACTTAAATATGAATCAAATTTAGTGCGTGGATTTTGGTACAAAAAGTATAACCTTTCACTGAGCTTGTAGTGGACATTAGGTGCTGTGCTAAGTACTTTCATTCACTGATACCTAACCCTGTGGAGTAAGCACTACTGACAGCCCCATTTTTCAGATAAGAGAATTGAGACTCAGAGTATCATACAGCTAGTAAGTGGTAAAGCAAGCAGTCAAAGATCAGAGGGACTTCAGAACACTTTCAAGCATGAAACTGTCTTGCTTCTCTAGTGTTTGGGCGAGGGGTTCTTAGAAATGGACTAAGTACAAATAATTTAATGCAAAAACTTGAATAAACTTGCAGTTACCTCTTTTGACCCCTAGATGACAGTTCTGTATTTATAAGGTAAATTACAAACAGAAACTAATAGTTGGAAGCCGTGAAATAGTTTTTTAAAAAAAAGTACGTACATACACATGTGTTCATGGCAGGGTGAATTTAGAGTAAAAGTAAAAATTGCCCTCATAAAATACTTTCTCTCAACTTCCCTGTATATTTTAAAGCATGATTCCTCTATTTCATAATGTGTTTCCTATTAAACACATAGAACAGCTGGGTGCTTGTCAAAAATGCAGATTTCTGCTTGGGTTTTGCCTCAGACTGAAAAGTGAGAGCCCAAAAATCTGTATTTTTTAATAGAACCAGGTGGTAATTCTACATGTTAAAGTCTGAGAAGCGTTGCTTAGCTGTGTAATTCTCAAATCTGCTTGCGTATTAGAGTTTCTTGGGGAAATTTAATGAAATACAAATGCTTTGTCCCCATTCAAGAAAATCTCAGCCTTCCTAAGGGTGGGGCTCAAGTATTTTATGTTAAAAAGTTCCCTCACTGATTGTAGTGCAAAACCAGGGACGCATAGTTGAGAAGCAGGCAGGGTGGAATCATTAGTGACTGACCTCCTTCCGTTTGCTAAGACTAGAACCATTGCTGCCATGATTTCATGGAATCACATTGTCCACTTATACACACATGCATATATAAATGTACCTTTTGTGTTAGATAGATAGTTATTTTATTATAAAAATGATTCATGGTTATAGCAAAAAAAGGAAAGAAAGAAAAAGAAAGAAAGGAAGGAAGGAAGGAGAGAGAGAGAGGGAGGGAGGGAGGAAAGAAAGATACAGGAGAAAACCAAAAGATAGAAACAAAGGCCATTTCCCACAATCTAGAAAACAACTGCCAACAATTAGATGTTCTTCCTTCTGGTTTTTATTTTTTTGTGTATTTATTTCTACTTAGAAATCTTGTTGAAATCCTGGGACCATACCATACAAATAACTATACATAACTGCTATTTCATATAACTTCCTTAATGAACAATTTGTCTGATGGCTGAGAATTCTCTGAAAACAATTTGCACTGGCTACGTACTCTCCCATTGATTAGTTACACCATAATATTCTTATTAATTCTTTTTCCAATGGAGACTCTTGAGGTGGTATCTCATCTTTATAATGGTTAAATGATCTTTATTATAGAAGATAGCACTTCATATTTTATACTTGGTTTATAATGTTTAAATTAACTTGAGGTGAGCTAGTTTCTAAAGAAACCACCTTGAGTGTTGGAAGAGAGATCCAGGAAAGACTGGCGAGGTCATCTAGGTGCACATTTACTTCAGAGTTAGCATCCAATGTGCATGCTCTGAGATGAAAGGTCCAGAGTATCATCTACATCACTAATTAGCATCATTTATTATGACAAATAAAGGACAAATTTCTCATAACCTCTTATTGGGTTTCTTTTTCCATACTTTTTGCATATAATTTTCCCCAAATAATAAAAGTAATAATATAGTTGATAAAGGAAAGGAGTTGACTCCAAAGTTTAACTACAGAGTATTAATCTGAATCTTAAACACAATAGTTTCATGTATTCAGCATCATTAGGAGACCATTAAAAACCTCTAGGGACAATGTTTCTGCTTTTATTAATTTTTATTGGAGTATACTTGCTTTACAGTGTTGTGTTAGTTTCTGCTATGCAGCAAAGTGAATCAGTTTTATGTATGCACACTGTACATATATCCACTCTTTTTTTGGATTTCCTTCCCATGTAGGTCACCACAGAGCATTAAGTAGAGTCCCCTGTGCTATACAGTAGGTTCTCATTAGATATCTATTTTACACATAGTAGTGTATATAATGTCAATTTCTAGGGACAATATTTCATTGTCATATTATGGATACATATATTTTGATACACATATTGCAAATATTTCCCACTTCATTATTTTTGTTTTAACTTTGTTCATTTAAAAATTTTCTACTACAAAGCTTTTCATTTTGACTCATGCAAATCCACTAATCTTTTAATTTCCAGCTTTTACCCTTGGTCTCATGGAAAAAGATTGTTTCCTATCTCATGATAGCCTATATCTTCATCTATGACTCTTCCTCAATATTCTACTATGAAATATTTCAAACTTAGAAAGCCTGGGAAAAAAATTCACAGTGGAAACCTATATTCCTACCAACTACATTCTACCATTATCATTGTACTCTTCCTTTCTTAGATATTTATCCATCTTTCCATCACTCTATCCATCACATCAATCTATTTTTATTCATTTCAAAGTGGTACTCATCAATTACATTTCCCAAATGCCTCAGTATGCATACCGTATGTATTTGATATATATTTTTTGCCTTTTTACTTTTACGTGTAGTTTTGTTTCCTATGGCAACTGAAACTAATTACTAAGAACTGGGTGGCTTAAAAGAACATATTTATTCTCTTACAGTTTTAGAGGCCAAAAGTGTGAAATCGGTTTCACTGGGCTAAATGTGGCAGGACTGGTTCCTTCTGGAGGCTCTAGGGGACACTCCGTTTCCAAGCCTTTTCTAGCTTCTAAATGGCTGTATCCTTTGGCTGGCAGTTGCTTTCTTACATTACTCCAACCTCTTTCTTCCATTGTCACGTCTCTTCTGTAGTCAAATCTCTCTTTGTCTTCCCCTTTCTTATAAGGACAGTTGTGATTACATTCAGTATGTACCCAGATATTCTAGGATAATCTTTCCATTTCAAATCCTTAACTGAATTACATCTGCAAAATCTCTTTTGCTAGATAAGGTAACATTCACAGGTTCCAACGATTAGGACCTGGGTATCTTTGGGGCTGTTATTTAGCCTACCACACATGCAAACATTCATTTCATTTTTTTTTTAACAGCATGAAGTAAGAATCTGATTGAATTTTTTCCATATAATTGCCCCATGTATTTGAAAATACAAATATAAATGATTTTAAAATGAAAAATTCTCTAATCTAATTGAGATGATACTTTTATCATATACTATGTTCCTCATGTTTTCTCTATACACTGATTTAAAGTTTAGTAAATTTTTGTCATTAGTATGACAAAATATGGTAATAATTTGATTTATTGAGTCTAATTCTAGGTATTTTTCTCAGCAAAATTTCTTTAAAGTTGGAAAAAAGAAGCGAAAAAATTTGAAGAATGTATGTTGGTTGCTGTGGGAAAATGGCTACCAAATTCCTATAAACTAATTTATTCTCTGCCAGAAAGTTTATATCAGATAATTATTTTATATGAGAGTAGGCTATTTCAATTCATTTGTGGAATACAAGAAAGAAAGAACAAAATAACACACACTCAACTCTGTCAGATATTAAATGATAAGGAGCTAAAACAAATGACACTCAATCAGAAAACAAGCCAGAAGGCTAAAAGCTGTGTATATCAGAATCTTCATGCTAATTCTAAAATATGTAGGGCATTATAATTTGAGAGTTACCTTTGAGAGTTAGCTTCCTTCCAGTAAAAGCAGCACTTGTACTGATAAACATTGTTTTTCCCAGTTGTCTGTTTTCTAAGCAAGTTATGGAATTACTAGCATTAAAATATTTTAATTGAAACAAAACCTTTGGCACTGTAATATAGTCTTTAATCTTTGGTAAATAAACATATGACTTTGCAAGCAAACACATTACGGGATAAATGCTCCATGTTGAACTGACCAGGCCCATTTCTAGAAAGTGTGTTTCCAATTAATTGGTTATACAGAGCAGGCTTTTTACAAAATAATGGATGATGCATCTATTCCCAGGGTCATACCTTAAATGAATAAATTACCATGCTAAGGTTTCTTTGTCATTACTATTCTAAACTATGGAATCATGGCTCAATATGCCTGTAAATTAATTATGAATAAATTCTGTCTGCATGGCTCTTTCTTTTAATAGGATTTATTTTTCAGGTTCACAGTAGAATGGAGCAGAACACTGAGAGTTCCTACATACTCCCAACTGCACCATCCACATCCCACACAAGACTGGTATATTTGTTGTAATCTATGAACCTATATTGTTACACCATTTTCACCCAAAGTCCATAGTTTATGTTAAAGCTCACTCTTGGTGGTGTGCCTTTTATGGGTCTGACCAATTTATAATGACATGTGTACTCCTACAAACAGAGTAGTTTCACTATCCTAAAAATCCTCTGTGCTTTGGCAATTCATCCTTTCCTCCTCCACCACTCCCCAACCTCTAGCATTGATCTTTTTACTGTCTTCATAGTTTTGACTTTCCAGAGCGTCATGGTTGGTATCATACAATATATAACTTTCTCAGGTTGGTTCTTTTCAGATCGTAATGTACATTTAAGGTTCTTCCATGTCTTTTCATAGCACTTCATGACATTTCTTTTTAGTGCTGAATAATATTCCAACTGTCTAGATGTAACACAGTTTGTTTATCCATTCACCTGTTAGAGGACATCAGTTATAAACAAAGCTGCTATAAATATCCATGTTCAGGTTTTTGTGTTTTGTGTAGACATAAGTGTTCAATTCATTTAGGTAGATACCAAGGAGTGCAACTGATGGATCATATGGTAAGAATATGTTCAGTTTTACAAGAAACTGTCTTCCAACGTGGCTGTACCATTTTGCATTCCCACTAACAATGAATGAGGGTTTCTGTTGTTCCACTTCTTTGCCAGCATTTGGTGGTGTCAGTGTTTTGGATTTTTGCCACTTTCATAGGAATGCAGTAGTATCTCATTGTGGTTTTAATGTGAAATTCCTTAATGACATATGATGTTGAACATGTTTTCAGATGCCTATTTGCCATATGTATATCTTCTTCGGTGAAGTGTCAGCTCAGATCTTTGCCTATTTTTAAATCAAGTTGTCCATTTTCTTATTGTTGAGTGTTTGGGAGTTCTTTGTGTATTTTGGATAACAGTCCTTTACCAGATATGTCTTTTGCAAATATTTTCTTCTACTCTGTGACTTGTCTTCTCATTCTCTTCAGTGAACATATATATTTTGTTTTCCTTGTTATTTTATATATCTGACATTTAAGTATATTTCTCTTTCCATTAAAATGTTTATTAATTTAATGTTAACTATAATGATTGTTTAATTAATGTTGACTTTTAGAGGCATTTGAAAGAACTTCCTGTGACGTTCAGATACTCAATACAATGGCAATATAAAATCCTCACTATAAATTGTGTGGGTGACAAGGAGTTAAATGTTACAGAATCACACTGTGATGGATTTTGGGTCAGACAAGGCTTACTTATTAGCAGTGGCTGACTTGGACGTACCAGTCTCAAGGCAAAATTCAAATGGTTGCCTCTGCAAAATGACAAAGTACTGAATACCAAGAACCTTCTGAGTTGCTTAAAAATAGCTGAAATATGGAATGCTAAATACACAAATGCTGAGAAATTACTACATTTCAAATGAAGAAATGTAAATACATTTAAATCACATTTGTTAAAGCTTGATTTTCTTCCCAAAGTTTTATAGACTGGATTTCATGGATCCTTAGGAGATGCACAGATGCATTAGCAGTGTTTCTCAAACTATCTATTGTGAAAGGCTATTTTATTTTCTAATTTGTTGTAGGTTGATACATTTGCCTTATATATACTTCTCCTTTATTTTTACAATTATGAGTGTGTGTTTGTGTGTGTGTGTGAGAGAGAGAGATAGTGATAGTGATAAAGGTTAGGAACATTTGCAGCTTTAAAAAGCATTTTGACTGTTTTCTGTTGTTTGTAGCCCCTGGTAAAGAGAGTGCTATTGAGATCGGTTCCCATATTTCAGAGAAATGGAAGAATCTAAAGTTGTCAGAGACAAATGGCAGTTCTAAATTTCCAGACAGTAGATGGGCTATGTTTATCAAAGTAAGAAGAAACTGTGTAAAAGTAATCAGAAAGATCTGAGCACATAACAGAAATATATGTGTAAACCACTAGTTTAATACTTGATTTTTATAACTGAAAGGACTCTAGGTCTAGCCACCAGAGACCTGATTTAAGCACACAACCAAAATATATGTGTAACCTACTAGTTTTATACTTGATTTTTATAACTGAATGGACTCTAGTTCTGTCCACCAGAGGCCTGATTTAGGCCATCGCCATATAAAGTCAAAATGTCTCACCCCTAATCCAAATCTAGCATCCCCTGAATTAAAAAGAAGCTGGGTAACTTTGAGGCAGGATGGATCAATCACTTCACAAACACTTTCTGTAAATTTTCTTCTTACTTTTCTCTAATATGCTTACATCCATTTATCAGAGTAAATGTGCACTGGGCAAAGGGAAATAACCAGACCCTTCAGGTTTCATTGAGTAGAGACTACGAGTCAACTCCAGCTCCTGAGATCACAAACACAACAGCCAACCAGGAATAGTGGAGCCTTGTGTAGTGAGCTGATAAATGTAGTTTTAATTTGATTCCATCTCACAGTAAGCCCAGTATATACTGAGTCCATCTCTATTTCCAAGTGTATGCTTGAAATAAATATTCTCTACAACTAGAAGAATCCCAGCCTGAGTTTCTGTCACTGTGAAGAGCCATACCAACCTGGACAGGATATCTCCAGACCCTTGACTATGAGATAGTAATGAGTAGCTAACTTGTTTAAGCCACTGTGATTTTGGGTTTTTCTCTTACAGTTAAAATTAATCTTAACCAATATATTACTTAGTATCCTTTCATAATTATTCAAGAAATGCAAATAAAAACTACAGTGAGGTATCAACTCACACTTGTCAGAATGGCCATCATCAAAAAATCTACAAACAGTAAATGCTGGAGAGGGTGTGGAGAAAAGGGAACCCTCTTGCAATGTTGGTGGGAATGTAGATTTATACAGTCCCTATGGAGAACAGTATTGAGGTTCCTTAAAAAACTAAAAATAGAACTACCATATGACCCAGCAATCCCACTCACTACTGGGTATATACCCTGAGAAAACCATAATTCAAAAAGACACATGCACCCCAATGTTCATTGCAGCACTATTTACAATAGCCAGGACATGGAAGCAACCTAAAAGTCCATCGACAGATGAATGGATAAAGAAGATGTGGTGCATATATACAATGGAATATTACTCAGCCATAAAAAGGAATGATATTGGGTCATTTGTAGAGACGTGGATGGACCTAGAGACTGTCATACAGAGTGAAGCAAGTGAGAAAGAGAAAAACAAATATCATATATTAATGTATATATATATATGGAATCTAGAAAAATGGTACAGATGAACCTATTTGCAAAGCAGAAATAGAGACACAGACATAGAGAACTAACATATGGACACCAAGTGGGGAAAGGAGGGCTGGGATAATTGGGAGATTGGGATTGACATACATACACTACTATGTATAAAATAGATAACTAATGAGAACCTGCTGTGTAGCACAGGGAACTCTACTCAATGCTCTGTGGTAACCTAAATGAGAAGGAAATCCAAAAAAGAGGGGATATATGTATACACATAGCTGATTCACTTTGCTGTTCAGCAGAAACCAATACAACATTGTAAAGCCACTATACCGCAATTTAAAAAAAATCCTTTCAATTCTTTTTTCTACGTTGTTTATTTATAATCAAAAAAACTTAAATAGGACCTATTCAAGTTATATCAATTCTCAAAACACCAAGAGTTTGGCATTATTAATTTTATATGTTAAGGCACTGGTGCTCAGAAAGGTTAAAGATATTGGAAAACATCACAGGGGAGGAAGTAGTATATTGGGAGTTGGTAACCTCAGCTTTTTAAGGCTACAAGTCATTCTCTCTTGATGCTTATAAAATATTACCTCTTAAGTTGAGAATACCCTACTTTATGGGGTCTATTTTCTCTGTGAAATAGAGAATGAGATAATTTCCTGACAGTGGCAGGGATAGTGCTAGGTTAGTGGAGAGTGATGATGAATATTTGAAATAAGAGAAGGCGATAGAGCCCTGTGACTCAAAGAGTAGCCATTAGTCAAGTAGCTTTGGCATCCCCTGGTAGCTTGATAGAAATGCAGATCTCAGCACCCCACCAACTGAATCAAATCTTCTTTTTGAAATATCCCCAGGTGATTTGTGTGTACATTAATGTTTGAGATGCACTGGGACAAGCAGGCATATTGTCAAGTACCACTGAAGTGCCAGCTGAAAATGGAGACCATGCATTTATAAGCATCAATATTAACGTTTAGTAAACCCTTATTGTTGCTTATCCAGAAGCCAAACCATGCTTGGTGACAAACCTGAACTCCTATTAAAATGCCATATCCTTGCTTTCTCTCTCGCATTTATATCAAGGGCTTATGACCCAAACCTGGCCAATGAAAGCTTAGGGGAAATACACCGAGAGAATTTTCAGAGACTTTCATCTCATTCAAACAAATGAATAGGATTAAACTCGTGCTTTCTTGTTCTGAATATTTTTCTATCGAGGTGTGATGCATAAAACTGTAGCAATCATTTTGCAGTCAAAAAAAGGCATAAGCCCAATGACCAAGCCAAGATAACAATCTAATGAATCAATGTTAGGAATGAAGCACCATTCCTTTGGATTTCTTGTTATATGAAATAATAAACATCCTTATTGTTTAAAGCATTTTCATTTAGTTTTTCCACAACTTGCAGCTAAGAATTTCCTAAGTAAAAGAAAATGGTTTTGTGGTTTTCCTGTTAAAATCCTCAGAACATTAGATTAAGGTAAAACGAAGCAAATTACCGAATTACCGGTGGAACTTGTACAGGGTAAGTTTGTCTGAATAAAAGCAGTTGAAGGTGTAGGCAAGTGTTTCCCTAAAGTACTGAACCACGAGGTTGGTGCTGGGTAGGGACATGCTAACAGCCAGGATGGTGTTTATGGGATGACCAAAAACAGAAAGTCAATATTTGATGAGACTAAAAAATTGTCACATTGGGAGAAAGAGTTAGAGGGGAAGCTGTAGTCAGAAAAGGGGCTTTAGAATTTAAGATTCCAGAAGTGAAACAGTTCCTATGGATGCCATCCATGTAGATGGATGAACTGGAATAAATATGAAGACCACTAGGGTTCAGGAAGTCAAAGAAGTGTCAAACTAGGTTGTCAGAAGATTCAACCACATGGATATTGAAAACACTTAGAATTATAATAGATCTTGAGGTCGAAATAGAATTTGATGAATATGGGGGAGTGATTAGGACATTGGGGAACAATGAAATTGAGAAAAGCTTCATAAAAGGGGGGACATCTGACTTGGATCTCATAGAGAAATAGGAATGATCTACATAGAGAAAATGTAATGGTAGGTATGTCTGGCAGAGGAAATAGTATGTGCAAAGTTCATGGACACAAAAAACCACTCAGGGGATGGTGGGTGGCTCTATGCTGCTAGAACAGAGAGAGGAAATACAGATTTGTGCCAGCTTATGAAGGCTCTTACATGTTATAAAAAGGGGTTTGGATATATTCCGGTTAACAACCGTTGCTCATTATAGTTTTCTAAACCTAGGGAATCAAAAGCTTTTATTTTATGTGTGTGAAAGGAAACATTCTCCACAATACAATAAGACAAATATCCCACCTCCACCCCTATTTTTTGGACTTTGTGCATTGCTTGGGACCGTTAGGAGGCAAACAGGTCCGACTTAATTACAGTTTTATTTCCTTTGCTTTATTGAATCCATTTGGGCATGGGTAGATGTAGTTCATCACCCATGTCTGACTGAAGGAGGGGGAAGGATCAGGTGATAAAGCATCTTCCAAGACAAGGATTTCATGGTTTATCAGTCAGCTTTACTCCAGCAGTAAACAATAGCATATAGGAAACAACATTCATTTCTTGCTGTGATTATCTGCTACTTTCCCAGTCTCTTCTGGGATCTATTGGACGTCACTGGCTTCACTGGGCTCTCTTGGGTTTTTCTAGGCCTTTTCGAGCTCTGTTGGACTCTACTTAGCCCTACTAGTAGGATTTTCTGAGCTCCCTTGGGTTCTGTGGGCTAGACTCAGCTCCATATATCTTTTGGTAGTTACTTTTGGGGCTATACTGTTACCACGATGGAAGGCCAGAGCAAGAGGGCAACATACAAGTCATTCTGTGGTATTTAAAACTTCTGGACAGCATGATGACAAAGAGGGTCTCTTTGACCAAACTCTAGTCAAATTCCTCTGATCCTTTTTCTCCACTAGGCCTTCATCTTGGCTCAGAAAAACATCAGATCCTCAGCACACCCCTCTTCCCTTCCCCACTCACACACATCTTGGATGACCCCAACCCTTCTTAAAATGCATGCCTGAGAAAGCTCAGTACTGCCAGGAAAATTTACTGTTTGTTCCAGCCCAAACCTGGTGATAGGTAGGTTCCTAAACCCCCTCTTAGAGCAGTTACTTGAGAAAGCTTGCAATTATAAATCCCTTCTCTGCCTCTTTGACATGGAATGCTTTCACCAACTAGAACCATCTCCTCCGGGACCTGAGAGCCATCTCTTTGGAACTCAAATATTTGATGACTCTAGCTTCTGGTCCCCATGGGAGGATAAGAACCTAACTTCTTACATCACTACCTCCTGTCATAAAGATACAGAAATTTGTTTCTCCTCCAGATAAGCACCAGTTAACAAACCCAGATGGCCTGGTCACATTATATGACCCCCTTCCTGCTTTTTGTAAGTTTTCCCTTCCCTGATTCTGCTCAATCTCTATTCCATCACTCTTCCTTAAAATCCCAGTCACCTCTGCGAAGTTGAGTTCAGTTCATGTTAGACCCTTTTCCCTATTGCAAGAGTTTATTACTGAATAAAATCCATCCTCACTGCTTTAACTAGTGTTTATTTATCTTCGACAGTGGCAAATGTCACATTTCTCATACAAGGGCAGAGAGAATAAGCAACTAGATAAACCAATGATAACACACATAGCTTTTTAACAAAAATGAGTTCTTTAGATTCCAGGAAGTGGTCTTCCTATCAGATTTCATGAAAGAAATGTTAAAAAACAGTGTTTTGACACAGCAAATATGAATAGAAAAAGTTATAGCCATGTTGCTTTCTTAATTGGGCCGTACAAAATTTCCTCAAGGGAACTAAACCCATAAATTGAAAAAGTGTATAAACTTTAATATCAGAAATATGTTATTCATTTTCATTCTGAACTGATGAGTAATGTTCAAGGGCTCTTTAAATGAAGCCAATTAGATGTACTTCCTTGTTATTATTAAGAATGTGTACTTGGTAGTGAAAAATAGGAAAAGCCATAAAAATTGCAGACAAATCAGAAGTTTAAAAAGCATCTAAGATCCCCACTTCCTGTAAATTTTGGTAAATATCTCTCCACCAGATTTTATTTTTAGTTTACTTAACAAAATCAAGGTACACTGTGTGACTGCCACTTAATGTGCTTTGTCAGATCTTTTGCACCATTTTTTTTTAGGCCACATTAGGATAGATAATTCCAACTATTTAAGACAGTAGGGTATCTAGCGAAATTGTTCAGCCTTTTAAATTTCAGCTCACTATGCTCCAGCAGACAGTACAAAATGTACTATTTGGATCATATTCACAGCTCAGTGTTGACAAACAGTCTCAGAATATTAAATTCCACCCTAGTGTGTGTTCCCTTATGTTCTGTGATATTTGACTTGAAAGGAAAATACCTCTGCAATGTAGTGACAAATTTGAAGTGAGAGAGGTAATATATCTTCACTTCAAATACATATGCTTAACATTTTTAGTAATTAGTTGGCGGGGGGGTGGCAAGAGGCCCAGTAATAAGTGGACAATTATATTGAAAGATTTGAAATTACTTTGTTCAAGGCATTAAATGATCACCTATTAGGTGAAAAGATTATCTGCATTTTGTAGGTGGGGGAATAGAAAAAAAAGGGAAAAATTAATAAAGTATCATCTTTGCCCTCCATGAATTTGTTGGGTAGTGAAGAGTTCTAGGAATTGATGTTAAATCTTTGTGTGTTTGATGTTGCTCATGACATAATCTTTGTTCACAACAATATCATACTGCGTGGAGAACAGGAAAGAAAAGAGGAGGAAGCTGCTCTTCAGAGAGGATTAGATTTCAGAATTATTTGAACAAATTGGAAACATAAATGAACACTGCCAAAATAACATTTAAGGAGAAGCAAATTTATCTAAAAATAACTTGTAGTAAATTTGGAGAGATTGTTTTATATAAATATGACTAAAATTTACACAGTTACAGCAAATCAAATAGGAAGCCAAATGATCTAAGGAATTAGATCAGATTTAAAATAAAACTAATGACAGAAATAACAATATTAACAATAGTAAAAGCTACATATTCACTGAGTATTTGCTCTGGTGCCAGTCGTTGTGCTAGGCCATTTATATACATTACTCTTTTTTTTTCAATTTAAATTTCCTTTGCAGCCATTTTTAAAATTGACATATAGCTGATGTACAATATTATACAAGTTACAGGTGTACAATACAGTGATTCTCAACTTTTAAAGGTTATGCTCCATTTATAGTTATTATAGAATATTGACTAATAAGAAAATAAATAAATAAACATTTAAAAAATACTCTTTTGTATTTAAAGGAAAAAGCTTTGTATTTAAAGATATTGCTTTCAGTGTAATTTATAATGATGAGAAGCTGGAAATAACCAAGTTTTCCAAATAAAGAAAGCTGGTTTAAAAAAAAATTGGCTATATTCCCTGTGTTGTACAACATATCCTTGTAGCTTATTTTATACCTAATCATTTGTACCTCTTTATACATTACTCTTTTAATTCTTAAAACTGGCCTGTGAGTTTTGGTGCTATTATTATCACAATTTCACCAGTGGTGAAAACTAAGGCTTGGCATGATCTGGTAACTTTCCCAAGTTTGCAAGCTATTAAGTCAGTGGAACAAAGATTTGGATCTGACTCCAGAGTTTGTATTAGCCTGAATAATCAGCTGGGGTACCTTTTTCAGTAGTAAGAAGTAAAAAGTCTCTAGTTATATGATCACAGTATCATAATACTCTACAGACTACCAAATAGGGTACCATGAGTTTTTGGGTTTATTTTCTCTACAGAAGAACTCACAGTTGGTCCCAGGAGAGTAATTCTTTATGTTGGTCTGTGTCATCCTAGGGAGAGGTAAGTGACTTTAAATAGGGGTGAAGGGCAGGCACAGAGAACAGACTTGTGGATGCCAAAGGAGAGGAGAGTGGGGAAGGGAAGGATTGGGAGTTTGGGGTTAGCAGATGCAAACTCTTATATATAAGGTGGATAAACAACATGATCCTACTATATAGCACAGGGAACTATATTCAATATCCTGTGATAAACCATAATGGAAAAGAATATGAAAAATAATGTATATATATATATATATATAACTGAATCACTTTGCTGTACAGCAGAAATTAACACAACATTGTAAATCAACTATACCTCAATAAAAGTTTTTAAAAATGGGGGTGAAGGAGATGAGATTTTTATGATGTGATTAGCTAAAAGAGACATGATTTTAGAGAAAACAAAAACTGGAACAATCTTATTCTGGAATCTTTCTTGCTAGAAAGAAGCTATTTACAAATATTATTTTGCCTTATTGGGATTTTGCTATTTTAGGAGTGAGACCTGACTTCTCCCAGCTGTTGCATGAGTCTATAGAGGGTAAATAATCCTGAGCCCTGGCATTTGGGAAATACATGTGAGATTGTCCAAACTCCTGGAGTAACATTCCTGCCATCTAAAGTTCTCTGAGCTGAGTATGGGGTCTTGGTGGCAGTTGAAGTGACATTTCCCCTCATCACTTGCTCAAGAGAACCACAGTATAAAATCAAGTCAGTCAAGGAAAACTATTGATAAAATAGATAAAATCTGGTTTATGTAGAGAAATTCTAGACTGAGACTCCTGCTTCCTAGAGAGACACTTCTACCTCAGGAGTGATTTCAGTGATGCTTTACTGCTAGTGCCCCTTCCTCACTGGATCTCCAAACCCAGAGAATGCTCTCTGTGCTGCAAAGATTTTCCCAGGATAAGCCCAGTTCCTGGTATAGGTCTTGGACATTGTCTTCTACAACCCCAAACAAATTGGCCCCATCAGGACACAGAGGAGACTTGACGAACTCAAGAAGGTCTCCAAAGACTCTCTGGGGTCAACTCTTACTACAGTTTCAGCAATATTATGGTTTTTAAATGATTGGATTAGATGATTTTTTAAGTCCCCTTAGCTCTAACACTTTATGACTAAAGAGCTCTTGGGCAGGCCTAAGAACACACCCATCACATTTCTCTGGGAAAATACATTACAAATCCACACAGACTCAATAAATGGACTTCTGGAACACAATTTATTAACTCTGGGAATAGGCTAAGTGGGGGCAAAGCATATAGGCTTTGGAAGAGAACATGTTGTGTCAATATTTGGGAGACCCTAGGGTCACTTTGCTACTCCAAATGCTGAAGTGAACATGGGGCCCATTCTTTCAGTCTAAGAATAATCCTGAATGCTTTGACTGAATTTGGTGATGATTTTTTTTCTCTCTGAATTGATCTACTTAGCTGGTTGTTTTATTATTACAATGACTATTCACTCACAAGGAGAGTTTTGAAAACTGACTTCATGAGGAAAAACTCAAATATTCAGTATATGATGCTATGAAGGAACTTAAATTTTTTATTTAATTTGATGCTATGTAGGTAGATATATAGATAAAACAATATTACTTCTTGCACCAAAAATGAGGACACAAAATAAGTTAAATATGAATATTCTTAAAGGGCAAAATAGAAAATAGTTTTTGCTATCCTTGAAAATCTGAGAACTATATGAGTGTCAAATTTATAGGTTTTGTATTTATTTCCTAAGCTTGGAAAATGAGAATGTGAGACCAGTGGACTAAAAGCTAAGAATGAGATAAAATCCTGTTATGAAAAACAGGAGTTTTAAACGGTGAATAGTTGAAGATTCTTCTTGTAAACTTTCAGGGAATAAATTTCCTCTTCCTCTTCCTCCTTCTCAAATGTTGTATTTCACCAAGGGGTTGAGGAGATGAGGTTGGATTTTATTTCCAGTGTTTTTTTTTTTTTTTTAATTTTTTTTTTTTTTAAACCCACATTTGTTTATTTATTTATTTTTGGCTATGTTGGTTCTTCACTTCTGTGCGAGGGCTTTCTCTAGTTGTGGCAAGCGGGGGGGTCACTCTTCATCACGGTGCGCAGGCCTCTCACTATCGAGGCCTCTTTTGTTGCTGGAGCACGGGCTCCAGATGCGCAGGCTCAGTAGCCGTGGCCCACGGGCCCAGCCGCTCCGCAGCATGCGGGATCCTCCCAGACCAGGGCTCGAACCCGTGTCCCCTGCATTAGCAGGCAGACTCCCAACCACTGCGCCACCAGGGAAGCCCCGAGGTTGGAATTTAAAAGTGAAGTGAGGTAGTGTTTGGTATGAGATATTGATGGTCTGAAACTTGGGAATCATACATGCTGTTGATAAAGCTTTTGAGCTGAGATAAAGAAGCACTGCCAGAAGATGACCCAACTCAATCAATAGACTATCATAGCAGTAATGTGGTGAACTAATGGTAAGAATGCAATTGAGAAATCCAGCCTGGATACAATATATGGTTAATATTTATTACATGTTTGTCCAATGAATGAAAGATCCTTTATAGAAGGGATTCTTAATTGGGATTGCAAGAGGATGGGGCTATACCCACAGGGACAGAGTAAATCACAATCATAAATCATTTGGGGGATCATTTTTACACTATGTACTGTACTTCAGAAATGTATATCTAGGGTTGTGTTTTGGATTTTCTGTCCTCCTTCTCCCCTACCCTGACATTAAAGCAGTAAGAAACCCATGTGTTTGGGGTGGGAAAAAGAAATCCTGACAACTAGTGTCCTATATGAAGATAGAATGTATATGAGAAGAATAGTTGCTGGAAGCCAACCAGAAAGAAAAAATATCCTCTTTTAAATATAAAACTTTGGTCACTCTGGTATCTCTGTAAAATACCTAGTTTCTATACATGTACCCACACCTCTATTTCTTTCTTTATTTTAAAAGTGTATTACCCAGGTAACAGTTGGATTCTCCTGGCCTCGGGAGCATCATATGAACCTTGACAAGATTTTTACTAGTTCTCAGAGTTTATTCTATCTTGATGCTGTTTGGATCTGTGCACTGGCACAATTTTGAGTGGATAATTTTTTTTTGTCAAAATTCTGCTTCTACATGATAAAGTATATTTAATGCTAATCATGAAATTAAATAATACTAGTGGCCAGAAAAGATAGTGAAAGTTCTCAGGTATTGCACTGTATATATATACATATATATTTTTTCTTACATATATACAATTATGACCATAAAAACATGAAAAATAGAATAAATACAGTACTGAAAGAAAAAATTATGGGCTAATATTTTTAAATTACATTGATGCATTTTTGAAACAAAGACATAAGGACTTATAACTACATATTAGTCTGTCACAATAATAAATAACATTACTGTGTCTGTTTTTAATCTCTAACTTCTGAAAAATTGAAGTGACTTCATAGAAATTATTTTTCTTTGTGTATTTATGTTCAATAGAAAGCATAGTCAGATTTGCTCATACTTAATGAAAGAACCATTTTTACTAATTTTAGCTTCAAATTTTTTCTTCCACATGCAGTAATAATTATATAAATCATCATGAAGCTAGCTCAAAGAGTTCCCATATACCAGCACCCATTTCCTCCTATTAACAAGCTACATTAGAATGGTACATTTGTTACAATTAATAAACTGATTTTTAAGCATTATTATTAACTAAAGCACGTACTTTATTTAAATTTCCTTAGATTTTTACCTAATGTCCTTTGTTTGCTAGTTAGGAAAAAATGTAAGCATAAGAATGTTAGGCAGAGATCCATAAACCCCCCCCCCATTTTACAATATATTCAAGAAGTTGCAAAACTGTCATGTCTGCCTAGATCAATTTTAGTTAGTGGCTTTCGAATGATATAATCACCAAAAAAATCATAATTTCTGTATATGGTTTGAAGAAGTTTGAGATCTAATATTACGTATTCCTGAACTTAAATAGTCAATTTGAGTTGATCAAGATGGCAGAGCAGGAAGACCCTGAGCTCACCTTCTCCTACAGATACACCAAAATTACAACTATTTACAGAGAAACAAACTATCTATGAGAATGACCTGAAGACTAGCAGAAAAGATTTTCCAGAACTAAAGAGAAAAAGAAAGAGCCACAACAAGATAGGTAGAAGGGGTGGAGACTCACTCTAGTCAGGACCCACACCCCCTGGTCAGTGACCCATGAATTGAAAGGATATCACAACCAAAAAAGTCCTCCCTGAGGAGTGAGGGGTCCAAACCCCACATCAGGCTCCCCAGCCCAAGGGTCCTTCCCAGGAAGATGAACCCCCCAAAAGTCAGGCTATGAAAACTAGTGGCATTTACATGAGGGCTATAGGAAACAGAGACTCCACGTTTTTTTTGGCTTTAATCAACAAAAATTTAATATTTCTCATAAGTCCATGAATTGGCTGGGCAATTCTGGCCTTGGCTGGCTCAGTTGGGACTGGAAGGTCTAGAGGTCCTCTACATTCACATGTCCAGCAGTTGACTTGATGACCATGCATCCCTCATCATCCAGTGGGCTAGCCCGGCTCCTCCCCACAGTGGTGACTGCAGTGTTCCCAGCAGCAAGAGGCAACAATCCCCAGTGCACAAGTGCTTTCCAAGCCTTTGCATGTCTAACATGCCAAAGCAACTTACACGGACTGGAGAAATGGACTCCACTTCTTTTTTTTTTTTTTTTTTGCTCATGAATGTAAATTTTTTTTTTACATTTTAAGTTATTATCAATTTAAAGGTGGAAATCCATTGTTGTTTATGAGACCCCACACTTAAAGGGAACATGCAAAAATCTCACATGCCCAGAGTCACACAACAGAGGACAGTGGTCAGACCCACATGCTGGAGAGCCTCCTTCAGAGGCAGGGGCAGCAGGGACAACCCCTGGGGACTCATACACTGGTGGAAGCCATTTTGGGGAGCTTGGATTATTTTTTATTTCTTTCATTAGCCTGCTTGCCATGGCTAGGATGTCCAATCTTCTTAGATTTACTGCAATTGTTTTGTGGCCTGTCATGTGATCTATCCTGGAAAATGTTCCATGTACACTTGAAAAGAATACGTATTCTGCTATGTTTGGATGGAACATTCTATACATATAACTATTAAGTCTATCTGGTCTAATTTTTCTTTAAAGCCAGTGTATCCTCTTTGATTTTCTGTCTGGATGATCTGTCCACTGATGTAAGTGAGGTGTTAGAGTTTACTACTATTATTGTATTACTGTCAATTTCTTCCTTTCTGTCTGCTAATATTTGCCCTATGTATTTAGGTCCTACTACTTTGAGTGCATATGTATTTGCAAGTGTTCTATCTTCTTGTTGGATTGGTCCCTTTATCATTATGTGATTCTCTTCTTTGTCTCTTATTACAGTCTTTGTTTTAAAGTGTAATTTATAGGTATGCTACTCAAGCATTCTTTTTGTTTCCATTTGCATAAAATATCTTTTTCCTTCCCCTCACTTTCCATCTATGTGTGTCTTTAGATCTAAAATAAGTCTGTTGTAGGCAGCATATATTTGGGTCTTGTTTTTTTATCCATTCAGCCACTCTTTGCCTTTTAATTGAAGCACTCAATCAAAATTAACATATGGAGATCTGTTGCATTTTTATACACTAATAATTAACCATTAGAAAAAGAAATCAAGAAAACAATTCCCTATTCAATTGCATAAAAAACATAAAATACCTGGGAATAAATCTAACCAAAGAGGTAAAAGACTTATACTTGAAAAACTATTAAGACATTAGTGAAAGAAATTGAAGATGATACAAACAAATGGAAAGTTATACCTTGCTCAAGCATGGGAAGAATTAATATTGCTAAAATGACCATACTACACAAGACAATCTACAGATTCAGTGCAATCCCTATCAAAATACCAATGGCATTTTTCACAAAACTTGTACAAGTAATCTTAAAATTTGTATGGAATCACAAAAGACCCTGAAGAGCAAGCAATCTTGAGAATAAAGAAGAAAGCCAGAGGTATCATGTTCACTGACTTCAAATCATACTACAAAGCACAGTAATCAAAACAGTATTGTACTGGCACAAAAACAGACACATAGATCAATGGAAGAGAATAGAGAGCCCAGAAACAAACCCATTCTTATATGCCCACTAGTATATGACAAAGGAAGTAGGAATATACAATGGATGAAAAGACAGCCTTTTCAATAAATAGGGCTGAGAAAAATGGACAGCTACATGCAAAAGAATGACACTGGACCACTTTCTCACACCATACACAAAAATAAACTTGAAATGTATTAAAGACTTAAATGTAAGACGTGAAACTAAAAATTCTAGAAGAAAACATAGGCAATACACTCTTTGGCATTGGTTTCAGCAATATATTTTTTTTTACCTGTCTCCTCTGGCGAGAGAAATAAAAGCAAAATTAAACAAATAAGACAGCATCAAACTAAAAAACTTTTGCACAACAAAGGAAACTATCAACAAAATGAAAAAGTCAGCCTACTGAATTTGCAAATGACATATATGGTAAGGAGTTAATAATCAAAATATACGAAAAACTCATACAACTTAATACCAACAAAACAATAGGATTAAAAAAGGGCAGAGGACCTGAATAGACATTTTCCCAAAAATGTGCAGATGGCCAACTGACTCATGAAAAGATGCTCAACATCACTAATCATCAGGAAAATTCAGATCCAAACCACAATGAAATATCACCACACAGCCGTCAGGATGGTTATTATAAAAAATAAAATAAAATAAAATAAACATAACAAGTGTTAGCATGGATGTGGAGAAAAGGGAACACTCATGCACTGTTGGTGGAATTGTAAATTGGTGCAGCTACTAATGAAGATGGTATGGAGGTTCCTCAAAAAATTAAAAATAGAAGTACCACATAGTCCATCAATTTCCTTTCTGGGAAGGAAAGAAAACCAGAAGCAAAAAAATCTCACTAATTAGAAAAGAGTTATGAAAGCAACATGTGTCTGCTGACACATGGATAAAGAAGTTGTGATATATGTAGTGGAATATTACTCAGCCATTAAAAATGCCATTTACAATAACATGGATGGCTCTAGAGGGCATTATGCTAAGTGAAATAAGTCAGACAAAAGAAAGACAAATACCATATTTTATCACTTATATATGGAATCCAAGACACAAAACAAATGAATAAACAAATAAATGGATAAACAAACCAGAATGAAACTAGACTCATAGACACCAAGAACAAACAGGTGGTTGCCAGAGGGGAGGAGGTGGGGGGAGGGCAAAATAAATGAAGGGAATTAAGCAGTACAAGCTTCTAGTCATAAAATAAGTAAGTCATGGGGATGTAATATACAGCATTAGCCTTATGGTCAATAATACTTTAATACCTTTGTATGGGGTCAAATTGTTACTAGACTTACTGTGGTAATCATTTTGTAATGTATTTAAACATTGAATCACTATGTTGTATGCCTGAATTTAACATAATATTGTACATCAACTATATTTCAATGGAAAAAAAAGCAATTTGAAATGAACAATGATACCACAGTGACTGTAAAATGAAAGAAACAGTTGACTTCTTAGTCTTGAAATGAATACATGACACCAAGTCTTCATATTTGGGGGCTGATGGTTTAATTGGAATTTCTTCAAATTAACTTCTATGTAGAACACAATGCTTATTAAAAGATAAGGAATAAAAGTGTGAACATTTTTAGCTTACTTATATGTTAATAAATTTCAACAGTAATAAGGGCAATTGTTTAGATTTAGAACTTAGAGCAAGAAAAAAACAAATTTTTTTCCAAGGAAGAGTACTGTATCACTCATGTTTTTTGGAATTGGTAGCCTAAACAGACAGACATTTAGTTCATTTTAGTAGTGTCTTTAAATCTCCTACTGGCAATCCCCTTTCCCATCATTCACTGTACCTCTCCCACTACCCACAGGTCTGCACTTGGTACCTCACTGGGTATGCCAGGCCTCATAGCACCTTAGATGCAAATCTCAGCTTCCTTCAGCTGTTTTCACAGGAAATCTGTTTACTCCAGTCCAAGAAAGCATTTTCCCTCCTCCTTTATTTTGGTATAATTGACAAATAAAATTGTGAGATATTTAAAGTGTGCAATGTGATAATTTGATATAAATATATATTGTAAAATTCATCCCATCTCGATTCATCCCATCGAGTTAATTAATACATCCATCACCTCATGTATTTATCTTTCTTTGTGTGTGTGAGAACATTTAAGTTCTACTCTCTTAGCAAATTTCAGTTATACCATAACAGTGTTAGCAACTATAGTCATCATGTTTTACATTAGATCCTCAGAACTTTTTCATCTTATAACAAAGTTTGTACTCTTTTATCAACCTCTCCCTATTTCCCCCACCCCTAGCCCCTGGCAGTCACTTTTCTAATCTCTGTTTATATGAGTTCACTTTTTTTTTTTAAAGATTCCATATATAATTGATACTATAAGGGTATTTGTCTTTTTCTCTCTGGCTTGTTTCACTTATCATAATGCCCTTTGGGTTTATCCATGTCATTGCAAATAGTAGGATCTCCTTCTGTTTTAAGGCTGAATAATATTCCACTGTCAAATTTTAGAAGATGTACTGATGATGTGATGTGTTAATGGCAGCCTCACAGAGTTCTATCTCCTGTTGGGGTCAAGGCTGACACTGCCCCACCCACCCATCTTTTTCCTTCCTCTCAGAAGCAACAAACAAATCCCTATCTCTCTTTGTCACTGCATGCCTGGCATCGCCCCTTACCAACCCCCTTCCCCTCCACTGCCAAGATTATAACTGATTGTTCTAACAAATGTGTGTCCCTCCATAAAAGAATTCTCATAGGGACTGCCAAGAGAATGGCATTTTACCTATTTTGTTACATAAATGACAGGTTATATGTAATTTTTTCAGAGAGTAGTTCATTTTTTTTTTCCCAAAGGATTTTAGCTTTGAGAATGTATTGATAGTCATCACTGGTCAAGTTCATGATCTGTAGCTAGAAAAACATAAACACTAAGAAGCAAATTGGTTTCTCCTTTCTAGAAAGACTGATTGCAAGCCTAATTCTACAGCTTGTCCCAGATGTTTAAAAACTATTGCACTTAAGTTTTGTCATTTATTAAGCCCCTTTATTAACATTTTGAGGAAATTAAAGGAAATGCAAGAATTCTTTTATATATTTTTGCATATTTATAAGCAATTATTAATAAGTGCTTGCCTGTCTTTTCCTTTTAAACCGATTGCATAAATTTCATGTGAAACTTTCTCTCCTGGTTACCATTTTCTAAAACTTTAATCATACCTCTTGCTCTTTTCCTAACTTTTCTGCATTTAACATTCTTTGTACTTATTTGATTAGTTGTGATTAAACAGTAAAACTATATACAAATAATTTGGATATTTTTACTGATTATAACATTTAATAAATATATTTTGATTTTAATTATATTTAATCCACATGAATTAGTGGCTCTTAATTTCATATAAGTACTTTAAGTGTCTTCCATGCTCACATTTTGGTTATTTCCTTTACACAACCCATTTCCTGCTTTTACTGGAAGTTGAGCAGGGTTTTTCTATTTTTGTTTTTAATTTTACTGTTCCCCAAGGCTTTCTTCATTGTGTTTTTCTTGGGTAGGCAACATCTTGACACGGAATATTTGAGCAATCACTAAAGTATACCCACACACCACTTATTTAATGAGTTGTTTTTTTTTAAATGAAGTATTTGGTTAATAGGTAACAAAGACAATTTCCAGTACATCACTCCACAGCCCAGTATCTAGAATTTTCCTAGTTAAATATAATTCTAGAAATGATCTCCTTTCATATTTGTTATTTAATTTATCATATTATGGATCTCAAGAGTTGGTGGTAATAGCCAATGAAATACTATGCTTAAGAAAGAAGGTAAATAATGTTATTTGAATGCATTCATTAGTTTTGTGCTTTACATAAAATATTTTATTCTATTCTCTCAACTGTCATAATATAATTAATTCCAAAATTTAGAGATGAGGAAGTTAGGATTTATAGACATTCAGAAGCTTGGCCAAGGTCATATTAGTAAGTGGTAATGCTCTTTTCCCCTACTGCTTAAGTTTTTTCGTGATTTTTGCAGAGCCCGTGAATTTAAAGACTAAATTGTTTTATTTTCCTGGTGTACTTAGGCCTACATTTTTTAGAAGAATAATGTATCAAAAATAGTATCAATAGGATTTTCAAATGAAATCAGCTCTACAGAAAGTCTTCCTGTTCCTTTCCCTTATTCACTCCTGTGATTGTGATGAGTGCAACAATGTGTTGTATTCCATATGCTCTTCTTGCAACTAAATTTTGACACTGTTCCCACCAAGGAATGGGATCTGTGTTCTTTCCACTTAAATCTGGTTGTCAGTGGTAGTGACACTTTGTGATTTCCAATGCTAAATCATAAAAGGTGATTTATTTTTTTTGCCTTGTTCACTTGGGACCCTCACTCAATTCAGTCACCATAGTGTAAGGAAGCCCAAGAAGCTTATAGAGAGGTACACGTGGAGAGCCTCCAAGGCTCCAGTCATCAGCCATGTATGACTAAACTCCCAACAAACAGCCAGCACCAACTTGCCAGCCATGTAAGTGAGTCACCTTTGAAGTGATCCCGTAGTCCTCAGTTGAGCTGATGCCACGTGAAGCAGAGATGAGCCTTCCACACAGATCACAGTCCAAATTGAAGGTATGAAAGCTCAATAAACTATTGCTGTTGTTTTAAGCCACTAAGTTTTGTGGTGATTTGTAATTCAACCACAAATAACTATTGAAAAGATACATGCACCCCCATGTTCATAGCAGCACTGTTTACAATAGTCAAGATAATGAAGCAACCTAAGTGTTCATCAACAGATGAATGGATAAAGAAGATGGGGTACATATATATAATGGAATATTACTCAGCCATAAAAAAGAATGAAATAATGCCATTTGCAGCAACATGGATGGACCTAGAGATTATCATATTAAGTGAAGTAAGTCAGACAAAGACAAATATATGGTATCACTTATATGTGGAATGTAAAAACTAGTACAAATAAACTTATTTACAAAACAGAAACAGACTCATAGACATAGGAAAAAAAAACTTATTTTTACTAAAGGGGAAGGCAGAGAGGAGGGGTAAATTGGGAGTATGGGATTAACAAATGCACACTACCATGTATAAAATAGGTAAACAACAAGGATTTACTGTATAGACCAGGGAACTATATTCAATGTCTTATAATAACTATAATGGAAAAGAATAAAAAAAGAATATATATATATATATATATATATGTATAACTGAACCACTTTGCTGTATATCTGAAACTAACACAATATTGTAAATCAACTGTACTTCAATTAAAACAACCTAAACAAGTATCAAATATTCTTTTGGATTCATGGAAAACTTACTTTTAAAAATCATTTTCATTGCACTATATTTCTGAAAGTTTCCTATCCATTAGGTGAACTCAGAACTACTCTGATAAACATGACCCCAGCAAAACTGCCCAGCTCCAGGAAGATGTGCACAAATGTGAAATCATTTCTGTTTTGTACCTTTATACTTATTCTGCTTCACTATAAAGCCCTGTTTATCTATTTTGACAAGAAAGTTCTAGGAAAAAGGAAATTAATTTATTTGACCTGGACTTGCTGCAGTGGTATGAATAGAGGAAGTAACCTTTGTACTAGTTAACAGTTTAAAATAAATGTATTTGAACCTCAGACTTCTATTGCTACAAGTTATCTAACTTCTATTACTTCTATAATTGAATAAATATTTTATTTAAGTTAAGGATTTTTCTCCTTCTAAAAAACCTGCTTCTTTAAGTCACAGCTTATCCCCCTTTAGTCCATTTTTTGTGTCTTATATGCAGATTTTTTTAATGTGATTTTTCTTAGAAATATAATTTTTCTTATCATTTTCCTTAATCTTACCATGATAATTGGTCATAAACACCAAGGTCATGGTTTTCAATTATCCAGACTTAGACATCCATTTGATAAGCTTGTAAGATCATCAATTATATTGTCTATTTGCATTTTTTTTTTTTTTTTTTTTTTTTGCGGTATGTGGGCCTCTCACTGTTGTGGCCTCTCCCATTGCGGAGCACAGGCTCCAGACGCACAGGCCCAGCGGCCATGGCTCACGGGCCCAGCTGCTCTGCGGCATGTGGGATCTTCCCAGACCGGGGCACGAACCCGTGTCCCCTGCATCGGCAGGCGGACTCTCAACCACTGCGCCACCAGGGAAGCCCTATTTGCATATTTTAACATGATATAAATAGACCATATTCTGCAATGTTGTTGAATATATGTACCAATAAATACATGACCCATATTAACTATTTGAAAGGGTAAGTGGACAGGAACTCAGGAAATTTGTATAGGTGGCCTCAACTGTTTCTGAGGGTCCATTTTCTAGGGACATTAAATCCGAGTGTCTAGTGTCACAACTGCCCTAGCCTCGGTTTCCCTTCCCTTTCAAACAAAGCTTGAAACAGGGGCTTGTGTGTAGGTAATTCATTTAGGAAGAGACCCCAGGTAACAGGAATGGGGACTGAGGGAGTGTAACCTGGAAGGAGGAAAAGGAATGATTGGAGTAATTTATCCAATTGGTCATCACTGTAGCTACAGGGGCTCAATTCCAGCTTCTGATGAGCTGTTTAGAAGGTACATGCACCACTGTCCCGTCAGACTTCACTTCAGAAACACAAGTTCAAAGACAGAATAATTAAGAATTTCAAGAGAGTTACAACAGGAGACTAAACTCAGGTCCTTCTGAATGCAGGCCCATGCATAACTGCAGTGGTTACATGCTCATGAAGCTGGCCCTGCTTGTGATCTTTGAGATGTGGCACTAAAAGGCTGGAGATGGTTGTCTCAAGGCAAAGCAGAGACTGAAGTGTGAATGCAGGAGCTGGGGGCCTGAGGGGATTGTGAGAACATGAGCTCACAAGTTTTAGGAATGCACGGAAGTCCAGGGAAGCATTTATATGTAAGCAACTTAGAAATTGGCAATTCAGTGCAAGCTCATCTAAATCTAATTGAGACGAGGTCCCAGATGGCATTTGGGTTACACCTGTATTAGGATAGCTTTGGCTATATTACCTCTTGGAACAGCTTTAACACATTTGCAATTCATATAGAGTTTTTGATGAGAAACTCTTTTTTTTAATGTTTATTTATTTATTTATTTCCTTATTAGTCAACCATTTTATACACATCAGTGTATACATGTCAATCCCAATCTCCCAATTCATCACACCACAACACCCACCCCCCGCCGCTTTCCCACTTTGGTGTCCATACGTTTGTTCTCTACATCTGTGTCTCAATTTCTGCTCTGCAAACCGGTTCATCTGTATCATTTTCTTGGTTCCACACATGTGCATTAATATATGATATTTATTTTTCTCTTTCTGACTTACTTCACTCTGTATGACAGTCTCTAGATTCATCCACATCTCTACAAATGACCCAATTTTGTTCCCTTTTATGGCTGAGTAATATTCTATTGTATATATGTACCATATCTTCTATATCCATTCATCTGTCGATGGGCATTTAGGTTGCTTCCATGACCTGGCTATTGTAAAGAGTGCTGCAATGAACATTGGGGTGCATGTGTATTTGTGAATTATGGTTTTCTCTGGGAATATGCCTAGTAGTGGGATTGCTGGATCATATGGTAATTCTATTTTTAGTGCTTTCTCTCTCTCTTCTCCTTCTGGGACCCCTATAATGAGAATATTGTTGCATTTAATGTTGTCCCAGAGGTCTCTTAGGCTGTCTTCATTTCTTTTCATTCTTTTTTCTTTATTCTGTTCCACAGCAGTGAATTGCACCATTCTGTCTTCCAGGTCACTTATCCATTCTTCTGCCTCAGTTATTCTGCTGTTGATCCTGTCTACTGTAGTTTTCATTTCAGTTAATGTATTGTTCATCTCTGTTTGCTTGTTCTTTAATTCTTCTAGGTCTTTGTTAAACATTTCTTGCATCTTCTCAATCTTTGCCTCCGTTCTTTTTCTGAGGTCCTGGATCATCTTCACCCTCATTATTCTGAATTCTTTTTCTGGAAGATTGCCTCTCTCCATTTCATTTAGCTGTTTTTCTGGGGGTTTATCTTGTTCCTTCATCTGGTACATTGCCCTCTGCCTTTTCATCTTGTCTATCTTTCTGTGAATGTGGTTTTTGTTCCACAGGCTGCAGGATTGTAGTTCTTCTTGCTTCTGCTGTCTGCCCTCTGGTGGATGAGGCTATCTAAGAGGCTTGTGGAAGTTTTCTGATGGGAGGCACTGGTGGTGGGTAGAGCTGGCTGTTGCTCTCTGATGAGAAACTCTTGAGTCTTTGTCACATTTGCTATTCATCTTCTCTCTTCATCTTTTATTAGTATTGTCTTAGTCAGATCAGGCTGCCATAACAAAGTACCATAGTCTAAGTGGCTTTAAATAACAGAAATTTAATTCTCACAGTTCTAGAGGCTGAGAAGTCTAAGATCATGGTGTCAGCTGATTTGGTTCCTGGTGAGAACTCTCTTCCTGATTTACAGATGGCCACCTTCTTGGTATATCATTATATGGCCTTTCCTCCATGCATACTAGTGTGAAGAGAGAGATAGAGAGATAGAGATAGAGAGAGAAACACTCTTTTCCTCTTTTTATAAGGCCTTCAATCCCATTCTATTAAGATCTCACCCTTATAACCTCATTTTAACTATAATTACCTCCTAAAAGCCCTATCTCCAAATATAATCATAAAGGTGGTGGTCATGGGTAGGGCTTCAATATATATATATTTTTTGGCAGGGGATGCAATTCAGTCTATAGCAAGTATAAACTTTAAAATCCTAAGTGATAGATTTCATATTTATCAATATTCAATTTGATATAGTTTTATTTTTCCCATCTTTCTAACTGTCTGTAATACTTTGAGCTTTTATTCTGTGGAGTAGATACTTATATAGGTGTATTGACATCTCATGTCTCTATACTTTTGGGAAACTCTTCACATGGAAAACTGGATGGACTCCACCCCTCTCCCAAATATATCAGAATGCTAATGAGAATAAAGGGTTCTTTCATTTCTCAAGATTTACCTCATTGAAAGGCAGTTTGGGCTGTAATAGTAATATTTTTCTCTATCAGAAGAAGTGTCTATACAGCAGAAAAGCTGGTTCTGCTTTTATCTGTTCTAAGGAGTTGACACTGGGAATTTGGCATTCACTTCTGGATGCTACACGTAGGAGGGACACTGGGATGTCCAGCAGGGATGGTGAATGCCTTCAGGAGCATGGTCTAAGAGGAACAGTTGAAATTCTTAGTAGAAAAGAAAATGGGGGGACATGTATCTGATTTTAAATGTTTAAAGGCTTATCATATGAAAGAGGGATTAGGATCCTCCTGAGTGCCCTCATAAAACAGAGCTAGTATTAATGGATAGATGTGAGAAGAAGGCAAATTAGTTTATGAGGAAAAACCTTTAAACAGCCAGAGCTGTGCAAAAAAGGGTGGCGACGGAGAGGTTCTCTGAATCATGACATAGGAAGCTTTTCTTTATTGACAGTATTGAAGCAGGGGAAGAGTATTTTATACCAGGGTCATTGTCCAAGACTGAATTTGTCCTAGGGCAGTGGAATTGTGTGTAAATAGCAGGGAATGGTTCTTAAATTGTGAAGCACCATTTGGTGCTCTGAGAAGGCTGATTTTCTGTTATTAAGTGCTGTGTCAAGGAGTGCATAGTGTCTGTATTAATTTCCTAGGTATACCATAACAAAGTACTTAAAACTAGGTGGTATCAAACAACAGAAATTTGTTGTCTCAAAGTTCTACAGGCTAGAAATTTGAAATCCTGGTGTTGGCAAGGCCAGACTCCGTCTGAAACTTATAGGGGGGAATCTTTCCTTTGCTTTTCCTAGCTTCTGAGGATTGCCATCAACTTTTGGCATTCTTTGGCTTGCAGCTTTGTCACTCCAATCTTTGCCTCTGTTGTCACATGGCATTTCTCTTCTCATAAAGATACCAGTAATGTTTGATTAGGGCTCACTCTAATGATTTCAACTTAACAACATCTACTAACACCCTATTTCTAAATAAGGTCACATTGATAGGTACCAGGGCTTACGACTTCAACATATACTTTTGGAGGACACAATTTAACCCTTAATGGCATCCTCAGGAGGCAGATATACTGTGCTTTCATACTGGCTCTGTCCCTGCCATGCTCAATTACCTAAGCAAGTCAGTTTACCTCTTGGCACTTCAGTTATGCTTCTGTAAAGTGAGAGCAGTAACTTTCTCTGGCCAGACAGAGGGAAAGGACATGTGGACACAGTGGGGAAAAGGGAGGGTGGGACGAATTGG
Source organism: Mesoplodon bidens (assembly GCF_964165515.1). NCBI lineage: Eukaryota > Metazoa > Chordata > Mammalia > Artiodactyla > Ziphiidae > Mesoplodon > Mesoplodon bidens. The sequence goes on from NC_138160.1 coordinate 33,708,319, forward strand.
GAGAGTAGCGTTGACATGTATACACTACCATGTGTAAAATAGATAGCTAGTGGGAAGCTGCTGCATGGCACAGGGAGCTCCGCTCAGTGCTCTGTGATGACCTAGAGGGGTGGGATGGAGCTGGTGGGAGGGAGGCTCAAGAGGGAGGGGATATATATATCTATATATCTATATCTATATCTATATCTATATATATATATATATATACACATACATATAGCTGGTTTACTTTGTTGTACAGCAGAAACTAACACAGCATTGTAAAGCAATTATACTCCAATAAAAAATAAATGAATAAATAATATAATAAAAAAATAACTTTCTCTGGCCAACTGACAAGGTCTGATGTGACTACATAAAGTGTTCATACATGGTCATGTGATCTCAGAAGCCCTCATATATAGATATGTTTATTATAACCCTCTCAATATAGGTGCATCTCCAAATGATAACCTTTTTTCATTTGAGCATAATTAAAGCATGAAGTGCTTAATCTCTAACAGGTATAAAAAATCTCATAGACACTAACTACAAAAGGCCAAAAGGCAGGGTCTGCAATAAGAACATGAGAAACAGCACAGCTTTATTTCATTTTGGAAGAGTCTGAGAGAATGAACTAACTTAATCAACACAGTCTACCCAGTCCACATGAGGAAGAGGAAAACACAAGAGATCTGTTTTAGGATTTATTCTAAGATTTATGGTCTAATTTTTCACCATGACAGTCACTTTGTTCCCACAACATCCTATTCAAAGACTTTCTGGTGACCTAAATCTGTCATTTTCTTTTAAAAGCCCCTGTTTTTCATCCTGTCCTTGATTTCCAGCTGTTCTTTGTGCTCATTGTTGATTACCATGAGTGATAATTTGGGGAGGCATGCAACATGTTTGCAAGCAAAGGGAATGAATGGTCTGGCATTTGAGGAAGGACTAAAAAAGACATTTCAGTCTGGAACCAGGCAAGCTGGAAGAATATGTTCTCAACAGCTTAAAGTAATGGATATGGACTGAAAATGGCAAAAACAATCTTGAAAAAGGTGAACAAAGTTAAAGGACTCATACTTCCTGGTTTGAAAATTATTACAAAGCTACAGTAATCAAGACAGTGTGGTAGTGGCATAAGGATAGACATATAGATCAATGGAATAGGATTGAGAGTCCAGAAGTAAACTCTTACATTCATGACAAATTTATTTCCAACAAATGTGCTAAGATAATTCAATGGAAGAAATAATTATCCTTTTAACAAATGGTACAGGGAAAATGGAATATCCACATGTAAAAGAGTGAAATTGGACATCTACCTCACACCATACACAAAAATGAACTCAAAATGGATCATAGACTTAAATGTAAGAACTACATCTAGAAAACTCTTGGAAGAAAACATGGGAGTAAACGATAGTGACTTTAATTTAGGCAATGGTTTCTTTGATATCATAACGAAAGCAAAGAAATAGCAGAAAAAAATAACTAAATTGGACTTCATCCAAATGCAAACTTTTTGTGCTGTAAATGATACAATCAAGAAAATAAAAAGATAAACCACAAAATGGGAGAAGATATTTGCAAATCGTATGTCTGATAAGAGATTTGTATCCAGAATATATAAAGAACCCTGACAACCCAACAATATAAGGACAAATAGCTCAATTAAAAAGTAGGAAAAGACAAAGCGAGAGAGAGGCATGGACATATATACACTACCAAATGTAAAATAGATAGCTATTGGGAAGCAGCTGCATAGCACAGGGAGATCAGCTCGGTGCTTTGTGACCACCTAGAGGGGTGGGATAGGGAGGGTGGGAGGGAGGGAGACGCAAGAGGGAAGAGATATGGGAACATATATATATGTATAACTGATTCACTTTGTTATAAAGCAGAAACTAACACACCATTGTAAAGCAATTATACTCCAATAAAGATGTAAAAAAAAAAGAATATTGAATATACCTTTATCTTAAGAAAATATACAAATGGCCAATGTGCATATGAAAAGATGTTCAACATCATTATTTAGTAGGGAAATGCCAGGCAAAACTACAATGAAATACCTATAACTTCAAACTAACTAGGATGATTATAATAAAAAAGGTGGATAAGCAAGCTTAGTGAGAGGAGAGCGTTGGAGAGGTCTCTGAGCCCTGACGTTCTAGTATGATTTCATCAGGCATAAGGATCTTAGACCACGGAAAGATGAGTGGAAACAGAGGCAAAAGTTTAGCCAGCCTGCGGAGGCCAGTGTAAATACCCAGAGTATGAATCACTGATCAGACACTCTCCACGTGCCTTGTGGCCTGATGAGGGGTCAGGACCTCAGAAACCAGAACATTCTTAGCCAGTTGATAGAGATGATGGTGCATTTGCTGTAGATCACTGAAGACCATATCATGCAGCTGATGACCAAGCACATGCGACAGGACCTGGTGCTGGAAGAGCAGAGGCACAATCAGGCCAGCCAGGAGCAGGAAGACCTCCTGGACCACTTAATATGCCAACTGGTCTACCTCCTGTAGTCTGGGGCCATGGGTGGCCTGGGACTCCAATTGTCTTGCCCTTCCCAGGACTCTAGGTGTGAAGTCAGAGGTGGGCAGTGGGCCCATCATCCAGGCAGCCTGACCAGCTAGTTCCTCAATGGAGTGATTTTGAAGTTGCATTTGCTAGCCATGACCTATTCAACTGTGGGATTGACATTTCTGCCTTGTACCATTCCAGCTTCTAGGGCTACAAGAACTGCCATGGAGACAAATACCATGTGGACAAGAACACTTTGGGTTTCATTAATCTTGGTACCAGTGAGAATAAGCTGTGCATTGATCTGATTACTGAAATCTTGAATCAGAGTGACGTGAACTGCATTGAGGAGATCCTGCTGCAATACCCTGATTAGAGAGGGCAACCATCCCTGTGGGAAGAAGTGGGCTCGTTCCTGACCTACTACTGCAAGACATCTGTCCACCTGGATCCAGAAAACTTGGTTGTTCTAAATGACTGCCTCTCTGTCTTCTCCGTGCTGGCCATGGTTCTGTGCGATTCAGGTGAGGCCTTTCTGACCCCTCGCCACCTTCTATGGTGGCTTCCTCTTCAGCTCCCACCAGTATGTGAAAGTTGAGCTGATGCCTGTCCACCCAGACAGTGAGATCACTGATGTGAACATCCATTCTTTCCAGCTTATGTGTAGAAAGTGGAGCAAGCCCCACTTGAGGCTATGCTTAAGGGCAGTAAGGTCAGAGACCTTGTGTTAATTAACCCTCAGAATCCTCTGGGTGACCTCTACTCCTGGGACTCACTGAAGGAATACCTGGAATTTGCCAAGAGGTGCAACCTATGTGTCCTTATAGATGAGATTTACATGCTATCTGTGTTGGATGAATACATTATATTTCACAGTGTTCTGGGCATGGAAAGTTTGCCTGGTTTCAACAGGGCTCATGTGATCTGGAGCACCAGTAAGGATTTTATCATTTCTGGCTTCTGCTTTGGCACTCTGTATACCCACAACAAGGAGGTGGGCTCTGCCGTGAGCTCCTCTGGCTGCCTCTGCAGCGTTTCTGGCATCACCCAGCACAAACTGTGTTGGCTGCTCCAGGAAGAACAGATTGACAAAGTGTATCCCCCTGCTAACCCTCACAGGTACATCATTAACAAGTTGAAGGCATTGAAGATCCCCTTTCTCAGTTGTGGCTCTGGCCCCTATATCTGGGTCAACTTGGAAAACTTCCTGGACCTGTGTGCATTGGAGGAAGAGCTGCTTCTCCATTGCTTCTTCCTGAACAATAAGCTGATATTGTCCTGTGGTGAGACCTACAAGTATTAGAAGCCTGAAATTTTCCACCTAATCATGGTGGATAAGCTCATCTGGCTAAAATACCCTTCCCGCGTCAGTTCTATCAGGTGCTAGTGGAGTAGAAGCAGGAGTTGATAGCGAAGCAGCTGGAGGATACACAGAGGGAGGGAATGCCCTGCCCTCCAGTCGGTCACTCCAGCCAGTCACAAAGCTCAGGGAGCCCTGCTATCAGCCTCTGGTCCAGAAGGCTGGGGCACTGAACTGGTGCTGTGACTGAGGAAACAATGGGCTCCTCCAGGAATGGGCTCATGTGACGCAGTCATCAACCTCCTTCAGCTGAGCATGTGTAATTTTTGGAAGCTTTGCATCTTTTTTAGTCTCTGCTGGCCGTTGTGTGTGCAAAACATTTTTATGGGGTTGGGGTTGGAAAGCCTACAGGACTAAAGGGAACTCCCTGGGGCCCTATTTAGATGGGTGTATTTTTGTATTTGATGTCCTCTAAATTCTACATTCTCTTAAATTCCAGGCCTGTTTTATTTCTTGTTGATATTTTTCATAATCACCTTTGGAAGCTAGATGATTTTTTTGTCCTTCAAAAAATCTAAAGCAGGGTGAATGTGAAGAATAATGTCAGAGGCAGGCCAGAAAGGAAGGGAAAAAATGATCCCTAATTGAAGGAGCACATTCCAGGCATTGGAGGCACTGTCCCATAGGATCCTGACAAGATCACACCATCCTTACCCATGAATGACTGAATGGCAGGGTGGGGATAGAATTCCAGAAGTTCCTGCTTCCAAATACCAGTTCTTTCCATTCTTGCCTTTTCAAAAGACTTTTAAAATGAATCTCTGTGACAAGCCTGGGGTCTTCCATTTCTATCTCTAGTGTTTTCAACTGTTCTAATCACACCACTTGTGAGTTTCTCTGCAAAGCTTTCACATGTCTGAGCTTCAGGCTGAGCACTGATGCTGTGAGATGCGTGGGGCAGGGACCACCATCATTTTATAGATGATGGAAGGGCTTTTAGCACCAACTGGTGGCTTTGGTCAATCACTTCGGGTTGTGGCCATCTTCCCTCTCTTGAGTCTAGGTCTGGTGGTTCTTGTTCCTCAATGACAATTTTCCTTTAAAAACATCAACAGAAAGCAGCATACCAACAAATCCCAATTATTGAAGGTTTTTTTCTTTTTTTTTAATACCAGAGAGTGTTCTTTAGAAATCGACTACAGCTAATAAAAACATAAAGGGAATTCATTGGAAAGATGAAGGAGCTATTGTGACCAGAGATGATCTTGGGATCTCTGTTAACACCAGCTAATAAACAGTCTCATCAGGGAACCGTCCCTGGGATGGAAGCGTGGTGCCTTCCATGTAAGGGATAGGCTGTTTCTATCTTCTGTTCCACAGATTCAAGTAAGAGAGTGGAGAAAAAGAACATTTTCACATCTACAACCATCTCCCTCCATTATTTAGGTCTTTAATTTCTCTCAGCAACGTTTTTCTAGATTTCAGTGTAAAAATCTTCCATATGTTTTGTTAAGTTTATCACTATATTATGCTTTTCATGTTATTTTAAAAGTATTGTTTATTAATTCATTTTCTAATTATTTGTTGCTAGTATATTGAAATAACTGATGTTAGTATGTTGTATCTTGTATCTATCAAGAACGTTGAAGGCTCTAAGGTTTTACCCTACTTGCAAACTAACAGGTTTCACGAATGCTGACAGAAGGCATGAGAAGCCTGGGTCAGAGACAAATGACAACTTATTACAGTAATAGCAGTAATCAGAGTATGACTTTTGCTTTGGTTCCTCAAGCCCTGCTTTCTACAGGGCAAAATGTGGAGGACCAAGTGATGCCTGCATAGGCAGTGGGGTGTGTTGCAGAAGAGACTCACACATAGGGAACCTGATTCTTTTATAATCAACAGTAAGCCTGCCTGAACTTTAGCCCTGAGAGAGGCATTATTTTTACTATGCTGAATAATTATAGTCATAATTTTAGTTCAACAATCCTTGTTTTACAGGTAAGTATACTTAGCCCAGGGAGGAAACCCAAGCTTTCACATCCATTTCTCTTCTTCTTTTTATCCCCATGGTGCTTATTCTTGGTCAGTCTATTACCTCTTGTCTAGTTTATTGTCACAGATTCCCATATACTATGCTAATCTTCCTAAAGTTCTTCTTTGATTATTTGTTAGTTGCTTAATTAGTTAAGATGTTATTAATTCTTTAATAAATACATGCTGAACATTCTGTTTGTTTCACCCATGTTCCAGGCTCTGAAGTAAACCTGACAGAGTTGTGCTGCTCATGCTGCATGAAGTTTATTTTTCATCTTCTGGTAAGGGAGACAGAAGATAAATAAACAACAAAATGTATGTGTCTCTGTGTGAGAAGGAAATATGTTAGGTAATGCTATGAAGAAAACTAAAGCAAAGTATAAAGGTATAGAATGGTGGTGTGGAAGGTGCTATTTTTGATTTATCCCAGCAGGTACAACAGTGAAGTGAGGGACCCAGGTAAGCAAAGATCTGAGGGGAAAGCATGGCAGTAATGATGTACCAACCAACAAGTGCAAAGGCCCTGAGGCAGGAAAACCTTGATGTATTTGACAAAGAGCAAGAATGTCAGTGTGGCTGGAACAGAGCAAATCTGGTGACAACTGGTAGGAGATAAAGTCAGAAAACATACAGAACGGCCAGGTCATCAGAGTCCCATGCCCCAACCTGTTCAAATGTTTCCATATATTTCAATGAACAAAAGTCAGACTCCTTGATTGGGTAACCAAGGCTCCCCACTGCCTATTTTTTTTTTTTTTTACCTTTCCTAACTTTACTTTCATAGCCCCCTAACATGAAGTCTTCACATCAGCCCAGCTAGTGTATTCATCAGACCCCGTTACTTTTCATAGCTCTGCTACTAGAACTTTTTTCCACTATACAACCTCTGACTATTGAAACTGGCAAGATAGGTATAGTTCAAAAGTCCTGCTTGTCAGTGCCATGTATGAAGTTATATCTCCACGTTAGACTTTATGTGTGTGTGTGTGCGTTTTGTTTTTTCTATAGTGCATTCCAAGCTCCTGGAGACTTGCTCACAGCACATTTGTATCTCATTTATATCTGGTGTGGAGCCTTATAGATATTAAAATATGATTTAAAGGTATTTTGATTAAAGAACCATATGTTTATAACTTTGGAAGACAAAAAGATTGTGAAGTTGCATCCTTTCATCTGAAGGATAAAATAGGGGAATGATAGAAACATACATTATAATTTATTTCTAGGTTGTTAGTTAGATGTTATTGAGTAAATACTTATATGAATGAGAAAATCTCATAGAGGAATGATCTAGGTTTTTCTCAAGTGTGGTAAATTCTCACATCCTTAAACAAAAAATACTTTTTAATCGCTTTTCATCTGGAGAATAGACTGTGTAAACTAAACCATTACTTATGAATCTCCCATTGTAAATAATGAAACTATAAAACTGTAGATGATATACATTAAAATAATACTGTATTTATTATAATAATTTATAATAATAATATAATTAATATAATATAATATAATTTGTTATAATAATAATAAACTCTTAAAATAATATACATTTCTTTTAAGAGTTCCAATACTCTCAGAAGATTTTATCAGTGGTATCATTGACAAGGAAACTACATTTTGTTTCAAATACATTTAGGAAAATGGAATTGATTTTTTCTCAAGGCTTTTACAAACTCATCTTTCAAGACCTGCTATAATTTTGATGTCTCAAAGTAATACAAGCAACTTTGTGCCCAGTTTGTCTCTTCTTTTTCTCTTTTTCTTGTTCTTATTCCTTTTTCTTTCCTTCCAAATTTTGAGTTTTCTTTGTTGTTTTGTTAAAAGCATGCATACTAATTTTAAAGAGCAAATACTATGGAATATATATAACCAAAAATATCATTCACATAAAAATATTATTAGCATTTTAATTTAATATTCTTTCATCTGTATCTCTATTTCACTTAGTATTATTTAATGGATATCAATAAATATAGATCTATATCTTTATTTTAATTACCTCACAATATTTCTTTGCATGTTTGTGTATACTTAGTTCCCATTTATTTCTAAGGACCATATTTCTGGTTTCAGAAGGAATGCATTATCTTCCACTGAAATAATGGAAGAATTATTGTTATGAAATAATGCTTCCATGAAATAACTTTACAAGCAATGTTGAACATTTAAGGATGCTTTAATATTTTGTAGTGACATCAATTTTTCAATAGAAAATATTTGGCCAAGCGTGACATAGACAACATACATTTGAGCTTCGGTGAGTTTCTAGAGGTGATTTAAATGCTATGTGATAAAGTTACTTTTACCCTAGATCACTGGTTCTTAATCCTGGCTACATATTATATTCATGCCTTGAACTTTTAAAAAATATTGACACCCAGACTACCTCCCAAACCAATGAGATTAAATCTTTGGATGAAACCAGGGCTTCTGCTGGTTTTAGAAGCTTCTAGGTGAATATGAAGAGAGAGGGTTGAGAACCACTGAGACTATTTCTAAAATAATTTGTGCAGAATTTATACCACAAGCTTAATTAAAAACATGTGTCTTTTTAATTTTGAGGAGAATGGAAGTTTATCTTAAAATCGGGGAAATGTGTATACATATAGAGTTTGTTCATTCTAGTTTGTAGAATCTCTTTTTGTGTATGCAACTTACTCCTAGATATTCTATGCAAATCAAAATTAAAGTTACTGGATGGTTTGAAAAGAATATCTTATAGCTACTTATCTTTCTACTGAGTACATGTCACAGTGGTTACCTTGAAAGCTCAAAGCTCCTGGAAATACATTAGTTTCTGAAAGTTTTATTCTAAGTGGAACATTTTGATAATGCAGCATTTTGGATTAGCTGAATTGAAGTATATATGGCTTCCTTTGAAAGAGGACAAAATGTAAGAAGGGGGAGGAAAACAGGAAAGGTGAGAGGGAGTTTACTGTCACTTTAAGTGACGGAACTGGATTTTGATATGAATGATGGCTCAAGGCCGTAAGGATAGGTAGGGACAATATCTTACTTTTCATTTCACCAGCTACAGAAATAAATGGAACTTTGTCTATTTGCACAAACTTCAAAGCACAAAAACCTAAAAGCATCCAATAAAGGTGGTTTTCATTGAAATAAAGTCTGTAGAAAGCAGTGTTTTCAATGAAACATTGATAAATGATAGGCAAAAATATCTCACGAAAACACTGATATTTTCTTTTGGTGTTTCTCTTTCTTGTATTTTTTTTAAAAATCACACATAAAATGATGGTAGGGTAATGGCTAAAGGGCAACTCTGAACAAATGGAAAACTTTTGTCTTTGAATTAACGTTATCTCAATTCTCAAATACCAGGAGCGTTTGCATTTTGAATAGAATTTTAAGACATACTGTCATGAAAGAAAAGTAATGAAAACATATTTGCTGCTGTTAAGAGTTTGTAAAACAGGCTAAGATGCAGGAAGTAGATCAATATAACTGGATTTTTCCACCCAATTATTACTGTTTAGGTGTGGTTTTTTGAATCTAAGATTATTATAGAATGCACTTCTCACAAAATAATTCAGGGGTGGTTTTTGTTTGTGTTTTATAAAGCTTTCATAAGCAGTTATAACAAATTGGAATAAATTATTTGATGCCATTTAATGATAAGTGTACTTTGCAAGTTTTCTTTTTGAATTATTTGTGTTTAAGTCCGTAAAGAACCCACATTACTGTTATAGCATAATTTATTGTTGTAGCAAATATTCACTGATCAGGACTGACTATTTAATAGTAGATAGTCCTATAATTTCATGTGAAAATTATGTGGAAAAAAATAGACAGGATAACTCAGACAACTGTGGAGGTTTTCAATATCTAGAAATTTGACAATATGTAGATAAAATGGTCAGATAATTATTTCAATATTTAAATTGTTGGGATAATCTTTAGGTATAAAATTATACTTCCTCTTCTCCATAAATTAAATGATCTTTCATTTAAAGAGTTGGCTTTAGATAACAGCACTTCACAGATAAAAGATTTTGTAAAATCTCTTGAAATTCAGACAATTAATACTCCTGGAGCACTGGGTTCACAAAATTATTTAGAAGCCTATCAAAAATAGAAGAGATAAATGAAAAGTTTTAAATGAGCAGAATTTCCAAATTGATCACTAGAATCAATCAGAGTTTAAGTCATTTTTCCTGGGAATGATTTAGGGCAAATAAGTATGAGGGGACTGGATCAGAAAGTGTTCTTCTCTTTTTTTTCCTTCCAGTTTTGTTGAGATATAATTGACATACTGTATAAGTTTAAAGTGTACAGCATAATACTTTTACTCAGATATATCATGAAATGATGACCACAATAAGTTTCATGAACACCCATCATCTCAAATAGATACAAAATAAAAGAAAAATATTTTTCCTTGTGATGAGAACTCTTAGGATTTACTCTTTTAACAACTTTTGTATATAACTACAGCCTTGTTAATTATATTTATCGTGTTGTACATTACATTCCTGGCCCTTATTTACCTTATAACTGGAAGTTGGTACCTTTTGACTACTTCCAATTCCCCCTCATTCCCATCCACCATGTCCTTCTTTTTTAATCCTAAGAGTGCATACTTATATCAGTCAAAGAATTTAGCTATGATCATGTGATTTTTTTCACATCACTATTTTTTGTTTCAGTTCTGTTCTAGCCTGAGCTCAGAACTGTACTGCTTGAAGCAGTGTTACAGTAAGTCCCCTACATATGAACCTTCAAGTTGTGAACTTTCAAAGATGCAAATGTGCGTTCGCATGTCCAGTCAGGTAAGTTAGTTCACGTGTCTGGCGTACATTGTCACGTGCATGCATCCTCTACAGGTAGTTGTGCTTTTGTGTTCTTTACTGTACTGTACTGTACATGTACATCTACATGTAGATGGATTATGGAGACATATGTCAATTAAGTTTGATTACTTTCATTAAATCGAAGATGATAACTGTACGATTTAGCAGAAATATCACTGCACTGGGAATCAGGAGACTTACTTAGGGTCCAAGAACAGCCTGGAGTCCCCCCAAAGGCATTGAGTCATGGAGTTGTGTAGGTGGAAATGTTCTCTGAGGTGTACTTCTCTTTGTTATTTTATGGAAGAGGAAAGCAACACTCATGTATCTGTGGGCCTAGAGCTGCTGATAACCAGGTCTCTTTGCTTCATCTTTCGAGCTCTTCCCTCCATGACTTGGCCAAGTCCCTGACTACACTAGCTGGTTGTCTTCTCTAAAAGGTTGAGCTAGGTGATCACAAGAGTTGCTTAGGGTTACAAATTTCAGATCATTTATGAGGGATATCTCTTTCTTTCTTGGTTTTTATTTCCTATTCGCATCTTTAGTAAATTAAAATGAGGCTTCCTTCAACACATGGATGGATAAAAGATACTTCAATAATGTTTGTTGTCACCTTGCTGACACTTTATTTCTGAATGAAACAAACGAACCACAAAATAACAACAGCAACTCTATAATACATTTTAAAGGAGCTTGATTCTCAGACTTCTTTGTCAAGGAATTTGTCTGGCCTTTTCCCATTCCAACTTGTGCAAGGCTTAATCCTGTTTCAAGGCAAAACATTTCCAAAGTTGCTTGTGAACATGGAGCAAACAGTTCTGGAATCACTCCTGGTAAACTGAACAAACTATTCTGCAAACTTTCATTATATGGGGGGAAGGAGACCACAGTGACAGGAAGGCCCTTCTTGCCAAATGGGTAAAGTTAGAAAGAAAACAGGATGTTGACATGGAGAAGAAACAAAGAGTTGCCTGAAATCCTTCAGAGAATGCAGTTTCCACAATTGTTTTACTCTCCGGTAATGATTAAGGATGCTTTAAATTTGTTGTGCCTTAGAAAGTTAGGTGTTGAAACATTGAATATCCATTAACATTTTAAAATATTACATTTTTCTATCTATCTTTCTTTTTAAAAAATTCTCTTCCAAGAGATTTATTAGTTTCCAAGGTTCGGACCCACCCTGATCTTTCAATGAGGGCCCCAGCTCTCTCAGGAATCCATGTTGTTTACTGGTGTATAGTTGCCAAGGCTGTAGGAAGCATTGTCATTATTTCCTGGTTTCTCATTCATTTGTACAGTTGTCAAGGCAATACATGGAAAGGTGAGTCCGAATACCTGGGTCTTACTGTTAAATCTTATTTGGTGACATTGAGCAAGAACCTCTCTAGGCTGGTTTCCTCACCTATTCTATCCTCAACCTGGGGGTCCCCAAACCCCTCTGGGTCCTTTAGGATGTCAGGGGAATCTGAAAGCTTTATTGAATTTTAAATAAAGCTTAATTGAAATCAATTATGTCTTTCTCAGTTGGGTCACATGGCCTGAAAAAAACTGTTTCTTTACTTTTTACAGCAATAATAGCAGTTTAATGTAACCCCACAAGTGGTCCCATGTTGAGCAGCTATTCTGATCGAAAGTCATTATGTGCATTAAATTATTTAATTAATAACTTATAATTTGGTAGTTATAAACGTTTAAGGCAAAAGACATTGAGGGAAAAAAGGAATATTGTATTTTTTGAAGGGTTGAAGATGGGAACCCATGCACTGGGGCATCTCTAAACTGTTCCAGCTCCAGGATTCTAGGTCAGGGGTTGGTGAACTTTTTCTGTAAAGGACCACATAGAAATTATTTTAGATTTTGTCTGCCAAATGATCTCTTCTATAGCTACTCAGTTTTGCCACTATAGTATGAAAGCAGCCATAAATGATATGTAAATGAATGGATTTGTCTGTGCTCTAATAAAACTGTATTTATAAACACAACCAGTGGGCCACATTTGGCCAGCAGACACTAGTTTGCTGACACCTGTATTTGGTGATCCCTGAAACTCTGAGACTGCTTACTCGTCAAGGAAAGGAATACAGAGATGGAAGGAAAGATAAGTAGGAGGGAATATTTTATGCTTATTAAAGGCTTGTGCCCCAGTTTCCTGTTCCAGGTGCAGTGATTATAAAATGATGTCAGATAAATTAAGTTTTTAGAAAAGATTTTCAATAATTGATGCCCTCATGTTGTCCTACTTGCTGTCATAAACTCAAGCCTAGCTTCATGATAGCCAGCACTGAGGACAATAGTTGGATGCAAAATAAGTTGTAGCAGCTTTACCCAAAGAGTATGCTGCAGGGCACCAAGCTCAGTCCTCCTTTTGAGACTCCTAACTGGGGCAAGTAGAAGACTTAGTACAGTGGACAGAAAGTCCCAGAAGATGGTTTGCACTCTCTATGGCAGAAGCTCCTAGTTTGGACCAAATATCTATCTTTTTCCTTCCTTTTCACCAGAACTTCTCATTTGTAGCTGCAATCATGGCTGCTTGGGCTAAATATTTATTTCTGGCTTTTTACATCTGGTTATGGGTTTTTGACTAAGGTTTGGCTAATGGGATATAAACAGAAGTGTTGTATATGACTTTAGGGAAATGTTCTGGAAGGGAGATGGTGTGTTCTTCTCATTTCCTTTTTCCTATTAGCTAAAATACAGACATGATGGCTGGAGTTCCAGAAGCTATATTGGACCACAAAGGGAAAGCCACAAGCCAAAAATGACAGAGCTGCAAAATGGAAGGAACCTGGGTCCCTGATGATTTTGTTAAGTTCGAGACTTCTTTTAAGTGAGAAAGAAATCAATTTCTAGTGTTTAAAGAATGCCATTAGTTTAGATTTTCTTGCTTTAGAACAGAATTCTAACTGAAACTTCAACTTTTCCTCAGAAAACAGTCAGTTTTGGCTTTACTGTAGAAACTTACACTCATCTAGAAGAGGGATATTCCCTACATCTGTTCTGATTTGGACAGTTCTGGGATTTCTGGTGCATTTCTAAGTCATTCATAGATCAGAGGACTCTTTAGAAATCAGTCCTTTGATGGGGGGTGGAGTCAATTTAGAAATTTTGAAATTGTCTTTTTTACTGTCGTTCACCTATAAGTATTTTCTGATTTGCTTTATTTCATTCTCCTTTACACAAGGATTACTAAGTATATGTTATCTATTTATTTCTTTATGTACTTCTTCTTTATTTATTTTAGTTTCCATATGGTGGGGTTTTCGTTGCTTCATTTTGCTATTTAACTCACTGCAGTTCCAGGAACTGATTTCCTGATACTCCCAGGGCTAGGCTGGATCTGGGTTAGATGGTGTGGTAAGGCCTTTGAATCCTCCTTATTTTGGCATGTACCCAGCTGTAGGATTTTAAAGGAAAAGGTCAAGCTCAGCCCTTCCATTGGCTCTGTGGGACTTCTTGCTCAGTTTGCCCAATCTAATAGTTTTTCCTAGTTCTAATAAGCCTCAATTTTTGATATGCAAATGTTGGCATTGTTTTCCTGAAGAAGCTCTCAATTCCTTGCTGCTTTTGTCCAATAAGAACATAGAGTGGGGGACCATTAGCATCCTGTGGGCCAGCATCCTGCTTTCCATTCCTATTGGTATTACAGATGGACTGCTTTTCCTTCCTTCATTCAACAAATATTTATTGAGAATTCACTATGCTTCAGTGCCTGGGATGTAGCAATAAAATTGTAAATAGTACAAATAAACTTTCTTGATTTTTTTCCTTTTAAAATTGTCTTCCTTTTTTTTTTTGTGAGGAAGATGTTCTGTTCCTCATTTCTTGATTTGAATTCTTGACTCTTATGTTTTCAGTCTTTCCTGTTTTCTAATATGACTATAGCCATTTTTCATGTAAAAGTGCTGCTTAGCTGCAATTCAGAAATTTTGAAATTGTCCTTTACTGTCATTCACCTATAAGTATTTTCTGATTTGCTTTATTTTTTCTCCTTTACACAAGGATTACTAAGTATGTGTTTATATATTTATTTATTCATGTACCTTTTCTTTCTTTATTTTAGTTTCCATATGGTGGGGTTTTATTACTTCATTTTGCCTTTAACCCACTGCAGTTTTCCTTCACCATATAAATATAAATAATACATTTATATAAATAGAAGTCCCCGAAACGTCTCTTCCTAATCACCACCCATGATTTCTTAGCTTCTCTCATAGATCTTTCTTCTCCTACTATTCCTTCAGTTTTATTTTCCCCCATGATTGATTCTCATTTCTCATGTAAATTCAGTTTAAAAATAAAGAAATATAAATAAAATAATGAAACTCATAACTCTGAGTAGACAAGGGGCTTTATTAACTTAGAAATTAAAGTGTGTCAGGAAGTGCAGGTTGGTTTAGACCAATGTGACTTCTAACTCAGAAAAGTTCACAAGGCTGTTTCTGAATTTGAATGTCATTCAAATGCTTTGGAAGACTTGTTGACTGATGCGGCAAGAATGGCAGAGGAAATGTGACAGGTTCCAAGGAAATGAAAATATTTTCTCTAATATAGGATATAATAAATGGTAATAATAATAAAAATAAATTAAGTAAAAGGTTTTGGTGTGTGTTTGATTTTTTAAAGGAGTGGTTCATGATAGGAAGCTAAGTGATAAACTTCCTTGGCTGGGAAAGAGGAATCTACCTTGTCCCAGTTAACAAAATATGACCAGGTACCATAAAGGAGAGACTCATTAAAACGTTGTCCACATTCTCTGAGCAGAATGGAGAGTTTGAAGACAAACATAATTTATTGAATGTCAGATTATTTCAGGCCTATGAGCGTCATGCATTTTTACCAGTTACTTAATTGCACTGAGTCTCAATTGTATACATTTGAAATAATGTCACCTGCTCAAACATACCTAGAACCCTTTTATGTATCAGATGAGGTAAAGATGTTCTAAAAATCATGTAGCTTCAAAAAATGTAGTATATCATTGCTATTACATGTCACATAGTAATAGTAGTCATCTCCTTGGAATTCAAGGTCCACAATGACATGAAATTTGTGTTATGACATTATTATTATTATTATTATTTTTGGCGGTATGCGTGCCTCTCACTGCTGTGGCCCCTCCCACCGTGGAGCACAGGCTCCAGACACGCAGGCCCAGCGGCCATGGCCCACGGGCCCAGCTGCTCCACAGTATGTGGGTTCTTCCCGGACCGGGGCATGAACCCGCGTCCCTTGCATCGGCAGGCGGACCCTCAACCACTGCGCCACCAGGGAAGCCCTATGACATTATTTTTAAGCATAATTCTTAAAAAATATTGCCCAGAGAATAGTAGATAGAAATAATAACAGCTTGCATAAATTGAGCATTTTCTCTGGGTCAGGCACTATGTTAAACAGTTATCATGATTATATCATCACATTTTCACAATACTAGTTATCAAGTTGCCCTTTGCAAAGAGGAAATTGAAGCTTAGGGAAGTTATGCCAACTTGCCCGGGGTAAAAGTATGTAGGGGTAATAAGTGGTGGCTCTTTAAGTAAAACCAAGCCAGTCTGACTCCAGAATTCGAGCCTTTAACCAAAGTGCCCAACTGCTTCCCCAGTTTGAAATCTGAAATTTGATTAAACTAAGTGTATGAGAATCGTGAGCTTGGCCAGTGGTGACAGTTAGAAAAATAATTGTTAGTTCAATATAACAAAGAGTCCAGAATTGTTATTGCCTCTGACAACCACACCTTAACTCTGGTCTAGATCTGCATGAGCCTGGTCATTCTGGGTGGGGGAAGTCAAGGAGACCAGGTGGGGTCAATAGCTGCATGGAGGCTATTGTCAAGGACCTTGCTTTTGTTTGGGGTGGTGGGTCCATCAGGCTTACTACATTATTGAAAAAATTCAGTTCAAGAACTCACTAACTGGGGCTTCCCTGGTGGCGCAGTGGCTGAGAGTCCGCCTGCCGATGCAGGGGACACGGGGTCGTGCCCCAGTCCGGGAAGATCCCATATGCCGCGGAGTGGCTGGGCCCGTGAGCCATGGCCGCTGAGCCTGCGCGTCCGGAGCCTGTGCTCCGCAATGGGAGGGGCCACAACAGTGAGAGGCCCACGTACCGCAAAAAAAAAAAAAAAAAAGAATTCACTAACTAAAAGCAGACCTTGCCTTAAACGCAGCAGTGATGACTCTGTCATGAACCGGGATTACAACTAATCCAAAATCCAATCCTCTGCACTCGATCATGCAAAATAAATGACAATAAAAGGGAGAGGGAGAATTAAATTTGAGTGTTCTCAGTTTGAGAACTTTGCTTTAAATACCATTTTAGAAGTATCTGAGGAGACAATATTCTCTTTTCCCAGTGTGTGGCACTCTTCTTCCATCTGATCTCCTGCCCTTCTCAGAAAACCATCGCCTGAGAACTTAAAAGTTCCTGTCTCACTTCTCAGTCTCACCTAATGACTTATTTTGTCTGGAGTCTACCTGTTAGAAGTTAAACAAATTATTTTATTAAAGAATCTAATCTTGAAGAGAACTTGGGAAATTGGACATGTGGGGAAATTTTGAATGATCGGGTTTTAAAAATGGGGAGGGAACAAAATATAAAGTTGACCTACTTGATGGACTTATGACCACGGATCAATAGTTTTAGAGAGAGTAGGACCAAATCTTCTACTTTGACTGACTGCATGTAGGTCATGGCTGTTTGTGTGTGGTCTTTTCCACCTGGGAATCTGGAAACCTGAGCACTTGTTTTCTCCTTGTCCCTAACTTTGTGAGTTAAGAAATAATAAACAACTCTGGCTTAGATTTTCTTTTCTTTAATATTAAGAGACTTGAGCAGATGGTATTTAAGCTTCTTTTTACAGAAATAGAGAGATGATAGATAGATAGATAGATAGATAGGTAGAGATAGAGATCTCTGTCTCTCTCTTGAAGTACCTTGGCACATTGAATAACGAGTCAAGTTTATAGAACAGTATTCTTACTTTGCAAACTATTTGTTGAATACTGAATACTAAATGTCATAAGAAGATAAAGTTTCTGCTTTGGAAGTTTATACTGCAAAAGTCCTCTCTAAGTAGCCTGCAACATACGTGAATTGACTGCACATTCACAAATTGCTTTTATTCAGCCTAGGTTCCCTAGGCTCTCTGCTATGCCTCAACCCCTTCCTTTCTATGTATATTCTACTCTCTTACTTCCTCTGGAACCCTTATTTATCCCTCCTTAGAGTATTGCAAAAGGGAGTCCTTGTGTAGGCAACTTGCTTAAAGGAAGAGAATTGCACATAAATTATAGTCTGTTTTACTCTTTATTCTCATTCCCTGTGATTCCTCTGCCCAAGTTGGGGGTGGGGAGGGTGGAAGTTGGGAAGGGGTAGGGAGTATTTCCATTTAAACAAAAGAAGTATTTTTGTTTTAGACTTTGCAGCTGGTTTGGCTTTGGGTGGTCATAGGTTAGGGGGAAATACATGTCTATAAAACTCAAATGAGGAAGATCATTTACAATCAGTGTTTAACATGCATTACTTCTTGTTCTCACAATAACTCTGCAAGATAGATTATTACAATCTTTATTTACAAATGAGGAAACCAAGGCTTAATGAGTTAAATAAGTTGTCTATGGTGGCAACATTAAAGAGTGGCTGAACTAGAATTGTGGCCAGGTTCACTGACTGCAGGGTGTGGCGCCCCACAGGTACAGGGTGTTTGGTGAACAAATTCAAGAGAGCAGAGGTTGTGGGGTGCCCTACTGAATTTATTCACCAAACACCCTGAACATTAGATCAGTGATCAGAAAGAGAAGACATCTAATTACTGTCTACAGTGGAACTTTAGCTTCCTAACCATCATATCAAAGAATTTCAGAAAGAAAATTTAATTTTTTTGCTGAATTGTAAGAAGAAGATGATTCATATTACTTATTTAACTAATATCCTAACTTGATTTCCCCACACAGTTGATGATATTGTTTCTTGAATCACCTGAATTGAATTTAGCAGTATGACTATGTAAAAGAATCACTTTTCACATCTCACTGATATTAATATGGGAGTGAATCCACTATAACCATGGCAAATTTTGAAGCTAAAGGGCATGCTAAGAGAATTAAATTCAACCCTGGCTTGGTCTCTTCTTACTTTTGACCTTCAGTGACAATATATCCATGAATATGAACACATATACCTTACTTATTTCATGCAGTAAAGAATAAAATTAATAAGGTTACAAACAAAAAAAAAAAGAATGTCCCAGAAACTTTTAATGCAGTTCTAAGATAACTTCTTTAATTTGATTTTGGCCCTTATCATCATTATTAATTGTTTTTAACTTTTTTTTAAATAAATTTATTTTATTTATTTTTATTTTTGGCTGCGTTGGGTCTTCGTTGCGGTGCGCGGGTTTCTCATTGTAGTGGCTTCTCTTATTGCAGAGCACAGCGCGCGGCCTTCAGTAGTTATGGCGCACAGGCTTAGTTGCTCCGCAGCATGTGGGATCTGCCTGGGCCAGGGCTTGAACCCATGTCCCCTGCATTGGCAGGCAGATTCTTAATCACTGTGCCACCAGGGAAGCCTATTAACTTTCTTTTTTTATTTGTATTCTTTCCTCATTTTGAAGTCCAATGAGGGATGAACTCAAGGGATGAACTTAGACATACATCATCAGTGTTCAATCATATCTGTATCATTTCACTGGGCAACAGTTCTAATGCAAAATTAATGGCACATGATAGTGGCAGGAAGATGTAGATTGTTTAATTAGTGGTATAAATTGTCTAAGTATCTATACATAAAAATCAAATCGGATTTACATTCAGCCTCCCAAGTTTCCTTATATGATCTAATTTTTAAGAGTTATTTCATGTTTTACTTATCTAACTTTGTCATTACTTGGGATATAAAGGCTTAGTAAATCAAGAAAACAAACATTATCTACAAGACATACTCTGCCTCTGGAACATTGCAAAATGGTCAATTCTAGAAGTGTTGCTGCTGGAATATTTTAATAAGCCGAGCTACATTTTATGATTTGAAATGCCAATTGTAAATATGTGAACTAGATACAGTTCCTGGCACCTTTGGGATATAAACAGAGCTTTAACATGAATAACTGAGTTACAATTCTTATGTAAAACTGAAGTTAGTTAGGGGTGCTAGTGGACTTTCTTTAGGAATCTTTGCTAGTCACAAAGGGAAATTGCTGGGAGGATCTAAAACTGTGGTCTTAATCTAATAAAAACAACTGTTTCCTTACTCTCATCCCTCCTCTATAGTTTCTGCTGCCCCAAGTGGAGTTGATAATGTTGTGGGATTGACTTGGAAGACACGATCAATGGACTTGGAAGAGAAGCTACAGATCCTCTTAAGAACTCTTTTTTGATTTAACAGGTGAGAAAAACCGAGGCTCAGAATCCAATTAGGCAGCCTTCTGATTCCCAGTCCCTTGTTCTCTTTTCTACTCTCCTCTACTTCCGTTTAGCACCTTCAAACCACACAAGGTCAACAGCTTATTTGATGCATTAAGTCACTAACTGTCTGCTTTCTACCCAACCTAAATGAGGTTTCTAACAGGCTGTTGAAGAGCTGCACAGCTCTTGTTTCTACCTATAATGACAAAATTCCTCTAAAGTAAAAGATCCCTTACTCAAAAGCTATGAGAGCCAGAAATATGTATTTCTTGTTATGCAGTAACAAGTTTTGAGAAAAGAAAAATAAACTTTTTAGGCGGCTTCAAATACCACTACACTCTGTTAGGATAGATTTTTCCTAGCTTACTCCCGTGCATCTCTTTAGGCATTTAGACTTTAAATTTTAACAGTGTTTGACTTTTATGATAATTTCATGATATTTAATGATAAGACTCTCATGCCATTGTACACTTGAAAAACCTATATAATGCATTTTGGACTTCATAGACTCTTGAAACTAGGAAGATACTATGGCGTAAATAATAAAATGTAAAACAAATCCACCAAGGTACAATTCTCTGTTGGATGACATACGTACTAGCAAACCACTTTTTAAGAAATGTAAGTACTCTTTAATGACATATGGCTAAGAGGGCCCATTTAAAAATGCTATTCGAGGGCTTCCCTGGTGGCATAGTGGTTGAGAGTCCACCTGCCGATGCAGGGGACACTGGTTCGTGCCCTGGTCTGGGAAGGTCCCACGTGCCGCAGAGCGGCTGGGCCCATGAGCCACGGCCACTGAGCCTGCGTGTCCGGAGCCTGTGCTCTGCAACGGGAGAGGCCACAGAAGTGAGAGGCCCGCGTACCACACACACACACAAAAAATGTTATT
The DNA here is from genome assembly GCF_964165515.1 of Mesoplodon bidens. Taxonomy (NCBI): domain Eukaryota; kingdom Metazoa; phylum Chordata; class Mammalia; order Artiodactyla; family Ziphiidae; genus Mesoplodon; species Mesoplodon bidens. The sequence goes on from NC_138160.1 coordinate 33,729,265, forward strand.
TGATATGTACTTAGTAGCAAATCAAAATCAAATGACTCCAGTGTCAAGGATGCCCCCTTTTCATATTCTATTATGTACATAATTGAAATTTGAAAGGGAAAAGTGTGTTTTTCTCAAAGAATGCTACATTTACTTTGAGCTCTAAGTGATTTATAAAAACAGATAGGAGTACCAAATACTTTCCAGATAAATGAATTACATGATAATTTTTAAAAGGTAATGGCTTCTAAACTATTTGCCTTATAATTTTTAGTATACAAGTAACTATTCTGGGTAGCATCAGGGAAAAATGAGATGTGTGAAAAAAGTGTTTCCCTGCATGATGGGATATACATTAATAGGAACAGACAGAGGAAAAGCAAAGGGGCACATTTTGTCCTGAGCACCGCAGCTCTCTATGTTTTAAGCCTCTCATCTAGGTCAATGGAAGCGCTGGCCATCACAGACCTTCCCCACGTAGTGGAATCAGTGGGAGGACCCTGACCAGGACAGCCAGCCACAGGCTCCCAGCCAGACTTCCTTTCACCTCTCCTTCCCTTCTTCTCCCTACGATCCTATGCTGGTACTCTTTATGGCATTTCTCTTGGCTAATTTCTGGAATAGGTTGCCCTGGTTGAACTTTTTATAAAAAATGATTTGAGTCTGAAAACAAGGTCCTTTGTTTTTAAATTTCATTTGATCAGATGGTGCCTTGTAGAGATGATGCCTTAATGGTAGCATTTTAAGCATCCTGGGGAGGACGTAGGTGAGACATTTAAAAACACAGGCTTTCCTGGTTCCTCTGCTCAAATTATACAGTCAGCCACCATAGGAAGCTGATCAGTTCCAATAATGTAAATCTCCCAGGCAGTTTGTATTTTCATTCATTTATTCATCCAACAAAAAATTTACTGAATGCTGACAAAGGGCCAGGCACTGTCCGAGGTGTTGGGCCAACAGCAATGAACAAGATAGGCAAAATCTTTGCCTTCCTGGAATTTATAATATGACAAGTGAGATATATGTGATGGATATAATGAAATGTGAAGGACAGGTTGTTATGGGAACACAGGACAGGGAGAGCTAACGTATCTGAAGAGGCAGAGAAAAACTCTGGGATGAAGTAATAAGCCAGAAACAAGGGCTGATCAGGTAAGCTAGCCACCCAACAGAGCCCCAAATGCCTGCTATTTCGTTAGCCAAAGACATTTCTCTGCTTTCTGACAGGCTGTTCTCATCATTCCCAGCCTAATGATGGTGGGCACAGAAATGAGAGAAACCATAACCTTTGCTGAGGATTGACATTTATACTTCACTTTCTATTATTTACTTGGTTGATTTGGCTTGTGCTTCATTAAAGAGTAGAAACTTAGGACATTTTTTGTAAATGTGGTAGGTCTTCTGATCAGTTTTCATTAGTCTGACATGAAACTGAAGTTTTGGGAAATAGATAAGTACTTAGAATTATAAAAGATTAATATATAGTAAGGGCTGAGCCAGAAAGAATGCTTAAAAATAAGGCAAAGTCAGAATATTTACTTAAAACACGACTAAACAGTTCAAAGACTAAATTCAGAAAAGAAGACCTTTTAAATGACCTGGTAAGAATTATAATTCACTTTTTATTGGACACTCCACACTAAAATACCCCCCCAACACACACACATACAACTCTCTCAATGACTATGTGTTTTTCTTAAGGTTAGAATGGTGCTTTAGTAATAGGAATATTTTAAACATTGTGCTGTTAGAAATTTTTGTTTTAAAACAAAGCCAATATTCTTTAAACAAATACTTTCTGGATAGCTGCGGGTGGCACTCTGCCACATGCTAGAAATGAGGAAGGGCACAGGACAAAAGCAGTCCTGCCTCTGCACTGCTTGCAATGTATTTTGATTGTTTTACTCAAACTCAGAGTGTTTTAACTGCTCTAAAAACTTTCAGATATGCTCTTTTATTGGAAAACTTCAAAACATTATTCTAAAATAATAGCATGTAAAATTTTGTCATCTACTTCATCTTAAGTGTTCTATAAAATACTCTCAAGTTCAAATGAGTACAGTTTTCATTTGACCAGTCCACCCAATAAGCACTAGATTGCTGAGAATTTTATACAGTACCCACTTTTCACCTCTCAAGGGCTGACACACTGGTCTACTAGATTATTTCTTATATGACTATACCATTAACAGATTTGAGGACGTTTATTTTCTTTATTGGACCCCTTGTTTCTTTAATGCCTTTTAAAAATATAGTATTCTTGTTAGGTAGCAATCACAAGTCAGGCCCTCTCCTATGTCTGTTTCTTTTGCTTCTGTATGTGCCATTTTTTCTGAGTTTGAACTCTAAGAAGAAAAGCATCATCATTTTTTACTCCACTCAGCACAAGTTTTGTAGGTGAAAGCAAGATACTCTGGGCAGAAAGCTAATTCCAATAAGATTAAGTATTGTGAAGAAGAAGCTATATAGACCTCCTTTTAGAAAATATTGAATGAGTGAAAGACAAGTATATATAGGAGGCACTAGTTAAAATATGAAGGAGTTAGTTTTTGAATAGGCAGGTGCTAATTTTAACAAGGGAATAAAACAATCTGTGAAACTCATTCATTTTAATGCCTGGTATAGACCTCCAGTAACCTTTACATCAAGGTTGTCAAACTGCCATGAAGGACAAATCTGGCCCATGGCCGCTTTTTGTAAATAAAGTTATAGACACAGCCTTGCCCATTCCTTCATCTACTGCCTATGGCTGCTTTTATACTATAATGTCAGAGTTGAGTAGCTGCAGCAAAAACTATATCACCCACAAAGCTGAAAATATTTACTGTCTGCCACTTTACAGAAAAAGGCCTACTCTAAATTTGCTTTGTTTCTCCTTTTTTGATTAACAGTAGATCAACTTCTACTATTCAAAGACAGTTGTCCAACAGAAGCCTTCAGTGTTATATAAAATTGGGCAAAAGAATCAGATTTATAAACTGATCATGAATTATATTGCCTTTTAGTACAGACAGTAAGTTATATGGTGTATGAACCCAACTGATCTCTGCAAAATTCTCTGGAACTCAGACGCAGGGAGGAAAACGTTTGTAAAAATGCAAACTTCAGAGAAATATTGTGTCTCATTATGAAGCAAAATAATTCAGAAATACCTCTGTGACTTCTTTCACAAACACAGATAGATAAAATGATTACACCCTCATGCAGCAATCTATTTCAAAAAGAATAGGCTATGAGGATAAGTACATCTGCTTTGAATTCTTATTGATTTTCTAAGTCAGTGTTTATACAACAAATGACCTGATTACTCGCAAATGTCAACTTCATCTAGGACTCAAGTAGAAAAAAATGCTAATTGAATGACTATTGTGAAATGTCTGTTTCATAGGTTTGTACATGACTCAGGCTTAATCCATCAAAAATCATCTTCCTGTCTAAATTATTTACCTTTCCAGCCTATGGTTTTTTTGATGAGCATCTTTATATTCCTATTCTTTATATAGTTTTCTATTCTTTATAGTCCTATAACCTCATGCCTGAGCTTGATACGTGGGTATATGATAAAATAACAATACTAACCTATATCAAACTATATCAAATATAACTTATTATAGCTTATACAGAGCATATGAATATTATCTGATCCCCTTAACAACTCCTTGAGATAGAGCAGATACCTTCAATTTGTATGTGAAGAAATCGAAGCAGAGAGAAGGTAAATTCTTTGTCTATAGTTTAATAATAATAAGCAGAATCAGTACAAAAAGCAGGTTTTTTTTTCCTAATTCCAGGGCCTATGTCTTTGAATCTACTGCCTTCTCAGACAGAGAATCATGTTACTTTTAATCTGTGAAATGTCATGATATATAACCATTATGTTTATTACTATTATTGTCATTCATAATGCAATAGTTGGTTTTCCCACTGTGAACAGAGGCTAAAATTTGAGTGTTGAGAGGATCACAATAAATAGATATGTTAAAAATATTTGTATAACTTGTAACTGATTTAATCAGGCACCGTACTTGATTTTCATGGAACTAGGTTAAGGGTTCCCTGAGAGAATCAATGGGTTGGGTGGGATCATTATAGAAATTCCATTTGTATATTATTTTATTATCTCTATAAAGCAAATTGTATACATTTGCAAGATAGCAGCAGACTTTTAAGAATTCTTGCACCTATGCTCATCAGTGATATAGGTTTATAATTTTCTTTTTCTGTATGTTGTGTCTTTGGTCTTGGTATCAGGGTAATGCTGGCCTTGTAGAATGAATTCAGAAGCATTCCTTCCTCTTCAATTTTTTGGGAATAGCTTCTTTAAATGTTTGGTATGTAAGCACATTTCTTATGTAAGCTGGTATATCCTTCTTTGTAGCTTCATGTTATATCACCAGGATTTTTATTATTCTCCTTTATCATTAAAGAACACTTGAGCATATATTGATTGAATATGCTCCTATAATAAATATGCATATTTTCATTATTCTATGATTTATATATGTATTTATAGTCTAATACATTATGCAAATTTTAAATAAAATAGAAACAAAGTAGTATGAGAAAATAATTTTAAATTAGTTTTTAATTTTAGCTATTTGCAGTCATCCTGTCTCTTCCCTTCCCCCCTAAACAAAAACAAAACTGAGCCCATACAGACTTCTTGACTGCTATTTTTGGAAGGGAAGGAATGTGATTAACAGTAGATCAGTGTTTTCTTCCTTAATTTCTATGTAGCTCTTTGTGATACTTATTATTACTGGTTATCATAGCTGAGGAAGATTCCCATAAGTGTATGCAAACCAGGATAAAACAAGTGCTTTATTGACTGCTTTACTAACTCAGGATACTATTATTTTTAAATGTCAGTCACAGATTAAATAAAGGGCTTATTTGGTGATTTTATCAGTAAATTTATATAGTCCTTAAGGTCAATTGTTTATTCATACAAAACAATCAGATTTTGTACAATTTTAATAAATTAGTTCAAAAATCCACTGAAATTCCTCACCTGAAAAATTTTTAAATGAGTCAGATAATTTTATGTCCAGGTGATTTTTTTTCAACGTTTTTGCACATTGCACACAAAGTTTTATTAATTTATTTCTGAATCCAATCATGTAATAATGGAATTTCTCCAAACATCCATTTTCAACATACTCTTTCCACAGCACAGATATTTTTTAAAAAGCAATTACTTCTTCAGTGATTAAAAAAAGTCGTCTTTACAATAAGGAGATGGAAAAGATCTTTTATATTTTTCCCCAAATACATCCTAGGTAACATTAGCTTAGGAGATCATTACTTGTCACCTCCTTGCCCCCATGTGGCTAACAAAGACAGAAGAAGAAGTCAGCTCTGCATTTTTTTGGTTGACTGCTTTTGTTTATATGTGTAATAATAATGATATTATGTTCAGTCCTTAGTTTCTTGGAAAAAAATTTTATGGACCTCCCCCATTTTAAAAATAGGTATTACTTTCATTAAAACCACATAATATAATTTACTAAACCACTTAACTGGCTAGCTTCAAACCCATGGGACTCTTACTTTTCCATCAGGATAATTCTCTTCTTTATGTTATAGAGGTCTAAGTGAGCCTGACAGCATCAGCTTTATATTAATATTAGCTGAGCTTAATTTTGTATTTTTCATAACAATTAAACATACAACAGGGTTCCAAAATTTTCTTCTCTTGTTCTAGTCTAGTAGATGAACTTATACATCAATATATGCACACAGCCCATTTTGGAGCAAACATGGATCCATGGTTCTACTGGTGAGACAATTGTAGTTGACTATGGAGCATTTGAAATGCAGATGCCTAAATACTGACACCAAGCTTCTGGAATCAGATCCAAGGGTTGGAACCCCACTTCTTTTAATGTATGAACCTAGAGCTTATGGAACACCAGGTCCTGGGGCAACAGTGTATGCCCCCATTCTGGTACGCTTTTGAGTAACTGCAGGAACTTTGGCAGCATTGGAGTTTGTCATACCTCAGAGCCTAGAGAATTGTAACGACCTGTTGTACCCTAGGATCATTTCTGTGACAGGTGGAGAAAATGAGTCCTGAGTTTTCAAAAATACTTCCAGCAAGATAGTAGCAAAGCTGGTCCAAATGTGATGACAAACAGGACTGCTGCTTTCATTTAGAGCTCTTACTCTTTTTTATTTTATTTTTTAAACATCTTTATTGGAGTATAATTGCTTTACAATGGTGTGTTAGTTTATGCTTTATAACAAAGTGATTCAGTTATACATATACATACGTTCCCATATCTCTTCCCTCTTGCGTCTCCCTCCTTCCCACCCTACCTATCCCACCCCTCTAGGTGGTCACAAACCACCGAGCTGATCTCCTTGTGCTATGCGGCTGCTTCCCACTAGCTATCTGTTTTACATTTGGTAGTGTATGCGTGAAGTCACTACAGCTTTCTGTCCAAGTGAACTTTACTTGAACCTGTTTCAAAGGAAAATACAAGGGCCTGACATGGATGCATAAAATTTTGATAATTTGGACATTAAAAAGCGCCAGATGTCCTTTTATTAAATATATACTCCTATTCTGAGCACAGTCAGTATTAAAGGATGTGAGTAGGGATGGGAACATTCAAAACAGAAGGAATAACACAGTGTAGTTGTTCCTGGAACATTTTTAGTTCTTGGATATGATTACAGGTGTATCTTTGATGCTGGAAATTGAAATTATTTTATACAAAGTTGTTAAATATCTATATCTAAGAAAAAAACAAGTTGTGTTACAGTTAATGATATGTACCTTTTGTCAGAGACTAGACAGATGTTTACCAAAGGCATTTATTTTTCTTTCTGGATAAGCAGTTAGGCTACAAATCCCATTCTCCCTTGCAATCAGGCCTGGTCATGTGACTGAATTATAGCCAATGGAATATCAGTGGAAGAATGGGTGATACTTTAAGGCTTGGGCTATAGAATCTTTCTGTGCATGATTATTTCTTCCTCTGTCTGCTAGCCAGCTTCTGAGAACCTGGCAAAGACCTTGGAGATGGCCTAGTTGTAAGATGGAAGGAGCTGGGTCCCTGAATCACTGATTAGAAAATTCTGCAGTAAACACCTCATTGGACTGTGATGGACTCTGTATGGATGTCCAGTGGCTTGTGTTAAGCCACTGAGAGCTGTCTGGTTAAGCAGCAAGACATTCTGCTGGCTGATACACCATGTACCAGTCCCTTTCTCTTCTGCAAATTCATACCACATCAGTGCCATGTACAAAAAAGAAATGGTCAATTTTATTTAAAGAGATGGAAGATACTATCCTTGAGTGGTAACTTGAAAAATCATAAGGTGAAGAGCAGTGTTATGTACAGGAGGACAATTCTTCTAAAAAGGAATTTGGGGCTTCCCTGGTGGCGCAGTGGTTGAGAGTCCGCCTGACGATGCAGGGGATGTGGGTTCGTGCCCTGGTCTGGGAAGATCCCACATGCCGCGGAGCGGCTGGGCCCATGAGCCATGGCCACTGAGCCTGCACGTCCAGAGCCTGTGCTCCGCAATGGGAGAGGCCACAACAGTGAGAGGCCCGCGTACCACTAAAAAAATAAAAAATAAAAAAATTTAAAAATTTAAAAAATTAAAATAGAAAGGAATTTGGAGTTTTGGGTAAGACAACTTTAAATTTATAAAATTGATTTTTTTATGTAGAATAATATGAAACACAATAAAACCCCTTCCTTCTCCTTCCAGAAATACCATCTCCTTCTTGGTTTGTTATGGTGTACAAAGGCCCCTTTAGCTTAAGAGATTATCTTCAGAAATCTGGTACTAAAACACATATTTTAACTAATAGGGAATAAAGTTATGGGGACCACCTTTTTTCTAAAATACTGCGCTTGTGTTCATTTATCCTAGGAGCTCGTCACTTTGGAAATCAGAGAGTAGAATATCTAAATATACAGAAATCCTTCAGTGGGATTTCTCTTTATTAATATCCAAATAAAAAGCTTGAGCTTCCAGTCCACATTTTGTGAGAAGTCTCCACCCTCTCTCCAATTATGGAATTTCACAGAGGATTATATTATTGGGTTTATTCCTTAGTCCATATTTCTGATAATGCTGAGTTATTAATCATGTCAGTTGTTGCTTCATTTCCTTGGCTGTCTTCTTTCCTTCCCACCACTCTGGGTACCATTCTTCCTTCCACTCTTCTTTAATTCCTCAAAATAATAATGTAAAACTTTTGAATGCATCTGTTTGTGAAAACAATGATACTTTGCCCTGCTGACATCATGGATAAGTGGAAACTTCTTTCGATAAATAGAGAGAACAATCACTACATCCTGAGGTAAGTCCAAACAGCAAAACAAAACCAACAGCAACAGCAGCAACAACAAAATAGGTTTCTGATTTAATTCTAGACTTCCAAAGAAATGAAAACTCTAGCATTCGCCTTAAGTTGCTGACTTCCTAACACAAAGAGCTTTATTCCTGAATTTTGCAATGCAGTACCTGATGATATGAAGACATTTGTGGGTCTGATATTCATGTAAGAAAATTGCTTTACATGATGAATAGATGAAGTCTAAACTTGATAATATGGTTAAACTTTTATCATAAAGTACCTGTTTTATTTTTTATTTTTAACATCTTTATTAGAGTATAATTGCTTTACAATGGTATGTCAATTTCTGCTTTATAACAAAGTGAATCAGTTATACATATACATATATCCTCATATCTCCTCCCTCTTGCATCTCCCTCCCTCCCACCCTCCCTATCCCATCCCTCTAGGTGGTCACAAAGCACCGAGCTGACCTCCCTGTGCTATGCCGCTGCTGCCCACTAGCTATCTATTTTACGTTTGGTAGTGTATATGCGACCTAATGAAACTTAAAAGCTTTTGCACAGCAAAGGGAACCATAAACAAGACGAAAAGACAACCCTCAGAATGGGAGAAAGTATTTGCAAATGAAGCAACTGACAAAGGATTAATCTCCAAAACATACAAGCAACTCATGCAGCTCCATATCAAAAAAACAAACAACCCAATCCAAAAATGGGCAGAAGACCTAAACAGACATTTCTCCAAAGAAGATATACAGATTGCCAACGAGCACATGAAAGAATGCTCAACATCATTAATCATTAGAGAAATGCAAATCAAAACTACAGTGAGATACCTGTTTTATTTTTATTTGATTAGCCAGTCTTCTAAAGTCTAGATCCCTTGTAATCCTATGCAAATAACTTTTTTTTTTCTTTTTCAAATCCTTCCTCTCTAAAGGGAACCCTCCCACACTGTTGGTGGGAATGTAAGTTGGGGCAGCCACTATGAAAAACAGAATGGAGGTTCCTCAAAAAACTAATAATATAGCTACCATATGATCCAGCAATCTCACTCCTGGGCATATACCTGGACAAAAATGTAATTTAAAAAGACACATGCATCCCTAGTTCATAGCAGCCAACGCATGGAAGCCAAGACACGGAAGCAACCTAATGTCCATCGACAGATGAATGGATAAAGACGATGTGGTACATATATACAATGGAATACTCTCAGCCATAAAGAAGAATGAAATAATGCCATTTGCAGCAATGTGGAGGGACCTAGAGATTATCAAACTAAGCGAAGTAAGTCAGGAAGAGAAAGACAAATGCCATATGATATCACTTATATGTGGAATCTAAAATATGACACAAATGAACTTTTATGAACAGAAACAGACTCACAGACATAGAGAACAGACTTGTGGTTGCCAAGGGAGGGATGGCGGGAGAGAGATGGGGTGGGAATTTGGGGTTAACAGTTGCAAACTATTATATTTAGAATAGGTATGGTCCTACTGTATAGCATAGGGAACTATATTCAATTTTCTGTGATAAACCATAATGGAAAAGGACATAAAAATGCATATACATGTATAACTGAATCATTTTGCTATACAGCAGAAATTAACACAACATTGTAAATCAACTATATTTTAATTAAAAAACCCCAGCAAATACTTCATCTCTGAGTATGAGAAAACAGAGGAATCTTTCCACAAATATAAGGAATTTATATGTTTAGAGAAATGAAGGAACATATTTTTCTTCTCCTATTTGACCAGGAATATATGTTTTCTAAAAGTATGTGGTGACTGACCCTACAAACATAATTTCACAGGTATTTGGGAAACCATTTCAAGTGGGTAAATTAATGTTAGTTGAAGGCAGAAAATAGTATTCTTTCTTAAAAATCAGAGCTGAATCCAGCACACTGTCACCTAATATAGTAGCAGTAATTTTAATACAAGAATATTAATACATACAATGCAATAAAATAAAACATAATTCAGAAATTCTTGTTTTGTGTTTCTCAGTATAATGTGGCCCAAATCCTTACCAATATGGGCCTCTTTTCTCATGTTCTTTTTTTTTAATAGATCTTTATTGGAGTATAATTACTTTACAATGTTGTGTTAGTGTCTGTTGAACAACATAGTGAATCAGCTATAAGTATACATATGTCCCCATATCCTCTCCCTCTTGAGCCTCCCTCCCATCCTCCCTACCCCACCCCTCTAGGTGGTCACAATGCATCGAGCTGACCTCCCTGTGCTATGCAGCAGCTTCCCAATAGCCATACATTTTTCTTTTGGTAGTGTATATATGTCAGTGCTTAAAGATGTGTTTACTGTAGAAATAGGCCATATGGTTCTCTAGTAATGAAGAAGCTGGACACTGGTCTGCGACCTCAAGCCCACAAACATGAAGACAATTCCTGGCTGCTTATTTTTTGCTGTAGCCCTGGTTGGGCCCCCCCAATTATAGGTGAGCACACATAGAATTTTCTAAATGAAGACAAGTGCGTACTGCTAGACTGTTGGGTCCTGCTGTCTATTGTGCATTTGTTATCCGTTATTTTGGAGTCTCCATTCCAGACTTAATTTTCATTTGCAAGGATTACTACATTAAAAGCAGTAGCTCTATTAAGTCAAATGTGCAATAACAGAGCTACCTGCTTTCACAGGGAAGGAACTATAGGAAGAGGGCTTATACCTCCAAAAAACAAACCATAAGATCCTTATTGTATCTCAGAGTGATAGGAAAAAATAGTGAAAACAAGAGGGAGACTACTGGCAACTGAACCCACTTCCCATTTGAACATCTTAGATCCTTACAGACATCAAGTTCTGGCTCCATTGGACCTTTCTGAATCTGTACCTTGGGAAGGGACTCAGGATTTGGAAAAAGTTCTCCCAGTGGGATCAGTGTTTGACCAAGTTCTTGTAAGATTATTTCAATGTTTACTCTATGCTTATTCAGTTATGAATAGATTCTAGTATTTTAAATTAGAAGTAAGATGATGTTCATTTTATTATGTTTTTCTTCTCTATTGCAGATGAATTTTTGAAAGCGGTCCTGGAAAGTTGAAGTAGAAATGTTTCTTTGAATTTGTCTCTAATGAAATGGAAATGGATTCCAAGCTGTTGGAAATTTTGGTTCATTCTAGAAGAGAAGCAGGGCTGCCCACAACAACAACAAAAAATGGGGAATTGCTATATAGTAAGTGGGATAAATAAACTGGTACAAGGTTCCTTATGGGATGAAATTTTTAGCTAAATTTGTCTTCACCCTTCACCCTCTTCCTTCCCACTCAAAGAGGGAAACAACCTCATGCCTTCTTTTCCTGGCCTCATTCCAATGATGCCAAAAAAGTTGCTCAATTTAATAAACTTAGGGAAATATGTTGGTAAAACCATCTTGAAATCATAAAAGTAGATATTCAGTTGATTGAACCATTTATTTTTCAATTTTCAACTGAATTTCACAATTTTTCCCCTCACTTCAATAGAGTATTACTGACAAGCAAATTGATTTGATTTCAAGTGCAATCTGAAAACAACACAGAAGCCAGTAGGAGAAATAAGTCTCTGATCCCATCACCTTCCCTCTTTGCAGCTAGCTTACTATTTTGCTTTGTTTTATCTTATATCTGCCCAAAGGTACAAAATGCCTTCCTAATGCTCCTGGTGAACCAAGCATGTTACTCCAGCTTGCCTACTTATGGGAGGGCTGAGACACTGTACTGGCCCAATGTCCCTCATTCTTTTATAGTCTACTCTTGATGTACGTGCTTAGAAAGGAGTTGATGTTCTTAGCACATTATTCACTTCAGGAGTGTTTAAACAAGAGATGTACTCATCTCATGACTAAATGAAGCTCTAATGGTGAAATGTTGGCATCTAGAAGTCCAGGGGGTGTCAATTTAGAGAGAAATTGTCTCATCAAACCTTAAAATCCCAAATGTAGTTGGTTTTCTCTACCTCCTATAAAGTCACCACAGGACAATACCCAAATCAATTCTTAACGCAGTTTATTTATTTCCCCTCATCCAGAATTGAGTGCTTGGGTCATAAATTGTGAATAAACTCACAAGGCTTGGTAAAGTCTGAGTGCCCAGCAGAAATAAATGTTATTGGTGAACTGAAGGCCCACCACTTTCCATACTGAAATTGAGATTGGCAACAAAAATCAATGGTCTTGGAAATTTGGCCCCAAGAATAGTAAGAACTAGGAAAACATTTTAAGCTTGGGTATGTCATAGTGCATTAGCCTTGCTGTCTGCATATCTACATACGCACATTTACAAGAGTTTTTTTTTTTAGCATTCTTCTTTGATTTTAATAACTCTATGAAAATATTCTCTCATGATACAACCTGTTTACTCTTGTTGCCAAGCCAAAGACAAACTTATTCAGCTCTCCCATAGGTATAAAGGAAGGGCAAAAGACTCCAAGTTAGTCGAAATATGTTTTCTGTTTGTTTGTTTTTTGCAGTACATGGGCCTCACACTGTTGTGGCCTCTCCCGTTGTGGAGCATAGGCTCCAGATGCGCAGGCTCAGCAGCCATGGCTCACGGGCCTAGCCGCTCCACGGCATGTGGGATCCTCCCAGACCGGGGCACGAACCTGTGTCCCCTGCATCAGCAGGTGGACTCTCAACCACTGCGCCACCAGGGAAGCCCCTCAAAATATGTTTTGACTAAACATATTTTGAAGTGCATCAGGGCTATGTTCTTAAAGTTTGTAAAAAGCAATCTAGTCCAATTTTTCAATTGATTGTCACTTAAGATAGAAGTCATTTTAATTTTCAAGATCTTGAGTAATGCATTTTTCCACCAACGTGCTATTACAGAAAAAAATCAAAGTTACAGTTTAACAATAGCTCTCTATTTTTAGTACTCTGATGAGAGATCGTGTTGATAGAGAACTGGCATTTTCAAGGACTCCTGATGAATATAAGTTCTCAGACTTGAGGTTGGAAATCTATAACAACAGAGACATATTTCTAATTTCTAATCTACCACAAGGAGGAAAGAATGGTAAGAATGAATGGTGATACTGATGGTAAGGTTATTCACTTTTATTTTTTTGTGTGTACATAAAAATTTATATTATTGTGTTAACTGAGATTAGGTTCAGTTGCATGTTATAGAAAATCCCAAATAACAGTGGCTTAAATAGGATGGAAACTTATTTTTCATTCAGGTAAAAGTTCTAAAGGTGTCTAAGGCATTGCAGCATGTCAATGACTCAATATTCTTACAGAATCCTGTTCCACTGTGTCTGACTGCCATTCTCAAGATCACCTCATGACCCAAGATGGCTGTTGAAGATCTAGCCATTACATCTGCATTACAGCAATCAGGAAAGAAGGCAAATAAGAGAATATAATTTCTCACTCTAGGGCCACTTTCCATCACTTCTACTTTTACCTCATTAATCGGAATATAGCCAAGTGGCAATACCTAGTTCTAAGGCACTGTAAGAAGGTAGTCACTATTTTTGTGAATATCTGTTCAGCTAAGACTCAGTGGTCTAGTAATAGGAGAGAATGAATATAAGAAGACAACTACAAGTCTCCATTATAATTACATATATAATGTGTGACTTTGGGCATGTTACTTTTCTCAGTCTCAGTTTTCTCAACTATATAAAGAGGATGATATTTCCTACCTTTTAGAGTCATTGGCAGGATTATATGAGATAGTATATATAGACACACTTGCAAGGTGTTTGACATATGACAAATTCACAGTAAGTCCTGTTATTGCAATATACAACATTTTGGGTCCAAAAAAAATGTCAGTGATCCTTTATAGCAATGGTTCTTAACATCTTAACATCTTCCATAATCTATAATGATTAGGTTTAGCTACCCACACCATACTTCTAACTATACCCCTAGATTTCCCTGTGATCCTTTCATACCAATATGACCTCAGGATTAAGAAGAGTACTTTGAACATGCTAAAGCATGATGTTGAGAGACAAAGGAAGCAGTCTTAAAGAGACTGAGAAATATCTAAGCATTTAGCAGTAAATCATTTACAATAATGCTAGGCATCTCATCATTTTAGTGGATAGACTCTATGTCAGAATGTGGTTGGAAATATCTCACTTGAGAGGGTTGAAATTAGAGATCATAGGTCTAAAATAATATGAATGCATTAGTCAGGGTTAAGTCAGGGAAGCAGAGCTCCTTTGAACATTTTGGGATTGAGAGATTTATTATAGACATTAGATCTTAGAGAAATGTGGGAGCAGCTGGTGAAGTGAAGGGCTGGAACAGGGAGTAGAGATCAGACACAGACTTCTAACCAGTTCATCTGCCAAAAACACTGGCAAGAATGGATAAGTCAGAGCTTGAAGGTAAATACAAAAGCTAAGCGTGCCCAGACAATGAAGTAGGTGCAGAGGGGAATGCCATGGAGATGTCTACAAGAAGCTCTTAACCTCCATGCAGCCATTGTCAAACATCTGCTTGTGGGCCCAGAACAGCAGTTGCCCAGCCTGGCCCTGGGCTAGGAAGGCAAGCTGATTAGAGAGCAGGAAGAAGTGGGGACAAGCTAGGATCACTGGGTGCCTCTGTATATGAACATCTTTGTAAATGATCCCACTGTCCTTCAATGAATCATGGCTGCTATTTAACTTCCACCTTCCAAGTCCCATCTAGCACAGAGAAGGAGATTCAGGAAAACATAAATCCCAGCTTCACCAAGTTGACGTAGCACAGTCCAGCACCAGATTTAATAAATGAAAATCTTGTTTTCAACTAGAAGTTCACATTAGTTAGTAAATTTGCTCCCCTTAAATCAATATGTATTTAGTAACTTTAAAGTTTTTAGATTCTTTAAAAATTTATTTATGATGTTACAGAGAACTATTCTTAACTGGGAAGTAAATCAGCAAGATGATTGTGCAACCTTTTTTTTAACATCTGTATTGGAGTATAATTGCTTTACAATGGTGTGTTAGTTTCTGCTTTATAACAAAGTGAATCAGTTATACATATACATATGTTCCCATATCTCTTGCCTCTTGCCTCTCCCTCCCTCCCGCCCTCCCTATCCCACCCCTCTAAGTGGTCACAAAGCACCAAGCTGATCTCCCCGTGTTATGCAGCTGCTTCCCATTAACTATCTATTGATTGTGCAACCTTTTAATACTATGCCAAAGCATTATCCAACACACCTGACTCCCTCAGAAAATGGAACTTTCACTGTAGTAATCAAAATTGATTAAGATCCAGGCATTTTACAGCTTTGAAATACAGAATTTAAGTTGTGGAAAACTGATAAGATGCAATTATTTGATTTTCTTCTGTCAGACTTGAGGACTTCAAAGTCACAGATTTATTGCTCTGTAGAACATAACTCAATTTACATTTAATTTAGCCATTTTATTTCAGCACCTTTCTTCACTGACCATATTAAATTCCTATTTTTCATTGTACTGGTTCCCTCATTAATGAGTTAAATAAAACTCTTAGGTATGCTCACCACTATCTATATATATGTGTGTGTGTGTGTGTGTGTATATATATATATATATATATATATATATATACACACACACACACACACAATTAATTTTTTAACATTTTGAAAATTAAACTTTGACAATCATCACAGGCTATTATTATTTTTATAAACAAGAGGACTTTTCAAAGCCTGATATCACATAAAGGTAGGTAGGACCGAATGTGGGGAATCTGAGAATATTAGCACTGAGAATCTCACTGGAATGGTGTAATGGAGAAAGGAGACAATTGCAAAGACACTTAGCAGGAGTGGGGAAAACAAGAGTGTTTGGAGGAACACTTAACCCCATAGAATGTTGAGGCAATAGAATGGTCACCTAAAGTAACATGAGCCTGGTTCCCATATGGCACTATAACTTTGGAAACGTGGGACTCATAGGATAAAATCAGAAAATTACTTTATGTTCTCCATTTCTCATATAATCTTGCTCATTCCTAATCCTTGAGTGAAGTCCAGTACAAGTCTCATAACTCATAGGTAACAAAATAGCCTTTAGTCAGTCCCTTCTCAATTGGTTCAGTAATGATACATCCAGGTCAACCTGGCACTTCTTTGGGCTGGACACCTGCAGTTGGGAGAAGGAGTCATAGACTATTTCATCCCTATTGTCTGCCTATTTCCTCAGATACAGTTATATTCCTCCTACACCACCCACCACATTTCCCCACTGGACCCTTCAGACTTGAAAAAGGAAAAGCAAAGAGAGTAATGCTAGTTTCCCATTGCTGCTGTAACAAATGACCACAAAGTTAGCTAAAACAACACAAATTTCACAGATTTGTTTTCTGATAGTTTAGAGAAGATACCGGTCTGTGACCTGTTAAGAACCGGGCTGCACAGCAGGAGGTGAGCAGTGGGTGAGTGAGCAAAGCTTCATCTGTATTTACAGCCGCTCCCCATCACTCTCATTACCACCTGAGCTCTGTCTCCGGTCAGATCAGCAGCGGCATTAAATTCTCATAGGAGCGCAAACCCTCGCAGCGTGAACTGTGCATGTGAGGGAGCTAGGTTGTGTGCTCCTTATGAGAATCTAATGCCTGCTGATCTGAGGTAGAGCTGAGGCGGTGATGCTAGTGCAGGGGAGCGGCTGCAAATACAGATTATCATTAGCAGAGAGGTTCGACTGCACAGAGACCATAATAAATCAATTGCTTGTACACTCAGATCAAAACCCTATCAGTGAGTGGCAAGTGAAAACAAGCTCAGGGCTCCCACTGACTCTGCATTATGGTGAGTTGTATAATTATTTCATTATATATTACAATGTAATAATAATAGAAATAAAGTGCACAATAAATGTAATGTGCTTGAATCATCCCGAAACCATCCCCCCCACCCTGCATCCGTGGAAACATTGTCTTCCACGAAACCAGTCCCTGGTGCCAAAAAGGTTGGGGACCGCTGGTTTAGAGGTCAGAAGGCTAAAGTCAAGGTGTTGTCAGAGTTGTGTTCCTTCTGGAGGCTTCAGGGGAAGATCTGTTTCCTTGTAATTCTCATCTTCTAGTGGACTTGTGCATTCATTGGCTAATAGACCCTTCCTCCATATTCAAAGTGCATCATCCAACCTCTGCTTCCATTGCCCCACCTCCTTCTACCTTTGACCCTCTTGCTTCCCTCTTATAAGGACCTTTGTGATTATATTGGGCCTTCTTGGATAATTCAGGATAAACTTTCTATTTCAAGGTCCCTAACTTAATCACATCAGCAAATTACTTTACCCTGTAGCATAACATTTCACAGATTTGGGGGATTACGATGTAAACGTCTTTGGGAAGGCAGGGGCATTATTCTACCACAGAGGGAAAAATCTTATTTGTACTTGGAAGTTATCTAGCACTGGTGATCTCTGGGTTTGGTAGGTATTTAAAAGTGATTCTTTCTCTCTTAGGAAGTTTCCACCATGTGTTCTTTGAGGACCACTAACCCCCGGCCCCGTTACTGAGAATCTGTCATTCACGGGTCCATTCTTGTGAGGAACAAATACAACTCTGCATCTAGCAGAGTCCCTAGTTGTTTTTTTGTTTCCTGCCAAGGTCTTCACAGTCGTCCTGGAGGCCCCTTTGGGCAGATTCTAAGTCAGCTCTAGGTGGGCTGTCTTACCTGCATGGCTTATATCTGGTCCATGGAAAACATCCTTTGCCCTTAGAGTATAAGTTTTAGAATTCACAAAATAGGGTTTCGAGACATGGAGTATGACATAATAGAAAAAAATGGCTTTGGGTGGGGGCAGTCAGAATGTAACTGAAGCTCTGTTCTATCAGACAAAAGTGGTACAATCTTAGGTATGTTACTCACCTTTATGAGACAATTTCCTCCTATTTTAAAATGACAAAATAATAATGCTTATGAAAACACCTAGAACATTTTAGGCTCATAATTGTCCTGAAAAATATTTGCTACTATATTACATTCACATGGACAATGCTTTGCCTAAGCAGAAAGAATTATTTGTTGAAGAATTATCATGAAGTATTCAAGATTTAATGGCATCAGGATAAATAAAGCTTTCACGTGGTTTACATACAACAGATCTTTGCAAAGCTAAATGAGCTTACTGACTGCTGAACCTTTTAAATTAACTGAGCTTAACTTTCACATGACCAATTGTTTTTATGGCTTATATAATCATTGACCATTTATTCAAAAGCATTTAAAATGACTGAAAAACAAAGGTTTCCAAAGTCTATGAAATAAGTAAAATCATATCAATTAGAATTAGAACATTTACCTTCTTCAAGGAAAAAAAATGTTAATGGCTTGATCATTTCTGTCTACTCTGAGTTGAGAAAATGAATTCCCTTGGAATTTTGTCTCAATTTTGCTAGCAAATATTGAACTACTTAGAAGCTACTCACCAGTCTTAAACCTTCAACTCACATTCCACATCTTAATCATCCCAAGCTGAAGGGATGATTAATATAAGAGCTCTTCCCTTCCTTTTCTTTACTTTCTTTACCTAATTTTAAGCAAGAATCTCCATGACTGTCAGGTATTCGGTGTGTGTTCTTTAAGCTATACATTCTTTTGGTTACCAGACTTTTTAGCAATGATCAAATGTTTGGGAAGCATTCTGAAAAACGAGGTCAACATGTTCACCTCAAATTGTTACTCAAACTTCAATAACAAAATTTAAAATATTGGGTTAATGACACACTACATGGATAGAGGAGACCGGATTAGTTGTAGAAATTAATTCCTATGAGATGTGAATTATAATCAGTTCCAAGATAATCTAGGTATCAGAGAAGCACATATATTCTCCACAGGGATTAATGTGCAATTCTGTGGAATCGAATGTAAACAAGGCAACATATCTCAAGAAGATCATAACTACATTTTCAAATTTTACATCCTGTAGAGTATTTCTTTGTCATAAGGTTTCTTATTCTAAGTGATTATTTATTAATCTGGATCATAGTAAACTCCTAGAGAAAGGGGCTATGGATTATTCATCTTTCAATGCCCAATGGATAGCCCAGATCCTGGCCCTAGGGCAGATTCTTAATAAATGTTTATATGATTCATAATCATAAAAAAGAAGAGCATAACTACTAAAAAATTAAGTGAGAAATTTGATTTATATACCATTGTATATAATGATAAATCAGAAGAAATAGAGAGCTATGCAATCTGATCTTTCACATTTCTAGATCATGGTAGTTGAAAGTCTAACTGTCCCTCTTTTGTACAGGACACTCTTAAAAGACTAGAGGTCTTTATGTTCTTAATTCAATGTTGTAGTTCTTAGATAATATTTCTTGCATGTTTTATATTGTATATGAAAGTATAATACGAAGCACGTTTCAATGGACGATTTTAATAACTTACTCTCTTTTTTCTTGTAATGGAGCCAAGGGTCAACACTAACTTCATACTTAATTCTTATTACTTCATCATGTAATCTATCACCCAGTCCATGGCAAAAAATGTTTCCTACGTTTCCTGTTGTAATAGTATAATGATCTCAGGAATCACCACTCTCATTGGGCCCCACTATTTATTTTCTTAGTAACTTTTAGTTTTGTATGTACTATTAATTCAAAATAGAAAACACTTAAAATTTTATCATTTCTGTTCAAGTTCTTATAGTATAGGTATTCAGAGAGAATACACAAAGCTTGTTTCCCTGAATTTTTTAGGTACTAAATAATTAATTTAATCAATTAATTTAATTAAATATTAAATTAAATAAATTAATTAAAAACCAGATTTTTAAATTAACTTTATCAACATTATGTGCTAATTACCTTCAAATATCATGCTAATTATGGAATATGTACAGGAAAAAGACTAGCACAATCCAGAATCCTTGAGCTGATTTTTCAGCATGAGATTTTTAGTCATAAATTTACTTAATCCCAATTCATTCCTTCCCTTGAAAGATCTGCCTTTCATCACTGGAGCTCAAACCCCAAACCCTATAAATATTCTCCATTAAACTTTCCACTCTAAGACACGATTCAGACTCCGTCCATTTGTTATTCTTTCTATCTGCGGTTGAGTCTTCATTAACCTCATTTGATCACCATTTTCTCCTGGTGATCCCTTGGGGAGTTGAGAGTAGAAATAAGGAAGTATCACCATGTTGGAAATTATAGTCTCTTTTCCAGAGGAATATTCTAACCAAGTTATACTCTATTTTTTTTTACAATAAACATCTGCTGAGTCCCTGTATGTGCCTTTACATGTATTGCCTTCTAAAAAATTCTTACAAAACCCTCCTTGGGTTTGTAGTATGAGCATTTCTATTTTACTGAAAGGAAACTGAGGCAAAAAGAAGTTACTTTCCCAGAGTTACCAGATAGTAAGCATCAGATCCACTTAAAAATTTCTGGCCAGGCACAAAGGCTCTGGATTACTAGATGTAGCTTTGTGAGAAAAATGGCACTAACGGGCTCCAGCCAGACTCAGATTTCCCTGTGTCCCATGTCTCTTGCCGCAGCCTTAGATAGGGTTCTGCTTAAGGCTATCTATCGGGATTGGAAAGACAGGAAGACAGGTTCACACGCCAGCCTCGTTCTCACTTACCATTGCGTTTCCCTTCCTGTGCTGACTGGCTACAGACTTACCCCTTGAAAACTGGTGGGGCTCATCTCCAAGGAATATTCTCAATCACAATTCAAACAAAAATATCTCCTCCGAAAACTTAAAACTTTATCATTTTTATTCAGGTTTTCATAGTATAGATGGTCAAAAGGAAACAATACACAAATCTTGATTCCCTGAATTATTCAGGCTACAGATAGGAATACCAGATTTTTAAAATTAACCTTATCAACATTGGCATCTCTGTGGTGTAGAATTGTCAACCTGCCCATGATTAGTTTGTAAGAAGATAGGATTTGCCACACTGCCCTATGCTTACAATCTATTTAGCCCTCTGTTTTATTGCCAACAAAGTCTCCAAGGGACAGACAACATATTTGATATACAGTCTTTAAAAAAATTTTGTTGCTATCAATTTTCTATTTATAAACTCACTGCTTGTGTAAATATTTTGTTGTGCTTTTCCCCAAAGATTTACTACTATTATTATTCATGTCCATTGGAGGAAGGAGAAAGAGAGAGAGAGGAAATGCTCACATTTCAGCCCTTGGTAGTTCTTCAAAAAATTTAAAATACAATTTCCATATAATTGAACAATTCTGCTTTTGGTTATATACCCAAAAGAAGTAAAATCAAAGTCTAGAAGAGATATTTGTACACCATGTTCGTAGCAGCATTACTCACAATAGCCAAAAGGTGAAAGCAGCCAAACTGCTCATGTATAGATGAAGGGATAAACAAAATGTGGCCTCTATCAATATTTACAAAGGACAATTACTTTAGCCTGAAAAAGGAAGAACGCTCTGACACATGCTACAATATTGATCAACTTCGAGGATGTTATGCTAAGTGAAATAAGCCAGTCACAATAAGATGAACACTGTGATTCTATTTATATGAGGTACCTAGAGTAGAAAAAATCATAAACACAGAAAGTAGATGGGTGGTTGCCAGGGGCTGGAGGGAGCAAAGAATGCGAAGACTGTTGTTTAAAGGAAATGGAATTTGGGGTTTACAAAATAAAGAGAGTTCTAGGGACTGGCTGTACAACAAAAATGAATGTACTTAGTACTACTGAACTGCACACTTATAAGTGGTTTAGGTTGTAAGTTTCATGTTATGTTTATTTTACCACAATTTAAAAAAATTATTATCACTAAAAAGAAAACATGATACCAGGCTCATAGTAAGTGATCAAAAAAATTAGCCATTACAATTTGAATGTAATATTCTCTTTAATGATTAATACTGCAAGGTTGAGGAGAGGCAGATAGTTTGTTTATATTTTTCAACTGAATGAACTGAGAAGGGAGGTAGGATAGTTGATCTCATACGGAACCAGTCTTAAATACTGGATGGACTAAGTGTGGCGTAGGGAAAAAAGGCTTGAACTGTCATTTCAGAAGACATTTGTTCTAGTCTTGATCCTATTAATAACTGAGTGGGTGATCTGTAGCAATTCACTTTGCTTCTCTGAAATTGAGTTTCTTCAACTAAAATTTTGTTGTTAAAATGGATCATCTCTAGATTTCCTTGCCCACAAAAATACACATTCACAACCTGTGATTTAACTCCACTTGCTTCCTAGTGCCTAGCATACCTGTGTTCCTTATCAACAAGTTTACAGTCAAGAAACAAATTACTACTGCTACGGGCATACTGTTGACTACACATGAATCCTTGATGTTTTATTTCATAATAAGCACATGACTTTATAGTACTTCCCTAAACAATAGTTCCAAATACATGAGAAGTGATATGAGTATAATGGGATACACAATATAAAATACAAAACTAGATCAATTTTAAGGCTTGAATGTTGGATTGGACCACCTGCCTACAGATCATTTAGCAGAGAACACAGGGAATAACTCTGCCAAGGAATAGCAAAGGAAATATTAAACTTGTGAAAAAAAATTGGGGCATTCAAATAAGAGTATGTGGGTACAGGTTCTTATATAGTCATTTACATCTTTTGAGAACACAGTATTTACAGTAATATCAGCCAAACCTGTCATCCAATCGCTGATGAAAATCTAAATATATTAAATGAGCTTCAAAAATCTCAATAGATACGTACCAAGACCCTAGGAGAAGTGATCTGCATTTGTAATATCTCATGAAAAGAAGGGGGTGAATGCCCAAGTGACAGTAAACAAGTAAAATATGCATACACTTTCACCTGATAATTTCATATGAAAATTCATTTCATAGAAATAAAACTGCTAGTACATATGGATAAATGTTCAAGGATGTTTATTGCAGCACTGTTTATAGTGGTAAAAAATTATAAACAGCTAGCATCCTCATCACTTAAGGAATGGAGAACTACATTCATACAATATAATGTCATGTAGTTGTTTAAAAAATGATGCATTAGTGTGGTCCATTTGTTACAATTGATGAGATGACGTTGGTACATTATTATTAACTAAAGTCCATAGTTTACATTAGCACCATGTTAATGCAAGATGTTAATAACAAGGGAAACTGTGTGTGTCTGAGGGAGTATGTGGGAAGTTTCTACTTTAGCTCCATTTTCCTGTAAATCTAAAACTGCCCTAAAAATTATATTAATTAAGAAAAATACACAAAGCAATGATAAAAAATTGAGTCAGATGCATATTTTCTGAGTTGAAAAAAGGATCTTTAATGCATTATTAAGTGAGAAAGCTGGTCAAAGATTAGCATATATAAGTTGAGTTGTAAAAACAAATATCAAGAAAAGTGCCCTATTTTTTTATTGTGATTATATGAAAAGGGTCAAATGAGTGAAATAATACACACTAGGCTACTGACCTGCTTATTTGGATGCAGTTATGTGTTGAGAGGATCGAGAAGAAAAAATGACATTATAAAAATAGAAAAATAGGGCTTCCCTGGTGGTGCAGTGGTTGAGAGTCCGCCTGCCGATGCAGGGGACACAGGTTCGTGCCCCGGTCCGGGAAGATCCCACATGCCGCGGAGCGGCTGGGTCCGTGAGCCATGGCCGCTGAGCCTGCACATCCAGAGCCTGTGCTCCGCAATGGGAGAGGCCACAGCAGTGAGAGGCCCACATAACGCAAAAATAAATAAATAAATAAATAAATAAATAAATATATATATATATATATATATATATATATATGTTAAATGAAAGTGAAGAATATATTTTTTTTCTATTTTATCATTAAAACAAATACAACAAATATGCAACTGAATATTCATCATCCTCCATAACTATGGTAAACCTCTAAGCTCAGACTTAAATGATTTAATATGTAAAGGAAAGCTTTTGTAATACAGAAAAAAAAACTTTCATATTTCAAAGAAACCTTTCAAGGACACAATGTCATTATAGATTCAAAAATTTATTTTGAGACTTGACTTGAAGTTACGATTTCCTTCTTTGTTCTGGATGATATCTACAATCTGTGGGGACCTGCAGGGAAACTTGATCTATGAGAAATTGATTTAATATACCAGTTTAATGTTTTTCAAAGATATTATTTTTGTTATTCAGGACAGACAATTATAAAACAAAGGTTTACTCTCCCCAATAAAAGTGAAATAAAATAGTAAGAAAATAAATATAAGTTCTTCATTATGTTAAGTGTGTTTATAATCTTTGAAAAACAAACATTTCTCAATGTAATTATCAGAATGAAAGGTAAGTGGGTGATATTGACTTACTATCATCACAGAGGCCTTCCTCACCTTAACAGAGAAGGGGTTACCTGCTAGGGTTGGTTGCCTGCCCTCCAGGGTATAGAGGCAAGTACAATGGATTAAGGACGATAATGCTTCCTACCCCTATTTATATACATCTCTTAGCCCTAAATTTCTCTATGCTGACAATGAGTTAAGACGCAGGTAGATTCAGTGCCACATGGGATATGAGGATGGGGTGATGAAGGGGGTTGGATGGCTGGGTGCAAAGAGGGAGTAGGCTCTTAGAAACAGGAAGAGAAGTCATCAGCTGTTGGAGAGTCAGCTAGTGTTGGGGGTTTAATCACACCCCTCTCCCCATCTGAGATATTTGTATATCAAGTGTCAACTGATAGACATTAAAATATCATTGTTATGATTGGTAGAACTGGTTTTAGAGAATATGACTTGGATTAAAAGATAAATAGACTTCCTTAAACTTTTTCATATTCCCTCAAATTGGAATAATTCTCCAATAGTCCTAGATTCTATGGCCCTCACCACAGAGGTGGACCTCTTTTTTTTTTTTTTTTTTTTTTTTTTTTGCTGTACGTGGGCCTCTCACTGCTGCGGCCTCTCCCGCCGTGGAGCACAGGCTCCGGACGCACAGGTCCAGCGGCCATGGCCCACGGGCCCAGCCGCTCCGCGGCACGTGGGATCCTCCCGGACCAGGGCACGAACCCACGTCCCCTGCATCGGCAGGCGGACTCTCAACCACTGCGCCACCAGGGAAGCCCAAGAGGTGGATCTCTTATAAAATAGGCAAAAAACGTATCTGCTGTGAGCAGTTTGCTCCAAAATAAAGGGACTGAACTACACATACAACTTATCCCAACCTCATAAGTCAGATAAGAAAGTAAAAGAGTGGCCTTAAGTGTAGATTTAATGGATAGGTCCTCAAGGAAATATGAGGATTGGGGACCAGGATTCCTTCAAGAGTAAGTGTGTAATATCTCAAAGAGGTGATGGCTGTAATTATCTCACACTTTGCTCTCTAAAAGCCAATAACCAAATAGGAACTAGTAAGGGTGACTAATTATAAAAGGAACCTCTAAAATTTGTTGAATATTATATATTATTCCAGCCTGCCAGTTCAGTATAATTTAATTCATTGCAATTTAATGCTCTCTATCAGCTACCACACCAGGCAGAAAAAATATAAAGATGAATAAAACATGCTCCCACCCCTCATGGAATTTATAACTTGTATACCTTTTCTTAGCATTGTTACACAAGCTTCCCAAATCATTTGACGGGTATTTTTTAAAAGTCTATCACTGTATAACTGTTTCTAAATTTTGGGTTTTCTGGGAACCATAGTCTGAAACACAGTGTAGCAGGCATTTTGCAGGGAAATCAAGTTGAAGTACAGGCCTAATAACAGCCTCCTCCAGGGAGCTCTGGAGTTAAAGTGGCACGGGGAGGGTTGGACAGTAATGGATCACCCCCACTCCATCAGTCATTGAATGTGGGTCCCCTTGGGAAGGACATGCCTGGGGGTACGCTGACTCTCTTCAGATGAAGCTGGAAGCTGGAGACTACCCACTGACAAGCTCCCTGAAGCTGGGCACCATGTCCTTTCTTGAAGGAGATCTGAGTGTTATATCTCCATCTCCCTCACAATATACACCTGCACTGCTTGGAGTCACTTCTTATATATTTGGTGAGGAATTCCCCTAGGCATTTGGTGGGCCCCTCTTCCCAACAGAAAGAGAAAGAGGTGGGTGGGACCAACTACAGCTCTCTCCACTGCAGCTGACGTTGGGGTCACAATAAGTGATCATGGTCTCCTTCCTCTACTATCCATTCTAGAATTTTCTCGATTCAGTGAACAGCTTTGCTGGCCTCAGTGGCTTATCTGGTGTCAGGACTAAGACCATATCCCTGGCGGATCTGAAACTGTGGTTACAATCCTCAGACTGTGGTGCTACACTTGTCCATTTAACCTCTCAGCATGGCAAGGGAGTGACAGGAAGTGCTCTAGTCGAAATCAAATATATTCGTCGCTGCTTCCCTGCTTCAGGGAGCAGCCCTACCTCTTCCCAATAGTTCGGGTCAATTGCCAGCTACTATGCTGATTCTTCTTACTGCTGGTACTGACGTAAAATGCCCAGAGAGCAGCTAAAATTTATAGACCAATGGGGTTCTTTCTGTGCCCCCTGGAGGAAGTGTCAACTCTTTGGAAACATGAACTCTTAACTCTGCAGAGCCCAGAGTTGTGGGTATGAGAAGAACAAGTTCCCCAAGTGGATTGATTATTGGAAGTGCGAGTTCGTAGGGCCACTCCTGCTTCTATCACTTGGTTCCTGACCACTGTATTATTATTTTTTTAATTATTTAAAATTTTTATGTAGCAGGTTCATATTAGTTATCCATTTTATACATATTAGTGTATACATGTCAATCCCAATCTCCCAATTCATCACAGCACCACCCCCCCACCACGTTCCCCCCTTGGTGACCATACATTTGTTCCCTGCATCTGTGTTTCGATTTCTGCCCTGCAAACCAGTTCATCTGTACCATTTTTCTAGGTTCCACATACAGGTGTTAATATACGATATTTCTTTTTCTCTTTATGACTTACTTCACTCTGTATGACAGTATCTAGATTCATCCATGTCTCTACAAATGACCCAATTTCATTCCTTTTTATGGCTGAGTAATATTCCATTGTATATATGTACCACATCTTCTTTATCCATTCGTCTGTCGATGGGCATTTAGAGTGCCTCCATGACCTGGCTATTATAAAGAGTGCTGAAATGAATATTGAGGTGCATGTGTCTTTGTGAATTATGGTTTTCTCTGGGTATATGCCCAGTAGTGGGATTGCTGGGTCATATGGTAATTTTATTTTTAGTTCTTTAAAGAACCTCCGTATTGTTCTCCATAGTGGCTGTATCAATTTACATTCCCACCAACAGTGCAAGAGGGGTCCCTTTTCTCGACACCATCTCCAGCGTTTGTTGTTTGTAGATTTTCTGTTGATGTCCATTCTAACTGGTGTGAGGTGATACCTCATTGTAGTTTTGATTTGCATTTCTCTAATAATTAGTGATGTTGAGCATCTTTTCATGTGCTTCTTGGCCATCTGTATGTCTTCTTTGGAGAAATGTTTACTTAGATCTTCTGCCCATTTTTGGATTGGGTTGTTTGTTTATTAAATATTGAGCTGTATGAGCTGGTTATATATTTTGGAGATTAATCCTTTGTCCAGTGATTCATTTGCAAATATTTTCTCCCATTCTGATGGTTGTCTTTTTGTCTTGTTTGTAGTTTCCTTTGCTGGGCAAAAGCTTTTAAGTTTCATTAGGTTCCATTTGTTTATTTTTGTTTTTATTTCCATTACTCTAGGAGGTGGATCAAAAAAGAGTTTTACAGTGTCCAGTCTTACATTTAGGTCTCTAATCCATTTTGAGTCTTTTTTTTTTTTTTTTTTTTTTTTTGCGGTACACAGGCCTCTCACTGTTGTGGCCTCTCCCGTTGCGGAGCACAGGCTCCAGATGTGCAGGCTCAGCGGCCATGGCTCACAGGCCTAGCCGCTCCACGGCATGTGGGATCTTCCCAAACCAGGGCACAAACCTGCATCTCCTGCATCGGCAGGAGGACTCTCAACCACTGCGCCACCAGGGAAGTCCGAGTCTAATTTTGTGTATGGTGTTAGGGAGTGTTCTAATTTCATTCTTTTACATGTAGCTGTCCAGTTTCCCCAGAACCACTTATTGAAGAGACTGTCTTTTCTCGGTTGTATACCCTTGCCTCCTTTGCCATAGATTAGTTGACCATAAGTGTGTGGGTTTATCTCTGGGCATTCTATCCTGTTCCATATATCTATATCTCTGTTTTTGTGCCAGTACCATATTGCCTTGATTACTGTAGCTTTGTAGTATAGTCTGAAGTCAGGGAGTCTGATTCCTACAGCTCCATTTTTCCTCTCAAGACTGCTTCGGCTGGGTGATGGTGGCCTCATAGAATGAGTTTGGGAGTGTTCCTTCCTCTGCAATTTTTTGGAAGAGTTTGAGAAAGATGGGTGTTAGCTCTTCTCTGAATGTTTGATAGAATTCACCTGTGAAGCCATCTGGTCCTTGACCTTTGTTTTTTGGAAGATTTTTAATCAGAGTTTCAATTTCATTACTTGTGATTTGTCTGTTCATATTTTCTATTTCTTCCTGGTTCAGTCTTGGAAGCTTATACCTTTCTAAGAATTTGTCCATTTTTTCCAGGTTGTCCATTTTATTGGCATAGAGTTGCCTGTAGTAGACTCTTAGGATACTTTGTATTTCTGCGGTGTCTGTTGTAACTTCTCCTTTGTCATTTCTAATTTTATTGATTTGAGTCCTCTCCCTCTTTATTTATTTATTTATATCTATTTTTTTGTGGTATGTGGGCCTCTCACTGTTGTGGCCTCTCCCGTTGCAGAGCACAGGCTCCGGACGCGCAGGCTCAGTGGCCATGGCTCATGGGCCCAGCCGTTCCGCAGCATGTGGGATCTTCCTGGACCGGGGCATGTACCCATGTCCCCTGCATTGGCAGGCAGAGTCTCAACCACTGCGCCACCAGGGAAACCCTCCCTTTTTTTCTTGATGAATCTGGCTAAGGTTTATCAATTTTGTTTATCTTCTCAAAGAACCAGCTTTTAGTTTTGTTTATCTTTGCTGTTGTTTTCTTTGTTTCTATTACATTTATTTCTGCTCTGATCTTTATGACTTCTTTCCTTCGGCTAATTTTGAGTTTTGTTTGTTCTTTCTCTAGTTGCTTTAGGTTTAATGTTAGATTGTTTATTTGAGATTTTTCTTGTTTCTTGAGGTAGACTTGTATAGCTATAAACTTTCCTCTTAGAACTTCTTTTGCTGTATCCCATAGGTTTTGGATCATCATGTTTCCATTGTCATTTGTCTGTAGGTATTTTTTGATTTCCTCTTTGATTTCTTTAGTGATCTCTTGGTTATTTAGTAACTTATTGTTAGCCTCCATGTATTTGTGCTTTTTATGTTTTTTTCCCTGTAATCGATTTCTAATCTCATAGTGTTGTGGTCTGAAAAGATGCTTGATATGATTTCAATTTTCTTAAATTTACTGAGGCTTGATTTGTGACCCAAGATGTGATCTATCCTGGAGAATGTTCTGTGCGCACTTGAGAAGAAAGTGTAATCTGCTCTTTTTGCATGGAATGTCCTATAAATATCAATCAAATCTATGTAGTCTATTGTGTCATTTAAATCTTGTGTTTCCTTAGTAATTTTCTGTTTGGATGATCTGTCCATTGGTGTAAGGGAAGTGTTAAAGTCCCCCACTATTATTGTGTTACTGTCGATTTCCTCTTTTAGAGCTGTTAGAAGTTGCCTTATGTATCGAGGTGCTCTTATGTTGGGAGCATGTATGTTTATAATTGTTAGATCTTCTGCTTGGATTGATCCCTTCACCGTTATGTAGTATCCTTCCTTGTCTCTTGTAACCTTATTTATTTTAAAATCTATTTTATCTGATATGAGTGTTGCTATTCCAGCTTTCTTTTGATTTCCATTTGCATGGAATATCTTTTTCCATCCCCTCACTTTCAGTCTGTGTGTGTCCCTAGGTCTGAAGTGGCTCTCTTGTAGACAGCATATATATGGGCCTTGTTTTTGTGTCCATTCAGCGAGCCTGTGTCTTTTGGTTGGATCATTTAGTCCATTCACATTTAAGGTAATTATTGATATGTATGTTCCTATTACCTTTTTCTTAATTGTTTTGGGTTTGTTTTTGTAGGTCCTTTTCTTCTCTTGTGTTTCACACTTAGAGACGTTCCTTTAGCATTTGTTGTAGAGCTGGTTTGGTGCTGCTGAATTCTCTTAGCTTTTGCTTGTCTGTAAAGCTTTTGATTTCTCCCTCGAATCTGAATGATATCCTTGCTGGGTAGAGTAATCTTGGTTGTAGGTTCTTCCCTTTCATCACTTTAAATATGTCCTGCCTTATCCTTCTGGCTTGTAGAGTTTCTGCTGAGAAATCAGCTGTTAACCTTATGGGAGTTCTCTTGTATGTTATTTGTCATTTTTCCCTTGCTGCTTTCAATAATTTTTCTTTGACTTTAATTTTTACCAATTTGATTACTATGTATCTCAGCGTTTTTCTCCTTGGGTTTATCCTCTATGGGACTTTCTGACCTTCCTGGACCTGGGTGGCTATTTCCTTTCCCATGTTAGGGAAGTTTTCTACTATAATCTCTTCAGGTATTTTCTTGTGTCCTTTCTCTCTGCCTTCTTCTTCTGGGACCCCTATAATGTGAATGTTGTTACGTTTAATGTTGTCCCAGAGGTCTCTTAGGCCGTCTTCATTTCTTTTCATTCTTTTTCTTTATTCTGTTCCAAAGCAGTGAATTGCACCATTCTGTCTTCCAGGTCACTTATCCGTTCTTCTGCCTCAGTTATTCTGCTATTGATTCCTTCTAGTGTATTTTTCATTTCAGTTATTGTATTATTCATCTCTGTTTGTTTGTTCTTTAATTCTTCTAGGTCTTTGTTAAACATTTCTTGCATCATCTCGATCTTTGCCTCCATTCTTCTTCCGAGGTCCTGGATCATCTTCACTATCATTATTCTGAATTCGTTTTCTGGAAGGTTGCCTATCTCCACTTCATTTAGTTGTTTTGCTGGGGTTTTATCTTGTTCCTTCATCTGGTACATTGCCCTCTGCCTTTTCATCTTGTCTGTCTTTCTGTGAATGTGATTTTTGTTCCACAGGCTGCAGGATTGTAATTCTTCTTGCTTCTGCCATCTTCCCTCTGGTGGATGAGGCTATCTAAGAGCCTTGAGCAAGTTTCCTGATGGGAGAGACTGGTCACCATGTATTCTTCTTGTTGGGCTACAGAACCATATCAAGTTATTTGATTCAGTGTAGATACTGTGTCTTAGAGTATGTAGGCACCATCCTCAAAAAGAATTATATCTGAGCTGATGCTTCAGCTGTGCCTTGGGAAGTTGTTTCAGCATTCAGTGAGGCCAGCAGCTTCTGGATGGTGTGATATGTGACATGATTGGTGGATGCTATGTCATGGACCTACTCCCCAGTATTCTTGACTGTAAAGTGAGCTGCCTGGTCTGTTGTGATGGTATGTGGGATTCCATACTAGAGGGTCAAATCTTTTATAAGCTCTTGGGTAGTGCGGCTGGTTGTAACTGTAGTCAAGAAAGAAAAATCCATACCCAGAATATGTATCTATTTCTATCAAAACAAATAGCTGGCCTGTGCCCTAGTGATTAATGATGCAGCTAGTTGGTCTCCTTGAGGAATGGTGCCATATTTTTTTTGTATGTATGTATGTGTGTGTATGTGCATGTGTGTGTTCTTCATTTTAATTTAATTTTATCGTAATAAGAAACAACATAAAGTATATCCTCTTAACTAATGTTAAGTGTACAATACATTACTGTTGACTATACGTACAGATCTCTATAGCTTCTTTAGCTTACTTAACTGAAACTTTATGCTCTTGATTAATAACTCTCCATTTCCCCTCCCCCAGCCCCTGGTGACTACCATTCCAGTCTTTGATTTTATGAATTTAACTATTTTAGGTAACACTTATAAGTAGAATCATGCAATACTTGTTTTTCTGTGTCAGGTTTCTATCACTTAACATATTATCCCTGTTGTCACCTATTGTAACATTTCCTTCTTTTTAAAGACTGAATAGCATTCCATTGTGTGTTTATATCACATTTTCTTTATCCACTCATTTGTCAATGGACATTTAGATTGTTTCTACATCTTAGCTATTGTGAATATGGGAGTGCTAATAGCTCTAAAGATACTGATTTCAGTTCCTTTGGATATATACTCAAAGTAGTAAGATTGCTGGATCATATGGTAGCTCTGTTTTTAACTTTTTGAGGAACCACTGTACTGTTTTCCATAGTGGCTACAGGAATGGTGCCATATTGGGGGTTCAATGTTGTTCCCTACTGAGAATAGTATTAGGTCTCCCCTCTTATTGGCAGGTTGGAAGTTCAGTGATAGCACTAGTTATATCATCTTTGGTCCGTCTTTGCCACTGTGAACATTTTTTTAATGTGCCTATCATGTCAGCACTGGAGTAACTAATAATAGATGCTGGCTTATATCAGCTGCCAAATCATTTTGTGTACTTGGTGGTTTGGTGCCTCTTCTGTGATGGTCGATCTCTTGTGCATGTTAATATATGCTATAAAAATCTCCATATTTAGTCTCCTCTGGTAGGTCTAGCCACATACTCTATTCTAATCTTTCTCTCCTCCAGGCCCTTGACTAGCTAGTTAAATCATTTTTTTACTGCTCATGAGTAATTTCCTTGGATGTGATTATTTTTCTGAGTTGGTACCTTTGCCAAGAGTAGGGAGGATAGTGTTATGAGCTTTCACTTGGCTTCTTCCATTGTGATACCTCTTGTTTCCCAGGCCAAGGCCTAAAAGTGGGGGTTCTTTCAACTTCCAAGTATGTCTGTGGCAATTATCACTCAGGCCTAAAAAGGGAATCTGTGTGGCACATTTCTGTGTCTATCACACATACAACATGTGATGCTCTGAATTCAGTGGATACTGTGTTGATTTGAGAATTGTATTTTGTCACACATTTATTATGGCTCTAATAAAGGAAATAAACTAAGTTTCTGATAATTCCATGTTGCAATTGATTTCTGGTTTTACTGCTTTCTTCTTTTTCTTCATCAATGGGATTGAAATGGTCTTTGTCACTCCTAGAAAAACTGTTTAGTCAGGAACCAGACCCTAAGTTATCAACAATATTTTTTTTTAAAGAGCAGGCATGGTGCAATGGTTAAGAATCTACCTGCCAATGAAGGGGATGCAAGTTCCATCCCCGCCCAGGAAGATCTCACATGCCACGGAGCAGCTAGGCCTGTGCACCACAACTACTGAGCCTGTTCTCTGGAGCCCACGAGCCACAGCTACTGAGCCCGAGTGCTACAACTACTGAAGCCTGCACACCTAGACCCCATGGTCCACAAGAAGAGAAGCCACAATAATGAGAAGCCCACACACCAAAATGAAGAGTAGCCCCCACTCGCTGCAACTAGAGAAAGCCCTTGTGTAGCAACGAAGACCCAACACAGCTAAAAATAAAAACAAATAAATAAATTAATTTTTAAAAATTCATTTAAAAAGCAGGCATAATCACATAGTCCTTCAGCTCTAAATATTTCAATAACTTCCTACTGTTTCCAGAATAATCAAACAGGCAATCATTGTAATAGATCAAATGGGAAAATTTCAATTTATGAACTAGTGTTAAATTTATGAAAGTTAAATGTATGAACTAATTTGTGTATTAGAAGAGAAATATTCAAAAACATTTTGGAAATGAATTATGCAGACTCTTATAACCAATGTTGTATGATACATGAGGGGGAGAGAAATTTGAGGAGGATGCTGAGATTTCTAGCTTGAGCTAAGTCAATGGTAACTCCATTCTCCATGAAAGAGAATAAAGCAGGTATAAAAGTTGTTTATGCTTAGATGTTAATCTCTTCTATTGGATGCTAATCTATTTGATAAATACACTAATTCATCTTTTTACTCCTTACAGTATTTAATATACTGCATGTAATATTAGTCTCAAACCAGTATTTGATTTATGAGTGGATAAATGTGGACTACCAAAATCTTATCTACAGACCACAAATCTTCTGAGGTTATTTGAGAAACCAGTCAGAGCAAAAAGGCTGTTTTAAAAAATCCTGACATTCTGATACACATGTAGGGAATCCATATTATATCACTGACACAAAGGCAAAAATGATTATTTCACCTTTTTTTAGACTCCACATTGACCAGACTAGGACTTCTGTTTTCTTTCAAGACTATTCTTTTTTTTTTTTTTTTTAACATCTTTACTGGAGTATAATTGCTTTACAATATTGTGTTAGTTTCTGCTGTATAACAAAGTAAATCAGCTGTACATATACATATATCCCCATATCCTCTCCCTCTTGCATCAAGACTATTCTTCATGTTGATGTGAATGAGTAGGGAGCCCTGGGGTGGCAAAGGGAGACTTGTTCACCGGCCACATCAATTGTGCTAAAAAAAAAAATGTAAAAGTCTCATAGGATTGTGAGTTAAAATGCAACTTCAAGGTCTTCGTTCTTTAAACTTCTGAGTATAACTACTTAGTCTGCCTCATGGGCAGGGTCAGTCTTTTCCACTTCATATTTGGGGTAGTGAAGCAAATGATAAGGGGAGGATGTAAAATTCTAGCTAGAAGTGGTGACAGGTCCAAGAGAAGTGATTTTGAAAACTAAAGTGGCAAGTAAAACAAAAACCTATTTGCCTTGTTTGGACTCCAAAGAGCATCCAAGGTCAAAGGAGATAGCACATTAACAGGCTGTGAATAAGGCAACTGCCATCCTTGGAATATGTCCAACTCAGAGCCCAGGTGGCCTGGCTCCTTTTTTGTGGGACTGACAAGATATCTGGCACTGAAAAGACATCATAGAGGAAGAACAATGGCAATGGCATCACTGAGGAGCACTAAATTCACTTAACCTGGGACGGCTAGGTCTTTTTGTTTGCGCCAGCATATGGGCAGTATTATTGGAGTAGCTGATTTGCTCTACTGCATCTGTTGCTAATACAAATAGAACCTCTCTGGCTGCCTTATTTATACCTTCTGCTTGCATGACCAAGAGAACGATTTTCAGTCTGGTCGTGGCACATCTTATAGCAACACGTGGCTGTTATTGTAAATAGGTTAGTTTAACTTACTGTCTCCCCCACATATGAGGAACAGTTTGCTGCCTATGCAAATAGAGCTATAGGCTTGGATGTAGATTCCAGAGGCTTAAGTGAACTGTAACAAAGGGAACTGGGGAACAGTTGTCAAAGAGAAAAAAAATTACAGACAAGGCAGAATGGATCAAAGCAAAGGGAGGACAATTATACCAAAACACCTCCTTAAATGCCACAAATAAGTACATAAGAAATGGGGTAAACTGGTGCAATGAACCTTACAAATGGCAAATAGATTATTATACCACTATGTTGTTGGTAGCATTACTACAAAAATAGTAATAATGACCAGCATTTTTATTGCTGTTTTACAGTTTACAAAGCAGAGCAAATAAGAAACCAGTATGGCAGTCACTATGGAGAACAGTATGGAGGGTCCTTAAAAAACTAAAAATAGAGTTACCATATGATCCATCAATCCCACTCCTGGGCAAATATCCAGAAAAGGCAAAAACTCTAATTCAAAAAGATACATGCACCCCATGTTCACTGCAGCACTATTTACAATAACTAAGACATGGAAGCAACCTAAATGTCCATCGACAGATGAATGGATAAAGAAGATGTGGTGTATATATATATATATATATATATATATATATATATATA
The DNA here is from genome assembly GCF_964165515.1 of Mesoplodon bidens. Taxonomy (NCBI): domain Eukaryota; kingdom Metazoa; phylum Chordata; class Mammalia; order Artiodactyla; family Ziphiidae; genus Mesoplodon; species Mesoplodon bidens. Next base: position 33,765,196 of record NC_138160.1, read on the forward strand.
TATATAATGGAATACTACTCAGCCATAAAGAAGAATGAAATAATGCCATTTGCAACAACATGGATGGACCTACAGATTACCATACTAAATGAAATAAATCAGACAGACAAGACAAATATCATATGATATCACTTATATGTGGAATCTAAAAAAAATGATACAAATGAACTTATTTACAAAACAGAAATAGATTCACAGACATAGAAAACAAATTTATGATTACCAAAGGAGAAGGGGTGGGTGGGATAAATTAGGAGTTTGGGATTAACAGATATACACTACTATATATAAAATAGGTAAGCAACAAGGACTCACTGTATAGCACAGGGAACTATATTTGATAACTTGATATAACCTATAATGGAAAAGAATTTGAAAAAGAATATATATAGCTGAATCACTTTGCTGTACACCTGAAACTAACACAACATTGTAAATCAACTGTACTAAAAGAAAGAAAAAAGAAAACAGTATGAAAATGTTACATTTTGTATTTATATATTAAAAATAAACTGTTCATTGAGGAATATCTAAATTTTCAAAGCTAGTTAAGGACTGAGTCAGCCCTGGGACCTAAAGCCTCCTTATACTCTTTGCCTGTTTTTTCCAGAGGCCCAATTCTAGCACTTAAAATAAAAGTCAAGCAAAATAAGCTAAAATATTAACAATAAAATAGTCTCATCATCTCATTATGCCTGCACTGCTCATTCCTCTCTGTATTTTCATCAAGAATATATAAAGTTTGCATATGTCATGGCATGTACTTATATGAAGACTATCAAGCTCATTTCACCACTGGGTGCATGGGTCTGGGTAATATCAAGACTCAGAACACATAGAAAAGATAATCAGTGTGTAATTGTAACATCCTGGAAGTTGAGGCACTTGTCTTCTCCATAACGATTTACTAGATTTGGGGAAGAGGCAATGGTATCAAAAGTCATCTCTAGAGGGTGCAGTCAAGATGGCAGACTAGGAGGATGCAGAATTTGGGTCTCTGCATAACTAGGGTACCTACCAGGCACTGGTGGGGGACCACGGACACCTAAGGGGATGGGGGAACCCCCCCCCATTGACTGGGTAGGACGTGGTGTGTGGAGGGAGTGAAGGGGGAGGAGAAGTGGAGGTGGGATGGGACTGGCATTGCTGAGGGGAGGCTGGGGGAGAGGAAGGGATCCCATGCCCAAAGGGGGAAATTGGGGGGCCACTGGGAGGGAAGAAGATCAGAAGGGAGCATGGCCAGTTTTCCCCTGCCCACTTGGGCCCCCAGAAGCCGGCTGAGATCCCAGGCCTGATCTTCTGCCCATCTAGGCCCCCTCCAGCTGCGCAGATCCTGAGGTAGTGGAAGGGAGGGAAGGGGGAGCAAAAATAAAGTCCAGAACTCTGGGCCCGGCACCCCTAATGGGTGGCTGGGGGAGGAGAGGAGTTCCTACACCCAGCGGGACCCATCCAAGGTTAGGGGTCCAGCCGGGATGGGGGACATCCTGGGGAAGATGTGGGGGGATGTGGAGGAATGGAGGGGAATGAGGCCAGTGCTTTCCCTGTCCACTTAGGCACTGGGAAGCCTGTTGGGCTCCTGGGCTTAATCCTCTGCCCTTGGAGCCTCCATCCTGCTGTGCAGAGCCCAAGCCCCGTCTCTACACCTCTAGCCAGCGCCCTACCTCTACACTTGGAGACCCCCTCTGAGACCCCCTCCAACATGCTGGGCCTAAACCCCACCTACACACCCTCACTCAGGGCCTTACTGCCAAACTCCAGAACTCCACACTCCAGAGGCCCTCCTTTCCAAATGCTGCCTCTCCCCTTCTGGGCAGGTCCTAAGCAGATGCCCTGCCCCACTCCTGAATGTTGCTCCACCTAGGTTCCTTCCCCAGTACCTTTTCTGGTCTTGATCCTAGGCCCTACCACACACTCAAACGTCACCCGCCCCACATGCCTAGGTTCTGCCCTAGCCTAAACCCTGCCCCTGCCTAAGTTCCATCACCACCTAAACTCCGCCCCTAAAGCCAAGGCTTTTTTTTTCTTTTCTTTTCTGTTTTCCTCTTTTAGATTGGGGTTCTGTTTTACCTTGTTCACTCATTGTTGTTCATTCATTTATATTTTTCCTAATAATTCTTTTATTTTTTAAACTTTATTTCACTCTTTATACTTTCCTATTATTCTCTCCTTTTGGCTTGTTTCCCCCACATCCCCTTTTTTTCTTTTTTCTGTTGTGGTTTTATATTAACCTGTTGCAGTTGTTTCAATTATATTTTTATTTTTCCTAATATATTTTTATCTTTCTAATTTTACTTTGTTTTTTATTCTTTGACATTGTACTGCTCCTTTTTTTCTTTCATTCTTACTTTTCTTTTTTTTGTTTTGTTTTGTTTTGTTTTGCTGTGCCACGCAGCTTGTGGGGTCTTGGTCCCCAGGCAGGAGGTCAGGCCCGAACTCCTGTGGTGGGAGTTCCGAGTCCAAACCGCTAGACTAACAAAGAACCTAAGAAACCAGGGAATATTAATTGGAGTGAGGCCTCCTGGAAGTCCTCATCTCAGCACCAAAACCCAGCTCTATCCAACTGCCTTCAAACTCCAGTGCTGGACGCCTTAATCCAAACAACCAGTAAGACAGGAATACAGCCCCACCCATCAAACGAAAAAAATATATATGATGAGCATAGATGCAAAAGTCCTCAACAAAATACTAGCAAACAGAATCCAACAGCACATTAAAAGGATCATACACCATGATCAAGTGGAATTTATCACAGGAATGCAAAGATTCTTCAATATACACAAATCAATCAATGTGATACACCATATCAACAAATTGAAGGATAAAAACCATATGATCATCTCAACAGATGCAGAGAAAGCTTTCGACAGATTTCAACACCCATTTATGATAAAAACTCTCCAGAAAGTAGGCATAGAGGGAACCTACCACAACATAATAAAGGCCATATATGACAAACCCACAGTCAACATCATTCTCAGTGGTGAAAAATTGAAACCATTTCCTCTAAGATCAGGAGCAAGACAAGGTTGACCACTCTCACCACTATTATTCAACATGGTTTTGGAAGTTTTAGCCACAGCAATCAGAAAATAAAAAGGAATACAGGAATCCAGATTGGAAAAGGAGAAGTAAAACTGTCACGGTTTGCAGATGACATAATACAATACATAGAGAATCTTAAAGCTGCTACCAGAAAACTACTAGAGCTAATCAATGAATTTGGTAGAGTAGCAGCATACAAAATTAATGCACAGAAATCTCTTGCATTCCTATACACTAATGATGGAAAATCTGAAAGAGAAATTAAGGAAACACTCTCATTTACCATTATGACAAAAAGAATAAAATACCTAGGAATAAACCTACCTAAGGAGACAAAAGACCTGTATGCAGAAAACTATAAGACACTGATGAAAGAAATTAAAGACGATACAAACAGATGGAGAGATATACCACGTTTTTGGATTGGAAGAATCAACTTTGTGAAAATGACTCTACTACCCAAAGTAATCTACAGATTCAATGCAATCCCTTTCAAACTACCAATAGCATTTTTCACAGACATAGAACAAAAAGTTTCACAATTTATATGGAAGCACAAAAGACCCTGAAGAACCAAAACAATGTTGAGAAAGAAAAATGGAGCTGGAGGAACCAGGCTCCCTGACTTCAGACTATGCTACAAAGTTACAGTAATCAAGACAGTATGGTACTGGCACAAAAACAGAAATATAGATCAATGGAACAGGATAGAAAACCCAGAGATAAACCCACACACATTTGGTCACCTTACCTTTGAGAAAGGAGGCAAGAGTATACAATGGAGAAAAGACAGCCTCTTCAATAAGTGGTGCTCGGAAAACTGAACAGCTACATGTAAAAGAATGAAATTAGAAGACTCCCTAACACCATACACAAAAATAAACTCAAAATGGATTAAAGACCTAAATGTAGGGCTTTCCTGGTGGTGTAGTGGTTAAGAATCTGCCTGCCAATGCAGGGGACATGGGTTTGAGCCCTGGTCAGGGAAGATCCCTCATGCCATGGAGCAACTAAGCCTATGTGCCACAACTACTGAGCCTGCACTCTAGAGCCTGCAAGCCACAACTACTGAGCCCACGTGCCACAACTACTGAAGCCCACGTGTCTAGAGCCCATGCTCTGCGACAAGTGAAGCCACTGCAGTCGGAAGCCCACGCACCACAACGAAGAGTACCCCCTGCTCGCTGCAACTAGAGAAAGCCCGTGCAAAGCAACAGAGACCTAATGCAGCCAAAAATGAATAAATAAATAAGTTAATTAATTTGAAAAAAGACCTAAATGTAAGGCCAGACCCTATAAAACTCTTAGAGGAAAACATAAGCAAAACACTCTACGACATAAATCACAGCAAGATACTTTTTGACCCACCTCCTAGAGAAATGGAAATAAAAACAAAAATGGGACCTAAAGAAACTTAAAAGCTTTTGCACAGCAAAGGAAACCATAAGCAAGATGAAAAGACAACCCTCAGAATGGGAGAAAATATTCCCAGATGAAACAACTAACAAAGGATTAATCTCCAAAATATACAAGCAGCTCATGCAGCTCATTATCAAAAAAACAAACAACCCAATCCCAAAATGGGCAGAGGACCTAAATAGACATTTCTCCAAAAAAGATATACAGATCGCCAACAAACACATGAAAGGATCCTCAGTATCACTAATCATTAGAGAAATGCAAATCAAAACTACAATGAGGTATCACCTCACACTGGTCAGAATGGCCATCATCAAAAATCTAGAAACAATAAATGTTGGAGAAGGTGTGGAGAAAAGGGACTCCTCTTGCACCTTTGGTGGGAATGTAAATTGATACAGCCACTATGGAGAACAGTATGGAGGTTCCTTAGAAAACTAAAAAGAGAACTACCGTATGAGCCAGCACTCCCATTACTGGGCATATACCCTGAGAAATCCATAATTGAAAAAGACACATGGACCACAATGTTCATTGCAGCTCTATTTACAGCAACCAGGATATGTAAGCAACCTAAGTGTCCATCAACAGATGAATGGATAAAGAAGATGTGGCACATACACACAGTGGAATGTTACTCAGCCATAAAAAGAAACAAAATTGAATTATTTGCAAGGAGGTGGATGGACCTAGTAGAGTCTGTCATACAGAGCGAAGTAAGTCAGAAAGAGAAAAACAAATACCATATGCTAACACATATATTTGGAATTCAAAAAATATATATATAGTTCTGATGAACCTAGGGGCAGGACAGGAATAAAGACACAGACGTAGAGAACAGACTTGAGGATGCGGGGAGGGGGAAGGGTAAGCTGGTATGAAGTGAGAGAGTAGCATTGACATATATACACTACCAAATGTAAAATAGATAGCTAGTGAGAAGCAGCTGCATAGCACATGAAGATCAGCTCGGTGCTTTGCAACCACCTAGAGGGGTGGGATAGGGAGGGTGGGAAGGAGACACAAGAGGGAGGGATATATGGGATATATTCACTTTGTTATACAGCAGAAACTAACATAACACTGTAAAGCAATTATACTCCAATAAAGATTTAAAAAAAAATTCATCTCCACCACCACTTGCTTGACTGTGAGTTGAATGGAAGAAGAAACAGTTTCTATGAAGCCAGATAATCAGAAAACACTAAGTTTTTCAAATCATGAGGCACAAAGTATCAAACAGGAAGGCATGGAAAAGAAAAATCAGCAAGTCATTTAACTATCTCTCATCCTACTGCCTCATGATCCTGCCCTTATTTTCTTCATTTATTTCTCTTTTCACTGCCTTTTCCTTCCCTGCCTGCTTGAAACCCCTCTCTCACTTTCGTTTGTTCTGTCATCTTTTCTTTTTACTCCCATCTTCCATTTCCCTAATCTATTTCTGGAAAGTTGAAAACAGGAGGGGCTTTGTGGTAGGATGACTATATGTGTTTGCTAACATCCATCTCTGGGATCTTAAGCGATTATTTTAAATTAATTATATTTTTAAATGAATTCAAATCTATCTATTTTCTGTTATGCAGAGAGAGAAAAGGAAAAAAGATAATTGAATTTAAAGTTTTGATTTAATTTTAATGTTCTTGGTATTTTTTTTTAGATAATATCCAACCATTTTCTTTGTTAAAACATTTGACCACTAAGCTTCCAGGTTCAGAGCATAATTCCTTGATAAATTGGCATAGCTAAGAGACAGGCTTTTTAGCAAATACCCTGTGGTAAGGCTAGACTAAACCTGGAACCCAAACATTTTGCTCACTGATAGTTACACTTACTTTGCATTGGCTGCATTTACGAATGAACCTAAAAATGTAATTAATTAAATCACTGTTTGTCTGAGAGAGAATTTCAGGGAAAAAAAGTGTAAAGAAGTCATAAACATTCAAAATTATTCAAGTGGATTTGTGGGAAAGTGTAAAAATACCAAATTTCCTGAAATTTTTTCCAATGTAATTTTAATTCACCTAATCTGGCAAAATCTACATCTACTGAAGACAAATGTCTTAAATTTATGCCTTGGCAGAGCTCTAGTTCTTTAATATTACAAAGTCCAGAGTTGTTTTCATTCTAATTTTCCCGACATGCTGTGTCAAAGTGTGTACATTCCTTTTAGAGCTGATAAGTAGAGAAGTAATCTGTCATCTCTGATATCATCTATGATAGCAGAAGTCTGGACAAAAATTTAAATACCCATGAGCAACACTGAGATTATGAGCTATAGAAACTATTTATAATTTTCCTTTGGAATTTTCCAAGAGAGAAAGGTGCTTTCCCACCCTTATCTCATGTAATTTTCAAAACTCTCTGGAGTTTGGGGACCAAAATAAAGCAAAAATTCCCAGGGGTCATTCAGAGAGTTTGCAGTGAAGCTAGGAATTGAATTGGGGCCGACCCGGATATCCTTCTATCTAAATGATGTGTGTGTCCAGGCCCTGAGAGCTCCTTTCAGCTTCTTATTTATCACTGGACTTTTTGCTCTGTAGCTTATACCATCTTGGAGTTGCTCTCTCAGAAGATGTTCCTGGCATTCTAATTCTAGAAGTAGAAAGACATTGGGGGTCATCTAGGTCATCTATACCTTTCATTTTTTTATAGAAAAGAAATGGATACCGAGAGGTGGAAGATTCCATTACAGTTAATAAATTCTAAATCCAGGAATAGAATCTGCATTTCTTACTTCCATGTCACTGCTTTATTTTCAATTCAACAGAATAATTCAGGTTATTTAATTTTCCAGTAAATCTTCCTACACTCTGGTCAAAATTTAATCTATGTATTTACAGATTTTCACACTTGTCATTTTAATTGGCTAAGTGTTAGTCAATGGTATCTTTAGCTGTGTGATGGAGTTGTAATTTGTATTTAACAGTTGCCATTCCACTGAAGTGTAGCTTTTATTTCCTTTTTTGACTCAAGAGTTTCCCCATGATTGAATTTTAGGAATTTGTGCAGGTAGCTAGTAAAATGATATAGTCAGAAAAGGCCACAGTACTGAGGCATACTGGTAGATTTTTCATAAGTATCATGTCTGAGATTTCAAAATTTAATTAAGAACACTGAACAAAATTCTTCTTATGGGTGTTCCCCCTTTAATTAAATAAATTTCCAATAAGATGCATGACAACCGATGTTGAATATTATTTTCATATCGTTGACATAAAGAGTAACATATTAATACACTATTTCAAAGATCAAATGTTATTACAAAAAAAGCATATATTTCCATGTAGAAGTTGTCATTTTCACTTATTTCCTGGCCTATGTTTTGTATAAAACTCCAATTAGTCTTCACAGAATTTTAATAAAATAGGCAATCTGTATAGATGGTGACTGGAGTATAATTCTAGTACTTTATGATTTATACAGAACTTTTAATTTGTGATCTCAGTTGAGATTCATTATAGTCTTATAATTTACAGGTCTGTTATCATTATATTATGAAAACTAGCATTTAGTGATGTTAAATTATTTACTCAGCCACAAAATGAGTTAATGGTGTGATTTGAGATTTAACCATGTCTTACAACTCCAGGCCTGAAAAGGTACCATTTAAGATTCAAGTTATGAGAAGAAATCAACTGGTAAATACTCCACGGGAAGTCTTCCAAGCAGAAGAACTTGAGATGGGAATGTTCATGGTGTGTCCAAAGGAAATGATTGGGAGCAGTAGTAAGAGATAAGTATGGTGATACAGGCAAAGGGGAGATTGTATAGGACCTCACATACTGTGTTGAATAGTTTGGAATATTTTATAGTTTCAGTGCACAGCCATTAAAGGATTTTGAGTACAGGTGTGGTGGGCTCAGATTTGTGATTTAGAAAAATCCCTCAATGTAGTGTGCAGGAGGATCTCTTGGGCCAGAGGGCAAAATTGGTGGTGCGGAGAAAACGGTTAGGAGCCTACAGAAATATCCCAGGGAGATGGTGGTATCTTGGACTGAAAGTGAAAAGCAATTAAGATAGTGAGAAATTTTAAGATGTGGGATGCATTTTGAATTAGACTAACAGGATGGACTGTGAAGGGTGAGAGAAAGAGAAGAATTAGGTATAATTCTGGGGGCTCTCATTCTGAGCAAATGGGTACACAGTGATGCCATTTTCTTAGCAGGAAGGACTTGTGAGGGATATTAATTTCACAAATATTTTTGAGTGCACATTATTAGCCCATGATTATACTTAGCCCTGGAAATATAGCTGTGAAGGCAACAGAATAAACCTCTATCTTTATGGAGCTACATTTCCTGTGGGGAAGACAATCAATAAATAATAGATGTCAGATGGTGATGAGTATAATAAAGAAAAATTTAATGTTACAAGGCAAACAGGAATGCTTAAGGTGGATTTGCTCTTTTAAATAGGTTTGTTGGGTAAGTGTCAGCAGGGAGGTGATGTTTGCAGAAAGACCTAAATATCATGAAGATACAATCTGTGCCAAACCTGACTGTTTATTGGACATCCATCACATATATGAATTGAACAAATAGATATTCAAGTCTGGAGTTTAGGAGAGAGGTTGAAGATCAAGATGTAAATTTGAAAACCTTTAGTATACAGCTGCATTTTAATGCCATAGAATTTGTGGGGAAAAGATGAGGGCTCAAGCTATAGACCCTGGCCTTGGGCATCAACATAGAGACCATATGGGGGAAGAGTAGCTAAGAGAGACAGACAGAAACACAGACACACACAAGCACAGAGCAAGTATCCAATAAAGTATGAAGAACACACTTAGTTTTCTCAGTTTTCCAGCTGTGAATTTTTTACTTCCCATTATAATCAACAGAGAGAATATGATTAACTCTCGTGTCAGACCAAGTGATTAAGCATCCCATGGATAAATTGCCTCTAATCAGGGACTAGTCTTGCTTCAATTAGCTGAGGTAGGTAATGAAAGGGGTGTGATCATGTGGCTACTTGGGCAGCAGAGGTTGTGAATGGGTAGAATACCTCAGAGGGATACAAGAGCACATGGGCAAAGATTGCCATCACTACTAAGTTGTTTCAGATCAGAGAAAAACATGAGCAAATGTCAAACTATTGACATTTTGGGATTGGGGAGTGATCATCAGCATTCTGAATTCATGTATATCTAGTCTTCTGATTATAATTTTTATTATTGCATGTCCCATTTGAGCTCATATTCTAGAACTCTTTTTAGAAACTAGTATATGAACCACAGGAAGGGAAATGATTTAATAAGAAAGTTCTCAGAGGATTGTCTTATTACTTTTTCAGGAGACTGCTGAGCATTGAGTGTGGGGATATAGAGGAAACATATTTGATAGGAAATTTACAACTTACTACTAAAATATGTTTCTGTTCCTAAAATTACACCAAGTGAATGGAACAGATTGTCCTTTACTAATATAAAAAATGTAACCCTTAGTACAACTATGTCTCTGCCAGGATAAGGATGAGATAATTTGAGGAAGGGAATTTGGGGATACTCATCTTTGACTTTGTTTAAGCCTTGTTTCCCTTCAGCCAAGAAAATAGACTTTAGTGAACAACCTGGTACTTCCTAAACTTTTAACCCAATATTATAGAAATCAAAAAGTTACCATAGACTTTGTGAACAAAATTAAACTATTAAAACATTTCAACTAGTGCTTTTCATTGCTAAAATCTTTCTTAAAATCATGCAAAACCCGGTCAGCCACCCATGTTCTTTAATCTTTGCAATAGACTGCAAGGATTCAAATGATTTCTTCCTCTTTTGTAAGTGCTACCTTATCTTCTAGCCCCTTGGACTTCCTCTCTGCCCTACAAAATAGAGCTCATAAATGAGACACCATAACCCCAGTTCCCTTGGTATTTACTGTTCTCAAGGATAATCAAGAAGGCTACTACTACTACTAAAAAGTCCCTATATGGTACTTCCCTGGTGGTCCAGTGGCTAAGACTCCATGCTCCCAATGCAGGGACCCCGGGTTCTAACCCTGGTCAGGAAATTAGATCTTATATGCTGCAACTAAGGGTTCGCATGCTGCAACTAAAGATCCCATGTGCCACAACTAAGACCTGGTGCAGCCAAATAAATAAATAAATATATTTTTTAAAGTCCCTATAACAATGACAAAATTGCAAACATAAGGAACGATAAGACTTTCAAATTTCTTATAAAGGTAGTTCCTAACCTGCATCTAAATTGGTAACTGAAACTCCCATAGTCTTCTACTCTTAGTTTTTTTAATCCTTTCAATAGGATTTATGAAAACTCTCATCTTTTCTCACATTCCATCCTTCCCTGATGACAGCATAGAACAGATGGAATGCTAAGTCTTATCTTGGCTCAATATTTTCAAAGACCACCTGATTAATTGACAACTACTCCACTAGACACTAGCCTTGCTCGAGAAGAATCTTCTTTGGTGCATTTCTTCCTAAGGCCCACAATTACTGTTTCCTATTGATTAAGGACAAAAGGGCTCATCCTATACAAATGTCCTTATGGCCTCCCCTGTTAGGCTATGCCATGAGTCCATCTCCTTGCCCTCCCTATGGCTGAGAACCCATATTATTCATCTCCACTGGGCTTTCATTTTTGGTCGGTCTAATGTTATTCTTCTTCAAGCGTGGGGTTAGCTAGACAAGTCAACCCAATTCCATTTATCTCTATCATATATTATAGAAAGAGTTTGGGGTTAACATATACACACTACTATATATAAAATAGATAACCAGTAAGAACCAATGTATAGCACAGGGGACTATACTCAATATTTTTTTAACATCTTTATTGGAGAATAATTGCTTTACAATGGTGTGTTAGTTTCTGCTTTATAACAAAGTGACTCAGTTATACATAGACATATGTCCCCATATCTCTTCCCTCTTGCAACTCCCTCCCTCCCGCCCTCCCTATCCCACCCCTCTAGGTGGTCACACAGCACCAAGCTGATCTCCCTGTGCTATGCGGCTGCTTTCCAGTAGCTATCTATTTTATGTTTGGTAGTGCTATACTCAATATTTTATAATACCCTACAAAGGAAAAGAATTTGAAAAGGTATATATATATAACTGAATCACTTTGCTGTACACCAAACTAACATAACATTGTAAATCAACTATACTTCAGTTTAAAAAAGAAATACATAAAAAGCTTGTAAAGGAGAAAAAATATGGCAATAAATCTTGTTTTCTCTCTTCCATGTCTCATCACTAGTACCAGCCACAAGGATTGCTTCAGGCCTCCAAACTTCAAGTTTGCATCCCTAGGACCATGTTTACTGTTCTTTTTGTAAAGTATCTAAGTGAGATTTGGGGTATGGGATGAGAATACAGACATTTTTTCTTTCTTGGAGAGTCATTTGTTCCAAAAGGGGCTCACAAGTCAGATCAAGGACGGATTAAAGAGAAATAGATCCCTGCAATCTCTAGAGGCTGTACAACTGACTTTATCAGTTGTAGCTTTCAAAGAAATTAATGAAATATTGATTCTATCTAAAAACTAAGTAAGAAACTGTGTCTTACTATTTACAACGTAAATGGGATCATTTTTCACAACCTGACCTTTACTCCAGCTATTTTTTCTTCAGAAAACATATCAACAGAAGAGAAAGAGAGCAAGCGAGAGAGAGAAATATGAATGAATAGTTGATTCATTAGTATGAGATTAGTATGACAAATATGAAACTATAAATCTACTTTTAAGACAGAAGGCTTGAAATCCTTGAACACTGGTGGAGTTTCTGTTTTCCACATAAATCAAAAGGCTTATCTAAGATAATGCATCCTACTATTTGACTACATTTTACACAGAATATAAGTGGGTTTTGAATTTATGGGAAATGGGTTCCTTTTCCACTTGTAACACAGACAACTTTAGGTTCCTGATAAGAAAGCAACTGAACTTGATTTCATCTGATAGTTTGAGGACAAAATTAAAAATGGAAAAACTAGATTACAGTAATATTACATCAGTGAATAGCAGAATGTTTAAATTGAAAATAATCTGTGCCAAAATATGTTGATGTTATTTCTATTTTTATTACTTCAATATTTAGAGAATTTATTCAGTACAAACATAGTGCCATTCAAAGAGTAAAAATGGGTACCCTAAAGGTGCAAATACATTACTGCATTTTTTATTACATTTTTTCTCATAGTACCAAAAAAATGTGAAATTCAGCCTCAACCACACTATTACACAATTATATAAAGGGTGAAAAATTTCTCCAATACTGTTTCCAACATAAGCACTTTTAGGACTTTAGCATGACTTCTCCTTGATTTTCCTGTGCTTTTTCTAATCCTCTCTTTCTTACACTTTTACCTTATATAGTCCCATATTGTTTCAATACTTACAAATAGTTATTTTTAATCAAAAAAGGTATAAAAGGACATGGCTGATTTTGAAACTTATTCCACTGGGTGTATTTGCATGACCTGGGACTGATGACTAAATGTGTGAGCACAGAAAAAGCTAAAACATTTTGGGACTCATGCACCACTGCTGTGGACTATTCCCTAACTAAGCAAAAGATATGAGCATAGTAGGTAGGTGGAAAATACATATTCACCTCACCACATATAATACTGAGGAGGCAACCTCAAAGGCAGAGATGGCAGTGGTGGTGGTGACACTCAAGGTCAAGGGAACTGGTGACTGCATAGAGTTGCCCCTCTCAGTGCATGCCTGGGGCTGCACTGTGAGAAACTGTCTGGCCATGTTCTCATATGACAAGTGGAAAGAGCGCTATCATTAGCTACCAGGAGATTTTAAGGCATGAACCCCTTGCTATAGGACCTTTCCCTAAATTGAGCATCATGCAAGAAGAGTGGTGATACAGTAATGGGTCAGGAGTAGGATTTCAGCTCCAAGGTGGTACCTGTGCAAAGACATCTACCAGGCTGGGGAAAAGCACCAGTAGCAGAAGGGGGCAAAAGGCCAGAATTGATGAGACAAAGCTTGTAAGCACCCATGAGAGTCCTTGAAGACAAACACTTAAAGAAGTGCTCTCCATAAGTAGGCAAGTAGGGATCTGGAGCTCAAGATTTGAGTATTAATGAATATTAATATTAATATTCCTACATTGTATTTGCTTTGTTGTGAGTGTATTGGTGGAGGGGATGTCTCCCATTTTACCCAAGATGAGTCTTGAACAAGTTTTTCATAGACAATAAATTGGAAATTTTGTTTCAAGTCACTGTGGCTACTTTTCATGCATATCATCAGATTAAGAACTGTGGCTTTTAAATGTTTTAGATCACTAAAACTTATTTAGTAAAGTCACAAAACTGTATTTTCAACAAGTGAAGTTCTTATTAAATTAATGTTTTGTGTGTGTTTACTTGTTTTAGATCCTGCCAAGAACAAAAAACTAATACTTGTTTGGCTTAGAAAAATTTGAAGATCAAGGAAAGCATAACGAAAAGTAAGTATTATCCATAATTCTACCATAATTCTTTCAAAAACCCACACAGCCAATGATCAGGATGTATCAAACCAGGGGATTCTTTTAGTCCTAGCTCTGTTTATGACCCATCTAAGAAAGAAATTAATGCCCCAAATTCCTTTTATCTCAGATTTCCTAATGCAGAAGTTCAATTGACTATCCATAATCTCTCAAAATAAAATGCTATGCTTGTGAGAATTATTATTCCCAGTTCTTGATCTGGTGAGTTGGCAGCATGATTTCATGGTAGCGTGACAATGAACAGTGGGATATCACCAAGATGTAGGGACTATGGTAGCAATACTATCAGGAGCTAAAATAGTTTGGACTTAGTATATTTCAGACTCTGTTCCATGAGTTTTACATGTGTTATCTTATTTGGTCTTTACAAGAATCCTGTAAGTGGATGCTATTATTATTATTTTATTTTTATTATTATTATTATTTTTGCTGTACGCGGGCCTCTCACTGTTGTGGCCTCTCCCGTTGCGGAGCACAGGCTCCGGACGCTCAGGCTCAGCGGCCATGGCTCACGGGCCCAGCCGCTCCGCAGCATGTGGGATCTTCCCGGACCGGGGCACGAACCCGTGTCCACTGCATCGGCAGGCAGACTCTCAACCACTGTGCCACCAGGGAAGCCCAGTGGATGCTATTATTATCTCTACTTTACAAATGAGGAAATGAAGGCATATAACATCCCAGTAACTGGTCCAGGGCTACACAACTATAGTCAGTCCATGGTCACATAAGCAGACCACTTTAGTTTATTTAGTATGGGAAATTAGTGGATGGGCTGGCATTTACTGGTATGCCTTCCATTTGGTATTGGGTATTGACATTTAATTGGTGAGTTTCTGGATTAAAATAAGGCATATATGAAGGGTTGCATTTCAAAATGCCACTTGGCAAACATCACAAAGGAATGTAACTCTCCTTGAGAGAGGCCAATCATTGGCGCCTTTCCTGTTAGGGAGAAGTTAAATCATGGTGCTTTGATTACAGATCACATTTCCGACTTACTCTGAATAAGGAAAGGACACACTGGTGCATTTTAAGTGTTAGCGTTAAGCAATGTTAAATTGTTTGTGAAATTGGCCAATTTATTCTGGTCAAAAGAAAGAGGTATGGAATTGAATATTATTGTAAATTCATGTTGCCTCATACAGTTCCTCTTCCAAGCATCTAAATTTAATGTCACGGTTTTGGTAAATCTAATAAGTTGTACGAGAGGAGATGGATCAAGTTATTCCAGATGAACACAAGTGAACCATTTCCAGCGAATGGAAAACATTATTATCCACACCATTCTTTTATTCATTCAAGGTACAGAAATGTTAAGCAATGAACTTTATAGTTGGGAAGCTTATTCATGTTGCCATTATCAGAAAT
Organism: Mesoplodon bidens; assembly: GCF_964165515.1. Taxonomy (NCBI): domain Eukaryota; kingdom Metazoa; phylum Chordata; class Mammalia; order Artiodactyla; family Ziphiidae; genus Mesoplodon; species Mesoplodon bidens. The sequence continues at coordinate 33,780,501 of NC_138160.1, forward strand.
TGCACCTGATGTGATCTATATTTTGCCAACCTTGTTTGTTTGGGGTCATGAAATATAGAGGGTGGGAAGAAGAAGACATAATAGAGAAATTTAATCACACAGAAATCCAATTTAGATAACTTGCACATTGTGTAAAACAGATCTTTCTAGGCAAGCAGCACTTGCCTAGAAGATATCAAAACCAAATGCTGTTTTTCATCACAACTCATTGAAACCATGAAGAGACCCATCCACTGAACGAGATCAACAACAAAGAACTTGGAGTGCTATCAGTACCCGATACCCTCACGAGATCTAAATAAAGATTCTTTCCTGAACAAAGAATAATAGGATTTGTTAATTAAGCACAGACTTAGTAATCTATTCCATCCTATCCAGGAAGTGATTTGCAATGCTTAATTAACATAACTATAATGAACCCCACCTTTCTAGCACATTAAAACCCCTTGGTTTTTTCCACTAAGATCATCCCTTAGTAAATTTCTTTATTTGCTTGCCAAGGAAATAAACTCATTGGTCACATTATTAATCATGGCAGTAGCCCTTGTCTTTTCTCTAACAATTGCTTCTGCTCTGCTTCCAAAAGTTAATATGCTACATTCATTTTTCAATACTTAAATACTGCTTTTCATTTAAAATCCAAATACAAGTTTATGCTGAAAATCCAATGTTAATGCATTGAGTTCTATATAATGAAAGCATTCTAAACATTTTTCATCTTGAAATGCGATTCTGTCACTTCTTGCTGGAGTTAGGTCGTGGAGTCACTGCACAAATTACATGGGCTGCCAACATCAAAATTATGTTACAAGGGCTTAAGCCAGTCATCCTCATTTCATTAGATTGTCTTTACATTGTAGTTCTCATCTTCATGCCTTATCTGTATTACTCTGCATTCCTACTTAGAGAACTTCTTCATCTAAAACATGAAGAATTGCCCTTTTAAACCAGAAAAATCTGATTTTAATAATATAATCAAACATCTTCCTTCAAGAGGTGATTTAAAACTCATCTCCAGCAGATTTTCCCTGATCAACTCCATCACTCTGATTTTGCCTCATCTTTGATATTTAGTATACTTAGATGGATTGTTCTTGATGTTTTATTTAGTAAAGGTTCTTTACCTGTGATTTTAACTTAAAAGAGTATTCCAAGTTTCCCATTGTTGTTCACAATATCCCCTACCTCTTTTATAATTTCTCCCATCATCTGTTGGTTATGATAAGTTATTATCCTTGGTAGAGTTTGAGAACTGATCAGTTCAACCATTTGTTAATTTTCAGGTTTTTTTTTTTTGTGGTTCATTTGTTTGTTTTTGGAAGAAATAAATGTCAGTCCCTCTAGCTTTTAGAATCTCCTCATAATCTCTTTATTTGGTGAAATGCTGTGGTAAAAGCAAGTTTAAACCAATATCTGTCAAATATAAAATAATTATTAGAAAGAAGTGACAAAACAGTAATAAATTCTAACCTCAGCCGCATTGGACAATCACCTTGCAGGAACAAAATATAAGAATCCAGGGTGTATGGCATTGCCATCCCAAAGCTCTGATTTGTCCAGTGCCACCACTCCTGTCACAGAGGAATGTGTTGCCTTATCTGATGGAAAAGGTTGATTGATCCTGCTATTAAAAGCAGCTTAAGGCTCACAAGGACCCAGAGATAGCAGAATAGTCCCAACCAATGTGGGGAATCCCAACTAGTAGAAAACCATTCTGCAAATCAGAACATCACCAAAAAGGTACTGAGGGGCACATATAGATGTTGCAAAGCACATTTTGCGTATATTTGAGAACTGGAAATGAATCAGGTGATGATGTGCAGGAATAATTTTTAGTTTTAGTAGGCATTAATTTATTTTAACACTGTAAAAAGATACTTTTGTCTTTTAGGGTGGGCTATTATATTGTCTGCGTAATGGCTGGTTGTGACTCTCCCTGCACTGCCACTCACGCCTTCATTTCACAGAGTCATTTTGTGAACTAACTAGAAGGTTGGATAATTTTGCCAAAAGGCTGGCATTTCACCTTCCTTGTGTGAGTACATGAGGACAGAGTGGGGATCCTCCTGGCTTGCATGACTAGATGGGGTGACTTCTTGTTCATTAATAAATGTCTGTATATTTGGCAGAAGGTGGTTTAAAACTTGCTTCTATTGTAACAAACCACCTGTTAACAAGAGGGTCATAGTCTTACCCTCACATAGCTGGAGGCTTTCTACATATAACAAAAAGAACTTTGTAGCTTCTAAAAACAAAATTGATTTACACTGGTTTCATCAATAGGATTATCACTGAGCATTTGAATATGTTCTCTAAACCTTCTTCCCACAATAAGATACTAATCATCTAGGATAAACTATACTGACCTATTAGTAATGAGATAATTTTCTTCCAGACCTTGTCTCTGAAATTGTAGCTGCTTCATGAAGATCTTGTCTGCGTTTATTTTTTTTTCCAAATTACCATCTTCTCTCTTTAAGTAGTTCTAGATGTACTAGGAATTTAATCCAAAGGCTCATTTTGCAGTGAATATTAGCATATTTTACAGGAAGAATGGCCAGTGTAGGTTATACAGCAAATCAGGTTAAGTACAGGTCAGATACTATGGTTTCTGCGATAGTTCTCTTTCCCTTGCCCTTCCATGCAGCAGAGGGCAGTAGTGAACTGCGCATATTTCCTCCAGAAACAAACAAAATAAATAATTAAAAAATCATATTGAAAACGTCTCCATTCAATAGTCTTTTTGGTCATGTGAATGAACAGTAACTTACCTGAGCTACAATCCAGTATACAGTAGCTAATTTCAGATCTCAGACATATGGTTTAGTTCAGACAAATTAGGATTTGAGTAATAACATTATATTGCATCTAGTCATTCACAAACCACATGTAGGAAGAAATTAAATATTTTAATTTTTTTCTAAGAAATTTCCTTAAGGAAATGTTATAGCATAAAGTTATCTTAACTACTAGCTTAAAACATTGTCTTCTTCAAGGTAAATAGAATATTTTAATGAAATTCTATCTTCTTTAAAAGGCTTTTTTTTTTTTTTTTGCGGTATGCGGGCCTCTCACCGCTGCGGCCCCCACCCCGCCACGGAGCACAGCCTCCGGACGCGCAGGCCCAGCGGCCATGGCCCACGGGCTCAGCTGCTCCGCAGCATGTGGGATCCTCCTGGACCGGGGCACGAACCCCTGCATCGGTAGGCAGACTCCCAACCACTGTGCCACCAGGGAAGCCCTAAAAGGCTTTTTAATAAATTAAATTAAAATATGGTTTCTTACCAAATAATCACATTTATGAATATGCAATTGACCTTAAGTATTAACTTTCAACTTAAAAAAAATTTTTTTTCTGGTATTTACCTACATAGTTTTATGTTTATCCGCAGGTTTCCTTATTTTGTATCTTAAATGTCATCTGTCTTGCTAATAAAGAAGATGAAAAGTCAGCTCTCTTGCACTCCCCTCAGATATTCTCTCACCTTTTTCCTCCAAAAATGCCATTTTAAATTACTCAGTTTTGGGCCCTGTGCCTTAATCATAGAAGGCAATTATTAAATATATGTCTATGGCAACATATTCAAACAGTTGAAAGGGATTTCCAATGAAGAAAAGATTACTCACATTTACTGAGTTCTGACTCTGTGCCCAGAATTTTCACCTGGTTTTAAATCACCATCACACAGAAAACCATTTCTGATTATCTTTCCAGATTGCAACATTTAAGCAGGTCTTTTCAAAGTAGAAAAGGACATGCGTTCTTGCCAAAAGCTTGGTAAAGCAAAAACGATCTCAGACTTCAGTTGCATAGCTCACATTTAAATCCGCTCTTTCACTTACTAGCTGCCAGACCTTCCACTTCACAACCTCTGCTTCCCATCTAAGGCTTCCCAGAGCTGGGTAGCCATGGCAGTGACCATTTTTCTATACCACTTACCTTGTTTGCTTACCTCTTATTGAAGGAACCTACCACTCCCTTGATGAGGGTCAGTATTTAAATATATATATATGTAATTATATTACATGTAAAAGGAAAAATATTCAATTAAAATACACAGTTTGTTCTACTGGATAAAAAAAGAAAATTGAACTATATGTTATTCGTAAGAAGAAAGCATTAATTACAACAACACAGAGAAGATGAAAGCAAAAGAAAGAAAATGATTTCCTATACAAACCCTAGTGAGAAAAAAAAAAGCTGATGTATATTGATATCAAAGTAGACTTTTAAGAGAAAAAGTATTACTAGGTATCTGAGCCATTTCATATGATAACATGATCAATTCAAGAGAAAGATATAACACTTCAATATTTGTATTCACCTAATTTATTTTAAAAAATATATAAAGATGGGCTTCCCTGGTGGCTCAGTGCTTGAGAATCCACCTGCCGATGCAGGGGGACACGAGTTCGTGACCCGGTCTGGGAATATTCCACATGCCATGGAGCGGCTGGGCCCGTGAGCCATGGCCGCTTGGCCTGCACGTCTGGAGCCTGTGCTCTGCAACGGGAGAGGCCACGACAGTGAGAGGTCCACGTACCGCAAAAAAAAAAAAAAAAAAAAAAAAAAAATATATATATATATATATATGTAGTCAAATGTATTGTTACTTGTTTTATTTTTGGTATTTTGGGGTTTCATTTTGTTTTAAATTTTAATATTTAACCCATTTATAGATTATTTTGATGTATTGTTTTAAAAGGAGAATCCAATTTTATTAAATATATTAAATCTTTTTGTTTTCTGCAAATAGAGAAATTTTCAAAAAGTACTTAAAGGTAATGTATAACTTCCCCATGATAGTCTATCATTTGATTTATGATTCACTTTTTGAGCCACAAGTTAATATGGACTACTTAAAGATTTTAAAATTGTGTTTGTATGTGTGTTTACAGTGATGAATGAGATTTAGAGTTTGTGCTTTTGTTACTTATTGTTAACTGAATTGTATTGGGGTAGAATAATTGATATCTATAATTTCTGCATTTTGGAATTTATTGAAGAATCCTCTGTGATCCAGCCTATATTTTCTCCCCAATGTCCAATGAATACTTGAAAATGTATATTATAAAGTTAATTTATAGCTATCAACTTAATATTTTAAATTATTTTATATTTACCTTTTCTCTTCTTGATTGGTTGATGGTTAAGAGAGGTGTATTAAAACTGTGGGAGCATAAATACTCATGGTGGAACATGCCAGTACAAAACAGTTCTTAATTTAACCCCTTTTACCTTGGATTCTTCATTGATATGAATAGCTCTGCACTGTTTCAGAGCTTCTCAGGTATATCTTGGTCCATCTCTTTATTTTAATCTTTTATTGCTATTTTATTTTAGATGTAATTCTTATAAGCCAAATGTTTTTGAGTTTTATTATTAATTCAATATGAGATCTGTTTTTAAGAGGGGAATTTAACCTATATATATTCATTTCATAGCAAATTGGCATGTCTAAAACAGAATTCCTCCCTAAGTATTTTTATTCTCTAGTGGTTCCCATCTCCATAAATCGACCTGACATCAATCCAAATTCCAGGTTATCAATTACAACTTCTCCCCCTTGCATACCTTGAACATTCAATCCATCAGCAAATCCTGTTGGCTACACCTCCAAAGTGAACTTCAGTTCTACCTTTCCCCATGTCTCTTGTCTAATCAATCTATCATTACTTCTCACTTAGAGTCTCAGAATTATATCTTTAAAGTGTAAATCGGATTATAAAACTCTTATGCTAAAAACCCCCTTCTATGGATTCTCATTGCATTTCAACTTCAGTGCAAACTTCTTAGTTATTCACATAGGTCTTAGATTGTTTCACTTCTGTATCCCTCCCCAACCTCATGTTGGTCTCTCTCTGTATCTCCTACCCATCCACACTAGCCTTTATTTCTTTGAACCAACCAAGTTCATCCTTACTTTAGGACTTTTGTATATGCATTTTCTTTGCTTAAAATTGTCTTCAACCAAGCTTTTAGTATCTCTACTCCTTTTCATGTGTCATGCCTCAGTTCACATGAACGTTCGCCCAAGAGGCTTTCTTCAACTTTTCTATCTAAATAAGTCACTCCCTACCTCAAACCAGTTACCCTATCACAAGGGCATTCAAATTGGAAAAGACATTCCCAAGGATAGTCCAGCAAGGACACACTTAAGGGAACCTATCAATTCAGTTAACTTTCAGATATTTTATTGTCCCAGGGTGTATGAAAATCTCTCAGTTGCCAAAGAAAGGGACAAAGAAAAACTTACTGTAGCGATTAATTAAAAACATAAACATTTAAGGTCGATCCTCATTCCCTGTCTTACAAACCTGTCTCTTCATGGTAAAATGTGGCATGCCCAGCAGGATATTTTGGCTCTGTTAGGATGTTTCGAATCTGGACATATGGTGATGTGGAGAAGTGGGACCAACCCATTTAACAAATTCAAATGAACAAAGTCAAAGCATGCATTGCTCTTTTTTTTAAAAAAAATAATTTTATTGGAGTATAGTTGATTTACAATTAACTTTGTGTAGTTTCAGGTGTACAGCAAAGTGATTGTGCATTGCTCTTAAGAAAGGGTACTAGTAGAGCAAAGATAAGGAAGCATGAGAATGAAATGCTAAGTGGAAAGAAAAAGGTTTAAAAACATATTTAAACCCAAGCAGTTATTTTCAGAAATTCTTAACACTCATCTCTAAAATGTTTTAGTTTCTCTTAAAAACAATCATTTTCAAATTGTCAAAGCAGAATCAGTGATAATGTTAAGCCTTACAGTTAATCACTAACTAAATATTCTTTGATATTATCAAAATTTTCAATATACATTGGATAGAATCCCTGGGCAAAACTCATATATAATTTCTTTTAATTTGAGTGTATGTTAGCCAATAAAATAAATAAAACTGACTTTATCAAACTACAATTTTGACTTATCATTCCAATTTTAGTAAATGTTCACTATTTTATCTCATAAATTATTTAATATTTTCTGTCTCCTTCTAAGAAAAAACATTACAGACTACATGCTGTAATTTTTACTATGTTTCATTATTACCTACTAACATTAATACACATAAAATGTTTTACTATGATGTTTAATAAAATTATTGGCATTACAGATTTTTATTATCAATTCGTTTGTTTTTGCCCAAAAGCCCAACATTAGAAATTGGCATTGTACTCACACACATTAAAAGTGTATCATATCTTATATCATGCTCTATCATAAGTAATAATTTTAGTTACTGATTTTGCATTGCAAATTAAGCATGAAAAAAGTACAATGATATATTATCTTGTTTTTCTAATTTATAAAGATGGATAACTGATTAAATTATTTGTACATCTTTTTAACCTTTACTGATTTTACTAGTCTATCTTTCATGTATATGCTGCAATTCATTTTTCAGCGGTTATTATGGTACTTTTTGAAATACTTTATTAACACTTGTCTGAAATTAAAAATGAAGTCTTTTTCTAAAATAAAATAAGACTAATTATATTTGAAATGACAATGAAGGTTTGATTTACCAACTTAAATAATAAGGCAAATATTTTCCATAGGCTGAATATGCTAACTGCTGCAACCCCAAGATTTGAAGAAAAGATATTGTATACAAGTAAGAAAATTTAAAACATTTTAGCAGAAATACTGTATTGGTAAAGATGTAATTCAGAAAAACATTTTTATTTTTCAAAGTTTTCTGAGCTAATTGAATTTAATGTAGAAATGAGTAACCAATGTAATTAATAGTTATTTGATACTTCTTGGAAAGGTCATTTGGGGATCCATTCCAGAAACTGAAGAAAATGAATATCATAGTTGCCTATTGTGAACAAATATTTTTAATAATATAATATCTGAGAATTCAATTAGGCTTTCTTTCAGTGTCATCTTGACATATAATTCATAAGATGTTCAAAGAAATAAATGAAATTGCTCTAGTACAATTCTTTCAATTACCCTCTAATTATTTACATGAACAAGGTTTCTCAAAGCTTATAAATATTAAAATGAAAAATAATAGAATTGACTGAGTCTTTCTAGGACCGTATTATGTTTATGCATGGATATATAAACTAATTGGGTATTAAAAAACACTATTTGGTTCATGGGGAGGTGCATTTCCAGAAGTATATACTTGCATTGGACACATTTAAAAAAGTGTTGTAACAATTTTATTTTAAAAGGTCAATATGTACTATATTACAGAAATTACACTCTCTGTTAGTGTTTAGGCTCCTATGAAGAAATAGGTTGTCACTATAACATATGCCTGAGGTCCATACTATTTTAAAATTCCTTGGGGAAGTGGTGATCAAAAAAGTTTTCAGAAGTTATTTCTCTTAGCAACTTGTTTGTTTTCTTCACAGTAGTTGGCATTTTGCAGATGATTACATTATTGCTCAGAGAATCTCAGATGTAAATAGAAGACTACTCTGGTACCAGAGGCTTACTAAATATTATAGACCCTTTCAGAATTTCCAAGAGTACTAAAGACATAGACCCTAAGACGATATTAAACTGGTCACAGTTCCCAAGCATGCTGTGGGGTCTTCTCTGGCAATAACACCACTGCCACCAGCACTCAGTCATGTGACACTTTGGACTGCCATCCCAGGATTTCAAGTGTCTTTGCCCACACCTGCCAGGTGACTGATTTCCCACCCTCCCCAACATTTACCTCTACTATTTGCTCATTTTCTTGTGTGCTAATGACTGGTAAAACCTAGCCCATCTACCTGCACCTGACCTAAAGGGAGTTGGATGTATGTTTTTTGTTCTATTTTTAGAAGCTAGAACTCAAAATACAGAAAATTACTAAAATTAAAGAAGGAAATGTAATGATTCTGGACAAGTACAAAGGAAAAATGTCCACAGTAGAGATTTCTTTGTCTTCTCCAATGGAGAATAATCTCCTTGAAAGCTGTCCCTTTGTCTTTTTCACTCCATCCACAGCAATGGACATACCATACCTTCATGGAAAAAGTGTGTCACTTGCATTGCATAGATTTAGGAAGTAGAATTGGGATAAGGAGAGACTTTCTTTGGCAACATCAATGAGCAGCATGTTTGTGATAGATGGTCAACTGCCTCATATTTTGATTGATAAAGCCCAAGGTCTCTGAGCTATGAGACATAGAAGGAAAAAAATAAAAATACTGTCCTTATCCTTCTTTATGTGGATGTTGCTGCTTTTTCATGAGAGAAGCATAGGAAGGCTCAAATTAGCAATTTACACTCACTATTAGAGACAGTGCATGGTTTGTCAGTTTCTAAATTAAACGTGATTCAGGAGTCTTCAGAATATGTTGGGATGACTATTGTCTAAACATGTTTGTGTTTATGTTTTCAGTGTATTCACTGAATTTATACTCATTTTTATATGCTGTGCATTATTAATCTATTTATCACACCATTCTATTAGCCCAGTATAAATGAAAATTGATGTTACTTCCTTCTAACTTCTGAAAATATGTATTATTACTAAAAATACCTGGGAACCACTAAAAAATGTTCTTCTGCTTATAGCACATTACAAAGCCAGCTTCCTATACTTTTATTTTTATTTTATTTATTTATTTTTTTTGCAGTACGCGGGCCTCTCACTGTTGTGGCCTCTCCTGTTGTGGAGCACAGGCTCCGGACGCGCAGGCTCAACAGCCATGGCTCACGGGCCCAGCCGCTCTGCGGCATGTGGGATCTTCCCAGACTGGGGCACGAACCCGTGTCCCCTGCATTGGCAGGTGGACTCTCAACCACTGTGCCATCAGGGAAGCCCTCTTATTATCCTTTTAATGTCCCTGTGATCAGTAGTGGTAGCCCATTTTTTTATTTCTGATATTAATACTTTGTGTCTCCTGTCATTTTTCTTTAATCTGGCTAGAGATTTCTCAGTTTTATTGATCTTTTAACAGAATCAACTTTTGATTTTGTTGAGTTTCTCTATTATCTTCCTGTTTTCAATTTTATTGATTTTTGCTCTAATTTTTACTATTTTCTTCTGCTTTCTTTAGACTTATATTCATCCTCTGTCTCTTCTTTCATAAGATGGAAACTTAGGTTATTTATTTTAGATCTTTATTCTTTTATAATGTGTATGTAACATTATAAACTTTCCTCTAAGCATGACTTTTTCTGCATCTCACAAATTTTGATGTTGTATTTTCATTTTTATGTAGTTCAAAATATTTTCTAAATTATTTTAAGAGCTTTTATTTTCCCTATGTGTTATTTAGGAATGTGTTGTTTAATTTCCAAATATTTGTGGATTTTTCCAGCTATCTTTCCCTTATTGACGTTTCATTTAATCCATTGAAGTCTGAGAACGTACTTCATATGATTTCTAGTCTTTTAAATTTGTTAAGCTGCATTTTATGGTCATGAATTTGGTCTCTCATTGAATGTTCCATGTGAACTTAAGAAGGATATATATTCTGTTGTTATTGAATGGAGTATTTTATAAATGTCAATTGCATCAAGTTGTCCAGGTCAATTCTATGCTTACTGATTTAGTGCCTGCTTGATTTATCAGTTAATAAAAGATGGATATTGAAATCTCCAAATATAATAGTGGATTTGTCTATTTCTCCTTTTAGTTCTATCAGTTTTCAGTTCTCTATCAATTTTTACCTCATGTATTTAAGCTCTGTTGTTAGATGCATACATATTTAGGATTTTTAGGTCTTCTTCGAGATTTGATCTCCTATCATTATTTCATGTCTCTTTTTAACCCCTGGTAATTTTCCTTGTTCTGAGTTCTGCTCTGTCTGAAATTAATATAGCTACTCCATCTGTCTTTTGATTAGTATTAGTGTGGTATAGTTTTCTTCTTCTTTTCCTTTAACTTACTTGAATTTTATAATTAAAGTGTGTTTCTTGTGAACAAACTACAGTGGAATCATTTTTTTTTTAAATGTCAGTTTGGGAAGTTCCTATTGATATGTCTTCAAGCTAACTGATTCTTTCCTTGTCCATGTCCAGTTCACTGATCAAAGGCATTCTTCATTTCTGTTCCATTGTTTTTATTTTTATAATTTCCCTTTGATTCTTTCTTAGTGTTTCCATATTTCTGCTTGCATTACCCATATGTTCATGCATGTTGTGCACTTTTTTCCTTTAGAATTCTTAACATATTAGTTATGTTATTTTAAGTTCTCAGTCTGATAATTCCAATAACTGTGTCACATCTGAATATGATTCTGGTGCTTGCCTTGTCTGTTCAGACTCAGATTTTTTTTCTTTTTGGTGTGTCTTTTAATATTTTTGAAAGCTGAACATTTGGATCAGTAATAGAAACTGTGGTAAATAGACCTGTAGTGTGAAAATGTACTAATCTGGCTAAGAGTTGGGATGTGTTTAATGCTTACCATTGTTGTTAGTGCCAAAGGCTTCAAATTCCTCTATTGTCTTTCTTTGTGTCTCTCCTCTTGACTTTGGGTTTCCCTAAGCACTTCTTCTCAAAGAAAGTCCGTGTCTTGCAGTTTTTTCAGCTGTAATCCATGGTTACCATCCTGAGGCCCTATTGCTGTGGTGATCATGTGTGGGAGAGAAGTGTTCTAGAATCTCATGATTAAATCTCAGTCTTTTAGTCCATCTGTCTAGGCTATGACTTTCACAAGCACTTCTCAAGTGATATAGCTTTTCTCCCCCTTACATAAGAAAGGAAGTCTAGAGGGGACTAGAACAGGAGAAACGTCCTTTCTTGTGCTGGGATAAAGCTCTGGCAAAATCTTTTCCCTAGAAGTAAACCTTTTCTTTTTTTAATTTTTAATTTAATTTAATTTTAATTTAATTATTTATTTATTTTTGCTGCTTTGGGTCTTTGTTGATGTGCACGGACTTTCTCTAGTTGCATCGAGCTGGGGTTACTCTTCATTGTGGTGCGTGAGCTTCTTGTTGCTGTGGCTTCTCTTCTGGAGCATGGGCTCTAGGTGCATAGGCTTCAGTAGTTGTGGCACATGGGCTCAGTAGTTGTGGCTCACAGGCTCTAGAGCACAGGCTCAGTAGTTGAGACACATGGGCTTAGTTGCTCCACGGCATATGGGATCTTCCCAGACCAGGGCTTGAACCTGTGTCCCCTGCATTGGCAAGCAGATTCTTAACCACTGCACCACCAGGGAAGTCCTGAGGGTAAAACTTTTTTAATGCTGAATTCTCTAGACATGTTTCACAATGACTACTCTTCCCTTCATCCTGCCAGACCCAGGAGGGTATCTTTCTAGGATCTTCATCATGAGAATCTGGTGAGGTTACTAGAGGTAAACCAGTGAAAATGCAGGAGATTGCCTAAGATTGCAGCCCCTAGGGATTTCTTATTCCTAGGTTAGTCCATAGTCAGCCTCCAGCGATTCATCAAAATTACCATTGAAGAATTCCTACTAGTTTATGCCTCCAGCAGCTTTTGTTTCACTTTAACACTTTAATCATCTCTGCTATGATTATCTGGATTACCTTTCTTTCTAGTTTTCAGGGTGTTAGTTTTCCCTATAACCTCAGCTCTCTGTTGGACCCAAGAGAAGTCATTGCTTTTCAGTTTGTTCAGCTATTTCATATAGTAAAGGCAGGACTGATAACTGCCAAGCTCTTTACATGTCAGTGCTGAAACTGAAAGTCCTAAGTCTCATTTCTAAAACCCAAATTAATAATGATGATGACAATAATAATAATAATTAATAGTAGCAGTAATGGTATACACTCTATAGGTACAATTGCATTAGATTTACATGCATATTAAACAGTTTATTTGCTTGCCATCCCTCTTGCATCTCAGATGTTCCTTATTCCTTCTGGGACAATCTTTCCTCTTTCTTAAAGTATATCCTTTCATAGCTATGTTTAATTTTTTCATTTATCTGATATCTCAAAAGTAATCTTACTTATACATTCTAATTCTAGATGCTAGTTGTTTGTGGGTCATGATTCTAGATTAACTTATATTCTGCATTAAAATGCTAAAGTTTTTATTATATTTTCTTTTGACTCCCTCAATGTCATTGAAAATCTTTTCATCTTTCTACAAGCCATTTCTTTGGATGGCACCTCTTTCTCTTCATTTCCCTTTTCTATTTTTTTTTTTTTTTTTTGGCTGCACTGCATGGCATGTGGGATTTTAGTTCCCCAACCAGGGATCAAACCCAGGCCCCCCGCATTGGAAGCATGGAGTATTAACAACAGGACAACCAGGGAGGTCCCCATTCTCCTTTTCTGTTCTTCTTTCTTCTTCTCTTTCATCTTCTCCTCATCCTCTTTCTTTATCATTTTTCTCTGTCTTTAGATAGTTTCCTTTCTTCTTATAAGCTTAGAAATTCTTTATTGAGGCATCTCTCAGCATTTATACAGTATCTAATTGTGTAATAGTCAGATGGCCTCATTATTTTGTCTACAATATGTCACACTTCCTTTATAACCTTAGCTTTCTTTCACTATTCCTTTTACTAAAACATCTATTAAATTGTTCCTGTAAGCTAGCATTAAGTCCCTGCACTTAATCCTCTCAGCAACATTATAAATTTAGGTATTGTTACTGTCCCCATTTTATAGCTAACAAGACTGACTGAGACATACTAAGTATGGACAGAATTGGACTCTGAGCCCAGGTCTGTCTGGTCCCAGAGTCATCTCTCCTAAGTATCACCATCATGTGACCTTTCCACCTAAATTCTCAGCCTGGCTAGCCTACTGAGTCTTCCACATTTCAACTCCCCCTACTATTACTACCTATACTATTTACCTGACTGATAATAATCATTTAGTTATTTTCACTTTAAATTAATATACCTTTCTCTTCCCATGGTATTAGTCTCTTAAGAGCATAAAATGTGTCATTTGCCATGCTCCACAGCAGCTCCTAATACACTGCTATGGAAGAATTAAGTGTTCAATAAGTACTAATTAAACCATGAAAAAATCCAATTATCTTAAAAGAAACAGGTAGTTTTTTCTCTGAATAAACATGCCAATCAGAATAATATAATAATTATGTTGAATTAAAATGCATGTATATGGCAATTAACTGAAAATAAAAGAAGATCTACGGCCACTAAGGGGAGTGCAGTAAAAAGAAGAGTGATGTTTGAGGTCATAATGTTTCACTAAAGTCATTAAAATGACTGTGGTCTATTTTGTTCCTTGGTAACATATGTGAATATATCGGGGTTATATTCTACATTTCTGAGTTTGTGTTTTAACTGAAGTAATTTATCAATTTTTAAACATACCCAAGGTTTCCATATTTCTCCAAGGCATACTGGATGATAATTTTAAAAGCAGGCATCAGAAAAGAGCCCGTGATCAGGGCTACAGTCAGTGTGGACAAAAATGTGCTGCTAGCATTACGGTAACAGGCTGAATTCTTAGACATCAACAACATGCTTTCCTTACCGCAGTGTGTTCCCCTACACTGTTTCATCATTATGAGTACTTATTTAAAACCCATTTACAAAGCTGATTGCCAAGTACTGTATTGTCTAGAACTACTGCAAGAGATTTAGGTGCATGAAGTTCATGCTTGGTTATTAGACCTTTAACTGCTTTTTTGCTTGCCAAGCACAGTTAACACAGGAAAACAGTACAATCAAGATGATGAAAGTTTAATTTTCCCACGTCTGCCTTTACTTGCCTACCCTTCACAACTGCCTTTGATATTCGTTCCAGAAAATTTACTGCCTCCCAATAGATTCGTACATTCTTGGAATCAATTCCACTAAGGCTAGTTATGTGGTGGTCTAATCCCTTCTTGCTCTGCTCCAAGTTGGCTTTTGATTGTTATTTCAAATAAAATAATTTTACTGCCTCCCTAATGTGTCCATGTAGTAAAAGTCTCAGGATAGTCTTGATGCCTCTTTTTGAAATGAACGAATGCAGCTTTGGGGAAACTGCAGGCAGACTGGGATGGTCAATATCATGCAGAACTCACGATGAGTCTGTGATTCAGAAACAGCCACGCATGCAAGCATGTGTGCACACTTACCAACGAGCCCTGTGACCAGAGGCATTGGCAAGAATGGGTGGCAGTCTGGCGACAGTGAAGTGGAGATTTGGGGAACGCAGCCAGAGGGCTGCTGGCCTGCGAGCTCCCCAGGCTCCTCGACCACTTACAACCACTGTGACGCAAATGTGCTGTCAAACTAAACTCAGGAGCATAAAAGAACTGATGGAATGACAGACAAATATAGGGAGGAAGGCACATTAAGGAAGAATGGAAAAGAACAAAGGAAATAAGAGATCAGTGTGGGGAACACAAAATTTCTCAACATTATCAGCACTCCAGGCAGGCATAACAAGATTCCCGAGAATCATTCTGTCTTGACATTATAGTACAAAACTAGACAGCCAATCTCTTACTTATGGTGAGAATCGCTTCATTTGTGTCATTCGTTCGTGGTGAGAAAACTAATGATTTGTTCTTACTGAACACAGATTAGCTTATGGATCATAGATGTTTGACATGTTCAATGTACAGTCAAAGATGAATTAGATTAGGCTCCCTAGAAAATGGATCCACGAGGCTGTGCAAAGAGGCTGCATTGTGCAAATGTGTTTCTAGTTTGTGTCAGGCAGCTCTTTTCCTTCTTTCTCGCTTCTCATCCAGACCACAATTACACTTGTTATATGGGAGACAGCTCCTTTGAAAGCATTTAGAGGTATAAGTAATTATATATTGTTTTTGTCCCTCAAACCCAGAAAAATTTACTTATTTCTTGATATGAGTACGTCTGCGGTATTTTAAAAATGACTTAAATTTTGGTTATTTTCTGGGATACTGAGATTTAGAAATTGATATGGAAATAAACACAATCCACTAATTTTTGAATTGTTGTTTATAAACTTTCAGTGGCTGTAAAACAGTTTAATTGGAATTGTTTGGACTTCCTATGAGGTAAATTTAAAAAAGATTTGAACCAGAAATCTGGGGATATGACTCTAAACTCTGATCTTAGATAAGTCATTACCAACTAGAGATCTTAATGTGAGAGAAGCTAGTTTTCTTTTATTTTATATACATATATTATACATTTCATATATACATATATTATAAAACTTTGGGTTTTTCCACCAAAATTTTTAGGGTAAAAACGATCTTATGATACTTGTTTTATTTAGTCGAATTTAAGGTAAAGAGCTACAATAGATATTTGTGGGACTGTATTTGAAGAGGTTAGGTCACCTTAGTGTAATGTGTTTAACTTTTTCCTGCCACTTATTTGCAAAATTTGCAAAATTATAAACAGCAGGATA
Organism: Mesoplodon bidens; assembly: GCF_964165515.1. Classification (NCBI taxonomy): domain Eukaryota; kingdom Metazoa; phylum Chordata; class Mammalia; order Artiodactyla; family Ziphiidae; genus Mesoplodon; species Mesoplodon bidens. Next base: position 33,796,733 of record NC_138160.1, read on the forward strand.
CCCATAATTAACTCTCAAAGTTAAATAAAAGACACAACTAATTTTAAATTATTGATTTAAAATGTGATACTCTACAAATATCTTTTACTGTTAATTTTAATAGATAATTTTAATTGTTTCAGAAAAATCTTTAATAAGTATATAAAGATAATTTCAATGATTTGCTTTTACTTTCAGTGTAGTTTACATTTCTAATGTAACTATGTTCCAATGATTTATATTCTATGTACATTCACATGGTATCTTTAATCCTTTAGATAGCTACTGACAACAGAATACAAATTATGTGAAATTTTAAAGTATAACAATATATAGTGATTGGAACTCTTCTAAACATCACTGGGACATCAATAGAATGACACATTTGCCAAAATAATTTAGTATACTGTCTTTGATATTTCATTGACTTTTAGTGAAGCCTTATACATATTTTTGATTTTATTGTTTTGAATGCGTGTTAACCAATGTAGGAGGATGGGGCATCTTTTATTAAATAGTTTGTGGTTTGATTTATACCTTTTAAATATACAGACATATGGTACACAGGCCTTCATTTATACTCTTGACCCAGGCCCTGCAAATGTTGAGACAGTCTAACTTTTGACAGCTTAGATATAAGCGTGAATCTTACCTTTTCCAGATGTGTGGAAAGGGCTGTTTTTCTATGTTTGTTTCATTAATGTGAGAATCCTGAAAAAACAAACATACTTTTACATTTATTTTGTATAGAAATCAACTCATACAATGTTATAAAGTTGTGAGATAAATTATTTAAAAGTTGTTTTGAGTGCTTTTTTAAGTATGAGAAGTTATTTATAATTTCAGTGAAATTCCTGGGTATTGAGTTTGGAATTATCTAGTAATATACCATCAATAAAGCAGAGCTCATGAACAATCATGTTTTAACTGATTATTCACTGCTCTGATATACACTATATGTCTTTTTTTATGAGGGAGTTCCATGTGACATATTCCTTCCATTTGAAGAATGAAGATTGAGACTGTTCACAGAGGACCTCAGTGAAGAATCTATCTCATCAGTCATTACTTCTCTCCCACCACCCAATTGGTTGGTCTCTTTGACTCAGTCTTCATGATTCAAGATGTGAGTTTGTCTAACGCTGCCAGAGACGCTTGGTGGGGTCACCATGTTTCAGTGGACATCTCTGATATCTGACTCAATTGAAAACTCCCTCCTTTTGATATGAATTCCACAGTATATGTTGAAAGGTTCTATAGTTAGTTTTCCTTTCTCTTTTTTATGTAAGCCCTCAACGTGCCTGCTTTTGAACTGTTTCAGTCTTTACTTTCAAACAAATCATAATTTGTAAACTTTTACCTACCTTCCACAGTTCCAAGTTCAAGTAGCTTCACCAGGCATGGAGCCAGGGCATTAGGGTATGATACCTTGTCATTAGATAAGAGACATGGTGACTAGTCTTGCTCAGCCTTTCTTCATAAGCTCTTTGTAAGAATCTTTACTTCTCTGGGCCTCTACAGTCTGTAAAGTAGTGACTGAATGGGCCTTTATGTCTCTTAAAACTCCAATATTTTTTGAATCATTACTATTCTTTTAGGTACTTTGGTACTCATTTATCAATGAAAGAATAACTGATACATAGTTATTCCAATATGTAAGTTGATAATACAAGGAAGAAGTAAAAAAATAAACTTTATGTTTCCTTCAACTGCCTCTTTCTAATTTCAAGAAGTGTTACACAGTTTTAGAATTCTAGGATAATGTAATGTTCTTTTTTGTCTGTGTCACTGTATAAGAATAGATCTTTTCATGTCCCCTTCTTAATCTTTATTCATTGAAGAGCTCTTGTGTAAGACTTTCCCTCAATGATCCTTATTATCAATGATCCTTATTCTATTGAGATGCTATTCAGCTCCAATACACTGCCATTTTTTATTATAAGAGCTTTATTGAGATGTAATTCACATATCATACAATTCATACATTTAAAGTGTACAATTAAACAGTATTTTAGTATGACCAAAGACATGCTACATCACATAGTCAATGTGACATTAAACCATAGTTTTATACAGGGATAGGTTGATGCAACAAATTAGAAGCATACTCTCTATTTTACTTATGTTTTGAAATAACACATCCCCACCTCTGCAACACACACACACACACACACACACACACAATACCCATTTTACTGGATTGGAGAAAATAGCAAGAATGACAGGGAAGCAAAATGTTTTTTTAGCCATGTATTGTGTTTCTATCTTTGAGAAAATAACATTGTATTACATCTGATGTGACATAATGAAATATAAGTCAGGTTGAGGATGGGTAGAATCCATTGAGCAATTACAAAATAGAAGAGGTCTCTTGGGTGCTAAAATATCCAGGTTTTAGTTGTAATGATCAAGGGTAACTTTGTACCTCCAGGCCTGCCCCACGTTTCTATCTTTAAATACATACACACATACATGCATACATACTGCCATTTCTATACAATGTATTTTGTTCATTCTCTTCCAAATATCAAGTAGTATTTTTAGGGACTTTCATCCTACTCTAAGTGTTCATTATTATTTTCAGAGACTTTCAAAAACAGCATTATTCAAACTGGGATACATGTATCCCAGGGGTATATAAAGACTTTCCATATGGTAAGAGAGCAAGATATTAATGCTAATGGGATAATGTTAAGATAATCAACTATGGAATCTTCAACATTTACTCCTAAATTTTATCTCCTAGAATATATCTCCCTGAGGACTCATCTGTGGTCCAAATATTCCCTTCAAAATCACTCATCCCTCATTTTTACACAGTAAAGGCACAGCTCTCACCCATATTCAGTCTTACTTTACCCATGGGCATGTATCAAAACTTTTGTGGCACCAAACAAAGAGAGATATATCAGTGAGAGTGATGTGAAAATGAGTAACTCTAATGAATAGGTAAGAAATCATTTTTGCAAGTTTAGTGGTTTGCAATTCTTTACTTTCAAGAGCATTGAAGGAAGACATAATAAAAATGTCAGCCAATTCATCATTAAAAATATTTTTGATGAAAGACTGTTAGGTGGCTTTTGGCATAAAACTTGGATGAAATGTAAAGAATTGATTGATAGTACACTAGGAAAACTCTTTGCATTTTTATTTACTTAGTAATGTGAACAGAATTTCTCAGCTCTTACATCTATCAAAGCAAAAAATAGGAATAAAATTTATGCTGTCTACTCTAGCAAAAACTAATGTTATTCATAAACACATTAACTCATTAGTGAATAAACCAACACAAATCAACAGCAGATGCACTTCCAAAAATACTTTTTATGATTAGTATTTTGCTTCAAGTTTATATTTACATCATTTTGATCAATTATGAACTAGCAATAATTGTAATGACTTTTTAATTCAGAAGAACTTTCTTTTAACACTTAGAGATTTGTGGGTCACAGAATTTAAAAATTTTAATTCCAATATGTACATATTTTTCTTAAATAAATATATGAGTGATGAGTATAAGATTTGCAAGCATGAAATTATATTACATTAGGCTAAAATGCTACGTGGGAACTAGGATGAAAATTATAGCTCATGAAAAAAAAGAGATATAAAGCTTAAGACATTGTTTATGCATTTGTAAATGATAATGGTGAGTATGGAATCATCATGGTATTTAGACTGCAGGAGATACATTTAAGAGTATTACAGTAGCTTTATTTTAAAAGCCAATATTTACAATATGTTGGAATTCATATCTTTTGCAACTAATTAAACTTTCGTTGAAAAGTTATTGATATCAATTTGCAAATGTGTGTGGGATGTTTTCTTCAATATTCCTTTAGGAGTAAAAAAGCAAAACGTTTTGGAGACTCTAATCTATTGACTAAATCATCACATATCCTTCAGCCCCTTTTAAAGATAAAGAGTGAATGAGCCTGGGTAGCTAAACTACCCAGATATCCTCTAGACATCATGATTTTTTGAAATTATTAAATATTTTCTTTAGTGTAGTATAAATATCAAATATTTTCCTTTAAATGAGATATTTCATATTTGAATGAAAATTAACTTTACTATCATTCTGGAGCTACTCAGCAAAGTTGTGCTTTAAGATATGTCTGTGGTGCCTACACATTGAATTAATGGTGTTCACTGCCCTCATACCTGCCATAATTTCTAGGTCATGGTTCTTTCATGATGCTTCTCTGGTTCTAAATTCATCTTAGCCTTGCTGGACAGAGATTTATACTTCTACACTTTATATTTTACTGAAAACACACCCTTGTGGGCTTTTAAAAATTATTATTAATTACTTTGTTTTTGGAAAGTTCCCATTATTTCCCAGAAGTCTATAGTTTTAATTATTATTTGATAAACATTGCATAGAAAAGAATATTCTAACTTGCTTAAGAATCCTAAAAAGATGATATTATATATAATGATAATTATAACACTAGCAATATCACAAACAACAGATAGAAAATTTACCCAAGGCAACATGACAACTAAGTGGCAGGGTAATTTGATACCAAAACCTAAACTCTTAACTGTTATACCAAAGTAGTAGCTGCAGTTATTACTAGGATCTACATATAATATTACACATATAATTGGTCTTCCAACTTTCTAATCTTTTAAAATCTAAATTTATTAATTTAAGTTTTAAGTGGCTAGGTCATAAAAATAATATAATTAGGAATAAATGGTCAAATCTCATCCATCGTAGATGGAAGATCACAGATTTCTCCTTTCATGTGGTCTATTTGTCTTCAAAATGATGCCATTGGTTATATTACAGACTAGTGTGGATGGAACTGGGCAAAGGACCACCACTCCTAAAAGGCTTAGAGTTCTAAATTCTACCAACTGACGTTATATTAGAAAGTCACCTTTATTAATAAAGTGTATTACTGGAAGGGCAGAGAAATTAAATGTTCTTTACTGCTGAAGAGGTTTTGTTTACCTCTTTGCAAAACTGAGTTCCCAAATCAGTGTGAAATCAGATTTTGTTGTTAACATTGGTCTTAAATTTAAAATGTCATAATATGTTTTTTAAAGTTGATTTATGCCATCCCCAACCACGCCAAGGGAGAAAAAAGATGACGATCAAACTTTGTATTTGAAGTACATAATTCCTTTTACTACCACCACTATGAAATATTTTTTTTTCAATCAATGAAAATCAAGTGTGCTTTATCTTTTTTTTATAACAAATTTAATCAGTTATACATATACATATGTTCCCATATCTCCTCCCTTTTGCGTATCCCTCCCACCCTCCCCATCCCACCCCTCCAGGCGGTCACAAAGCACCGAGCTGATCTCCCCGTGCTCCGCGGCTGCCTCCCACTAGCTATCTACCCCACGTTCGGCAGTGTATATATGTCCATGCCGCTCCCCCACTTCGTCACAGCCTACCCTTCCCCCTCCCCATATCCTCAAGTCCACTCTCTAGGTCTGTGTCTGTATTCCTGTCTTACCCCCACGGTCCTCATGACATTTTTCTTCCTTAAAATCCATATATAGGTGTCAGCATACCACACCTGTCCTTCTCCTTCTGACCTACTTCACTCTGCACGACAGACTCCAGGTCCATCCACCTCACCACAAATAGCTCAATTTCATTTCCTTTTATGGCTGAGCAATATTCCATTGTATAAATGTGCCACATCTTCTTTACCCATTCATCCGATGATGGACACCTAGGTTGCCTCCAGATCCGGGCCATTGTAAATAGGGCTGCCATGAACATCCTGGTACATGTCTCTTCTTGAATTATGGTTTTCTCAGGGTATATGCCAAGCAGTGGGATTGCTGGGTCATATGGTGGTTCTATTTGTAGTTTTTTAAGGAACCTCCATACCGTTCTCCATAGTGGCTGTACCAATTCACATTCCCACCAGCAGTACAAGAGGGTTCCTTTTTTTCCACACCCTCTCCAGCATTTATTGTTTGTAGATTTTTTGATGATGGCCATTCTGACTGGTGTGAGACGATATCTCATTGTAGTTTTGATTTGCATTTCTCTAATGAGTAAAGATGTTGAGCATCCTTTCATGTGTTTGTTGGCAGTCTGTATATCTTCTTTGGAGAAATGTCTATTTAGGTCGTCTGCCCATTTTCGGATTGGGTTGTTTGTTTTTTTGTTATTGAGCTGCATGAGCTGCTTATAAATTTTGGAGATTAATCCTTTGTCAGTTGCTTCATTTGCAAATATTTTCTCCCATTCTGAGGGTTGTCTTTTGGTCTTGTTTATGGTTTCCTTTGCTGTGCAAAAGCTTTGAAGTTTCATTAGGTCCCATGTGTTTATTTTTGTTTTTATTTCCATTTCTCTAGGAGGTGGGTCAAAAAGGATCTTGCTGTGATTTATGTCATGAAGTGTTCTGCCTATCTTATCCTCTAGGAGTTTGATAGTGTCTGGCCTTACATTTAGGTCTTTAATCCATTTTGAGCTTATTTTTGTGTATGGTATTAAGGAGTGATCTAATCTCATACTTTTACATATCCCTATCCAGTTTTCCCAGCACCACTTATTGAAGAGACTGTCCTTTCTCCACTGTACATTCCTGCCTCCTTTATCAAAGATAAGGTGACCATACGTCCGTGGGTTTATCTCAGGGCTTTCTATCCTGTTCCATTGATCTATCTTTCTGTTTTTGTGCCAGTACCATACTGTCTTGATGACCGTAGTTTTGTAGTATAGTCTGAAGTCAGGGAGCCTAATTACTCCAGCTCCATTTTTCGTTCTCAAGATTGCTTTGGCTATTCGGGGTCTTTTGTGTTTCCATAAAAATTGCGAAATTTTTTGCTCTAGTTCTGTGAAAAATGCCAGGGGTAGTTTGATAGGGATTGCATTGAATCTGTAGATTGCTTTGGGTAGTAGAGTCATTTTCACAATGTTGATTCTTCCAATCCAAGAACATGGTACATCTCTCCATCTATTTGTATCATTTTTAATTTCTTTCATCAGTGTCTTATAATTTTCTGCATACAGGTCTTTTGTCTCCTTAGGTAGGTTTATTCCTAGATATTTTATTCTTTTTGTTGCAATGGTAAATGGGCGTGTTTCCTTGATTTCACTTTCAGATTTTTCATCATTAGTATATAGGAATGCCAGAGATTTCTGTACATTAATTTTGTATCCTGCTACTTTCCCAAATTCATTGATTAGCTCTAGTAGTTTTCTGGTAGCATCTTTAGGATTCTCTATGTATAGTATCATGTCATCTGCAAACAGTGACAGCTTTACTTCTTCTTTTCCAATTTGGATTCCTTTTATTTCCTTTTCTTCTCTGATTGCTGTGGCTAAAACTTCCAAAACTAAGTTGAATAAGAGTGGTGAGAGTGGGCAGTCTTGTCTTGTTCCTGATCTTAGTGAAAATGGTTTCAGTTTTTCACCATTGAGGACGATGCTGGCTGTGGGTTTGTCATATATGGCCTTTATTATGTTGAGGAAAGTTCCCTCTATGCCTACTTTCTGCAGGGTTTTTATCATAAATGGGTGTTGAATTTTGTCAAAAGCTTTCTCTGCATCTATTGAGATAATCATATGGTTTTTCTCCTTCAATTTGTAAATATGGTGTACCACGTTGATTGATTTGTGTATACTGAAGAATCCTTGCATTCCTGGAATATACCCCACTTGATCATGGTGTATGATCCTTTTAATGTGCTGTTGGATTCTGTTTGCTAGTATTTTGTTGAGGATTTTTGCAGGTATGTTCATCAGTGATATTAGCCTGTAGTTTTCTTTCTTTGTGACATCCTTCTCTGGTTTTGGTATCAAGGTGATGGTGGCCTCGTAGAATGAGTTTCGGAGTGTTCCTCCCTCTGCTATATTTTGGAAGAGTTTGAGAAGGATAGGTGTTAGCTCTTCTCTAAATGCTTGATAGAATTCACCTATGAAGCCATCTGGTCCTGGGCTTTTGTTTGTTGGAAGATTTTTTATCACAGTTTCAATTTCAGTGCTTGTGATTGGTCTGTTCATATTTTCTATTTCTTCCTGAGTCAGTCTTGGCAGGTTGTGCATTTCTAAGAATTTGTCCATTTCTTCCAGGTTGTCCATTTTATTGGCATAGAGTTGCTTGTCGTAATCTCTCATGATCTTTTGTATTTCTGCAGTCTCAGATGTTACTTCTCCTTTTTTCATTTCTACTTCTATTGATTTGAGTCTTCTCCCTTTTTTTCTTGATGAGTCTGGCTAATAGTTTATCAATTTTGTTTATCTTCTCAAAGAACCAGCTTTTAGTTTTATTGATCTTAGCTATCGTTTCCTTCATTTCTTTTTCATTTGTTTCTGATCTGATTTTTATGATTTCTTCCCTTCTGCTAACTTTGGGATGTTTTTGTTCTTCTTTCTCTAATTGCTTTAGGTGCAAGGTTAGGTTGTTTATTCGAGATGTTTCTTGTTTCTTAAGGTGGGATTGTATTGCTATAAACTGCCCCCTTTGAACTGCTTTTCCTGCATCCCATAGGTTTTGGGTTGTCGTGTCTCCATTGTCATTTGTTTCTAGGTATTTTTTAATTTCCCCTTTGATTTCTTCAGTGATCACTTTGTTATTAAGTAGTGTATTGTTTAGCCTCCATGTGTTTGTATTTTTTACAGCTCTTTTCCTGTAATTGATATCTAGTCTCATAGCATTGTGGGCGGAAAAGACACTTGATACAATTTCAATTTTCTTAAATTTACCAAGGCTTGATTTGTGACGCAAGATATGATCTATCCTGGAGAATTTTCCATGAGCACTTGAGAAAAATGTGTATTCTGTTGTTTTTGGATGGAATGTCCTATAAACATCAACTAAGTCCATCTTGTTTAATGTATCATTTAAAGCTTGTGTTTCCTTATTTATTTTCATTTTGGATGATCTGTCCATTGGTGAAAGTGGGGTGTTAAAGTCCCCTACTGTGATTGTGTTACTGTCGATTTCTCCTTTTATGGCTGTTAGTATTTGCCTTATGTATTGAGGTGCTCCTATGTTGGGTGCATAAATATTTACAATTGTTATATCTTCTTCTTGGATCGATCCCTTGATCATTATGTAGTGTCCTTCTTTGTCTCTTCTAGTTGTCTTTATTTTAAAGTCTATTTTGTCTGATATGAGAATTGCTACTCCAGCTTTCTTTTGGTTTCCATTTGCATGGAATATCTTTTTCCATCCCCTTACTTTCAGTCTGTATGTGGCTCTAGGTCTGAAGTGGGTCTCTTGTAGACAGCATATAAATGGGTCTTGTTTTTGTATCCGTTCAGCCAACCTGTGTCTTTTGGTGGGAGCATTTAGTCCATTTACATTTACAGTAATTATCGATATGTATGTTCCTATTCCCATTTTCTTAATTGTTTTGGGTTCGTTATTGTAGGTCTTTTCCTTCTGTTGTGTTTCTTGCCTAGAGAAGTTCCTTTAGCATTTGTTGTAAAGCTGGTTTGGTGGTGCTGAACTCTCTCCGCTTTTGCTTGTCTGTAAACGTTTTAATTTCTCCATCAAATCTGAATGAGATCCTTGCTGGGTAGAGTAATCTTGGTTGCAGGTTTTTCTCCTTCATCACTTTAATTATGTCCTGCCACTCCCTTCTGGCTTGTAGAGTTTCTGCTGAGAGATCAGCTGTTATCCTGATGGGGATTCCCTTGTGTGTTATTTGTTGTTTTTGCCTTGCTGCTTTTAATATGATTTCTTTGTGTTTAATTTTTGACAGTTTGATTAATATGTGACTTGGCATATTTCTCCTTGGATTTATTCTGTATGGGACTCTCTGTGCCTCCTGGACTTGATTAACTATTTCCTTTCCCATATTAGGGAAGTTTTCAACTATAATCTCTTCAAATATTTTCTCAGTCCCTTTCTTTTTCTCTTCTTCTTCTGGAACCCCTATAATTCGAATGTTGGTGCGTTTAATGTTGTCCCAGAAGTCTGTGAGACTGTCCTCTGTTCTTTTCATTCTTTTTTCTTTATTTTACTCTGCATCAGTTATTTCCACTATTTTATCTTCCACCTCACTTATCCGTTCTTCTGCCTCAGTTATTCTGCTATTGATCCCATCTAGAGTATTTTTCATTTCATTTATTGTGTTTTTAATCGATGCTTGATTCATCTTTAGTTCTTCTAGGTCCTTGTTAACTGTTTCTTGCATTTTGTCTATTCTATTTCCAAGATTTTGGATCTGGGAAATAGAATCTTGGATCATCTTTACCATCATTATTCTGAATTCTTTTTCGTGTAGACTGCCTATTACCTCTTCATTTGTTAGGTCTGGTAGGTTTTTATCTTGCTCCTTCACCTGCTGTGTGTTTTTCTGTCTTCTCATTTTGCTTATGTTACTGTGTTTGGGGTCTCCTTTTTGCAGGCTGCAGGTTCGTAGTTCCCGTTGTTTTTGGTGTCTGTCCCCAGTGGCTAAGGTTGGTTTAGTGGGTTGTGTAGGCTTCCTGGTGGAGGGGACTAGTGCCTGTGTTCTGGTGGATGAGGCTGGATCTTGTCTTTCTGGTGGGCAGGTCCACGTCTGGTGGTGTGTTTTGGGGTGTCTGTGGACTTTTTATGATTTTAGGCCACCTCTCTGCTAATGGGTCACGTTGTGTTCCTGTCTTGCTAGTTGTTTGGCATAGGGTGTCCAGCACTGTAGCTTGCTGGTCGTTGAGTGAATCTGGGTGCTGGGGTTGAGATGGAGATCTCTGGAAGATTTTCGCCATTTGATATTATGTGGAGCTGGGAGGTCTCTTGTGTACCAGTGTCCTGAAGTTGGCTCTCCCACCTCAGAGGCACAGCACTGACTCCGGGCTCCTCAATTTGGGATGATTTGTTGTCTATTCGTGTATTCCACAGATGCAGGGTACATCAAGTTGATTGTGGAGCTTTAATCCGCTGCTTCTGAGGCTGCCAGGAGAGGTTTCCCTTTCTCTTCTTTGTTCTCACAGCTCCTGGGTCTCAGCTTTGGGTTTGGCCCCGCCTCTGAGTGTAGGTCGCCGGAGGGCGTCTGTTCTTCGCTCAGACAGGACAGGGTTAAAGGAGCAGCCTCTTCGGGGACTCTGGCTCACTCAGGGCAGGTGGGAGGGAGGGGCACGGAGTGCGGGGCGATGAAATATTTTTTTATAATAGTCATGGGAACTGCAAAAACCACTTTATCCTCTGAAACAAATATGATTGAGTCAAATAAAATGATTTTTGATCGTTTTTTCTCTTTAATGAGAAAGTGTTTAACCAAGTTGTACTTTCATTGCATAACACTGCATGTTCCCCGGAAATATCTTTCACATAAAATATCATTAAGCATTATTCTGAAATTATCACAATAGAAAAATGATTCTATAGATATGGCAACCATAAAACAATAAGAGTTAGGAAACAGCTTTCAGGACTAGAGTGAAATATTAAATGAAAACCAGCCTACATAGGCCAAAATTGGAAAAAGAGAAAAGCTAGAAGTTGACTAATAAAGAGAGAAGTCCCAGAAATAAAAAAAAATAAAAGTCATATTTTGTGCTAAGATAAGACAAAAAGCAATGGACAAATAGTTTTGAAACTGAATTCTTCTTTCCTGGGTTTTAAGAAGATGGGTAGAACATTAATGCTTCTGTACAAAATGGAAGACCAAAAAAATCATCTTTTGTGAAATTTTTGCTGAAAATATGTTTAACTCTAGTGCTGACTTGTTCTTAATTGTAATTTGATATCTTTTTAGAAAGAAATCAATATATACCTTGGGTTTCATACACAGAAATTTATGAAGGATTGTGGAGTTAAAGGGAAACTTCAAGATGAAGTCCAGCCCTCATTCATTCATTCATGCATTTATTTAATATTCTATCATTCACTCAGCAAATATATTCTTCAATAACTGGGGACAGAGCAGTGAATAAACAGATAAAAGTCCTTACTTGTAGGCTGGTAGGGAGATACAAACAACAAACAGGTAAATATATAAAGCAGAGATAAGGGCTCTGTAGAAAGAAAAAAGGTAAGGAATGGTGATAAAGAGAAAGGAAATAATTGCATTAGTAAATAGGATGTTGGGAGGAAGGTTTCACCGAGAAGATGACATCCGAGTAAGATCTGAAGAAGGTGAGGGATGACACCTGTAGATACCTGGTGCAAGAGTTGCTCAGAAGCAACAAATGTAAAGAGCTCAAGATAGTGGTGTGCCTGTCATCAGGGCAGGTACCAGGGGTATAAAACTTGCCAAAAGGTCAACTCTGGGCAGATACATTATTAAAAGATGTCCTATTATATGGACTGATGCAGATTTCAGTCAGGGCCACCCTTAGGTTGTATGGGGTTGCAGGCAAATAATTTTTGTGGTCTCTCTCTTTATAAACAATTTGATTAATTGGTATTACATTTTAATTGGTCTGTGCATGAAGATTTAGAACAATGAGTAGATAAGAGGTACTTATTTGTTTATTGGGAGCAATCATCCTGGCTACAGATGGGCAGAGATTATTATTCAACCTCTTTGTTCCCAGCTCCTAGTACTCATATCCTTACAAGAGGCACTTTCTCCCATCCTGTTAATTCCATTGTCTGTTTCATTTGCCCTGCTGCCTAGTCATCAATTCAATCTCTAGCCCTTGGCAAGATTTTGTACAATTACTGTGCAATTTTATTAGACCAACTAGTGTACTTGAAACAGTGACATCAGTAAGAAGATTATTATAATAATCCAGGAGATTGATGATAGTGATCAACTGTGTCAAATACTGCTGAGACATCAAAAAATATGAGGTCTGAGGAATGATCATTGGATCATCAGCCTTCCCTGAATATTCATGTTGACTAACGTGTGAACACCACAAGAAATAGAAAATTCCTTGCTGAAATACTCATTCTATATTTCCACAGCTCTGGATGTTGCATTTCTGCTTATGGTACGCAATGTCCAGAACTTAAAGTTTAATCCCCTGATGAGTCCATGAACTAGTTTAGTTTTTAATCTTCTGAGAGTACCGCAAAGAACATATCAACATGGAAAACCTTCCTCCTTCATTGAATCTGTTAGTAAGGGAGAGATTCAGCTGAGAATTTGGAGACTGGTCCAAATAAACCTTAAATTCTTGTTCACTTTCTTAGTTTCCTAACAAATGAATCCATTGTTGTTTTTTGCCAAGAGCCAGAGATTGAATTGGTGATTTGGGCGGCAGGGCAAATTAAATAAGCAATGGAATTAGCAGGATGGTAAAAAGTGGTCCAGGTAAGGATTTGGGTACCAGGGGCTAGAAATGAGGGGGCTGTTATAATAGTTCCTCTCCCACATCTACAACCAGGGTGATTGTTGACACTGAGCCATGTACCTGGTTAGGCAAGTGGTACCTACATGCTTTTTGCTTTGGATCATAGTTAATTTCAGAATGTGGGTCAATTCAAACTCATAAATAGAGGTAAATAGGCTCATTTGTCAGGCAGTATCTGACATTAGAAACTGGCTAGAGAGACCATAATTGTGGAATGATGCCCAATAATAGAAACTTGGAGCTAGGCCTTCCTTATGATAGCGGAAGTATATGCTATATGCAAAACAGGGCTGTTATATGGTTTAGATGAGCTAATATACGTGAAATATTTTATTATATAAATTTAAAATGGTATTATGATAGTTCAGAGAGAGTTTTCTTTTATATCTGACATATATATTATGGCATTTTCAAACCTCACTTGAGATATTTCTGGAAAATGAGGTACAGACACAAAATATCAATCAAAGCTGCAGATAGTAGATTTTTCTCTTTGTGTTTTATTTTCTTAAAAAATTTTCAAGAAATTACTTGAGAATTTGGTTCAGGTTATAAATAAGAAGCATCCAGGGATAAGACCCATCTATGAGTCAGCATGAGTCAGTAATTCAGTAAGCCTGGGAACTGGAAATGAGTTGGAATGTAATAGATTTCTAGTGCTTAAATGTGAATAAAACTTTTTGAACTCCTGAAATTGCAAATGTCTGTGGTTGTCTGTTTGAAGATGATTTTGTAACACAAAGAAATTCAGGGAAAGGTCTTTCATACAGGACAAAAAGCGGCTACCCTGTCACATTAAGAGAAATATTTGACTTGAGTAACTCAAATATGATGAAGTAAGAACTTCTATCGTGTGAAATCCTGGAGCATCCACAACTAGTGAAAGCTTGGATTGCTGGAAATGAAACTTGAAATAAACCATTTCAGGGATAGATGCCAACAAATTTAATATTATAAAACAATACGAACTTTGAAGTTTTTTAACACTGTAATATAAATAGGGGTCCCCACTTATTGAAGGAAGTAACTAAATTTTATTTCATCTATGTCTTTAGATCTATAGAGGGTAGGTTCTACGGTGAGGATGGTAAAAACCTCTAAGTTTCCTGTGAGTTTCTGTTATAGGAAAGCAAACAATCAAACAAACAGGCATAAAATTACTCACTGCCAACTACTGAGCTAATTAACTTAGAGATGGAAACAGGGATGTTGAGAAGTTATACATTATAATCAGAATCACATTTAATCACATTTCAAGTAATTAAAAATCCATAATAACAAAGAGACAAATCAGAATTGGTGGCACAATCACCCAGGAAGGGTACCACCTGCAGCTAACCAGTAGAGCCTTACTGGTAAGTAATTGCTGAATATTAGTCCAGGTTATGAGTAAATTAATACAGCAAATTAATGATACAAGTGAGATTTTAATTTCAATCTAGTTTACTGAGTAACTCTTCCTGTCATATACACAAATTTTGTTCATCTTTATATGTTGGAATTTGATTGCTATCTCACAAGCTGTTTGGAAAAGTATATGAACTGTTGAGGTTGCCGAGAAATAAATTTAAAAATTTTCAAACAATAAGGAAATTAATTTGAATAAGGGTAAATAATAATAGACTAAATCACAATTATTTCTCAAGACCTTTGTAAAAGTATGATAGCTACTTATTTGACTCCAGTAAAAAAAAAAAAAAAGAAAAATAGAAATTAGCTCAGTTTGTAGGATATATTGAGGAACCTCAGCTAGAGTATATGCTTTCCTATGACTTTGAGTAGTATTCTGTGGTTTGCATTGAGTGCTTGGTTAGAGAGATATGATCAGCGTTGTCGGTTTCTTATTTATGGTGCTGTAATTCTAAAAGCAGCAAACTGGAATTACTGATATGGCAGCTGATATCTTACCACACTTCTAAATCATAATGTTGGCTGTAAATTAGAGATAGATGATCCTGAATGTATTCCCAAGCTCCTTCAAAACCACTTGTGTTGTAGGCCTGTGCTAAGTTAACAAAATCTTCACAACAAACTATGTACCTGAATAGGGAGTTGCAAAATAAATGCTATAGAGAAATAAGTTTAGAAGCAGAAGAACTTTTTTAAATAATTATTTTAAATCAGATTTATCATATTAGATAATATGAAAGGCTTTTGATTTTCATACGTTTTTACATATTTACAAATTTTCCCAAGACCTATTTCTTTTCATTCTTATAGAGTACGTGGAAATACGATGGATTCAAAATAGGCAAAGTTCAGTTTTGCAAGAGGAAAAGAGTTCTGGAGATCAGTTGTTCAACCATGAGAATGTATTTACTACTGAAATGTACACTTAAAACTGGTTAAGATGCTAAATTTATGTATATTTTATCAAAATTTTTTAAACTGCTTAAAGAAAATGGGTAAAAGACAAGCAAAAAGCAATGACATGTGCTTGGGAAACTCCTAAGTCGCTTCACCCATGAAAAGTCCCACAAATAAAATATATTTAGTCGTGTAACTTCTTAATCAGCAGCCTTTAAAGCACCCATAGTAACTTACTTCCTGTAGTTTGGATACATGAGGGCAGAGGCTTTGTCTATTTTGTTCAATACTATTATCCCCATTGCCTAGAAGAGTGCATGACATAGAGTAGACAAAAAATATGAGGACACGTTTCTTATTTTCTATGTTACATTATCTGATAAAAGCTAAAAAAAAAAAGTGAATCCATGAGGACAAGTTTTTTATGACCCTCAGTGCTAGAAGAAATGTATTTTAAAGCCCCGGTTTTGAGCATAATGTACAGTCCCTTTAAAAATATTGTTTATGCAGTTGTATTTTACAATCCCATAAGAGTACCACCCAATACCCCACATATTTTACTGCTTTCTGGAAATTTAGCAGATGTATTGAGCACAGAAGAATTTTGGATTCCAGCAAGACTGGAAATGTCTAAGTTATACCTTCCCACTTTTCTTTACAGCAAGAATCCTCAAAATGTTTATTAAGGCAATGAATATCAGGAACCCTCAAAGAGGGAAATTACAATACGCTGTGCTTCCCAAAGTCTTTTTAATCACAGAGCACTGTGAGAGTGTGTATGTGTATAGTACTGGTTAAATATTTCCTGGAAAGAATGTTCTCCAGCCCAGCATTCATTCCACAGAACAGAGTTTGGGAAATCAACCCTCGAAGTTGATTCTAAGGCACTATCTGTTAAGTTTCTAAGGCACTATCTGTTAAGTTTCTACTTAGTTAGTTAATATGGCCTAGGTGTCCTGTTGGATGATCTAATCAGTTTTAATATTTACAGAATCTCAAAGAAATCCATAAATACACTTTCAGTATTAATTTAGTCCCTGACACTGAGATGCTTGGAGCAACAGTGTTCTCAGTACAATTTATTTTCAGATCAGACTCAGCCTCCCAGCAGACTCTTCCTTCCTGTTACTTTTTCTCATAGCTCTCCATTATTCATCTCTAAATTTCGACACCATTATTTTTTTATAATATAAAGCCATTCACTTTAATTGCATCTTTCCAACATGAGACTAATGATTTTCAGTTCAGGAACAGGTAGATAAAGCACTTTATTTTTGGAGTCATGTTTTTGTATTATATTTGAAATCCATCTCACAAAGATTTAGGTGTATCTTTTTTTCCAGTTGATGTGTACTCCATAAATACTATTTAAACTGATGTTTCATTATGGGGTATTATTGAAACATATGATTAACACAACGTATATGGACAAACCCAAAAGCAAATTCTTCTGGTAAAGATAACAATCCTTTCTGTCTTATTTTAAAAGGATATATGTATTTGATTATTTTCATAAAGTAGGATGTAACTGCAACCATGATATTTTAGTTAAGGTGGTGTTGGTAATAACATTATCAATAATTTGGAACTGCCAAAAAATTTTGTCTATTTTTTTAATCTAATCTTTGTAATTACCCTGTAAGGTAGATATTATTATAAAGTACAAAATGATACTGAGAATCAAAGAAGTGACTTGCTTAAGTGTCTACAGTTAGTAAGATAAGCTGAAACTTAAATCTAAATTTACCATGTCTAGTTTTTAGTCCTCTTTCATTAGTCAACAGCTACTTGTGTTCTTGCTAAACGTGTGATGTAATTCAAACAGTTCAACAAGTGTATTTGTATGATAAATTCTTAGGAAAGGAATCAATGAATCAAATGAAACATGCATTAAATATTTTGAAGTACATTGTCAAAATCTTTTCAAAGGCTGAGCCAATTACATTTTTACACAGGAGTTTCTGTTTACTCATGCTCTAGACAAATGAATTTATTGTTAAATACTAAAAAATTAATAAATTGTTTTTCCAGTAGTTTTGATTTCTTAAGTGGTGAGTTATCTTGAGGACTTTTAAATGTTTTTACAGACATGTATAGCTCTGTTTTTATAAGATACTCTTACTGTTTTTAGAAAAACTGTTAGTTTTTTTCTTACTGATTTGTAAAAAATCATTGTACCTAAAGAAAATTAGCCTTAATTTATTGGCATATAAATTAGTGTGGAACCAAATTTATCTTTATGATAACACTCTTCTCAGTCACTTGCATTCCAATATATTTTCTCTAGTGGTAGAGAAGAGGTGGAATGTTAGCTAATACACTGGGAATTCAACAATATCCGTGGTCTATTTTTTTCTGTGCCTTGCTCTAAAGCAGAGAAAAAAATAAGCAAATAAGCAAAGCATTATTTGCTTTATTTCCCATCAGATTTTCTTTTATGTCAAAATATGGATATGCTCATGGGAGAGTGTCACACATGCAAAAGTCATCTGCCATGAAAGTCACAGAAGAAAGTTTGAGAAATATTTATCTAGCATATCATCCCGTTTCTAATGAGTTGGGGGGGGGTGGAAGTGAATAGGTGGGAGGGCAAGAAAACCCATTTGCAGGGATGTGGGTGACTCACTAAGAGTCATGGGATTAATGACCGTCAAGGCCAAAGACTAAGACCCTCTTTGAATCCTCTCATTTCTATCCCCACTCTCCTCTGATGCATAAATTCTACTGCCCTGGCATTCCATTTCTTCCTCAGATCCAAGCAAGGAAAAACAGCATCCTAAGAAGCTCTGCAACATTCTTGCTATGGTTTCCCATAAAAATCCCCTTGATAATTAGCTAATATGAAGCATTCACATGAGTTTATTTGGGAATTGGCCGCTGCTGTGTTTTCACTGTTGTTGCTGCTGCTGAAATAGTTTGAGTCTGAAATCATTATGGCTGTGGTTAACATTTCTTTGGCCAGAGGATATTGTGAAAGCCTCCATCACCACAGAAACAGATGAATATTCCTCCGCTCATACTGGAAAAAAAGTGAATTGGTGACAGCACCTCCACTACTTCATGGGAGGCCTCCAGCCATGACTCAGGCTCGTGAGTTGATGTCCCCAAACAAGATGATCCGTTTCCTCTCCTGCTGGTCCACGTGGCTGCTCACAGGATCCTTGTACACTGACCAGTTTCTTTAATTTGAAAAGTTACTTTTCTACCAACTACTTTCCATGTTTCTGCTGGCTTTCATAAAGGAAGGATGCCCTGTTATGCTATCTGGCAAAAAAAACAAAAAACAAAAAAACCCACAAAACTCTCTTAAAGCTAATGATTAAAATTCCTAGTTTCCAAGTCTTGAGCCATAATCTTTTCCTTTAATATTCCAAAATAATAAATACAATTATAGAAAATTTTCAAAACCAAAAAATTCACCTTCTATGTCAGCATCCCAAAGTTAATTCTGTCAACATTGTAGTGGGTAGTTTCTTTCCTATGAATTTATGTCTCATGGTCTTTTAAAGATTTGATTTAATTAAAGGTAATCTAAAAGAATACAAGGTCTATTAGTTTTATATACTTAGATGATATAGTATTTTCATTTGGTGAAACATTCATCTCTTAGTGGTGAACTTAGTGGTGAATCTTTCTGTAAAAATCAGTAAGCACTAAAGCTCTTTAGCTTTACTTTGCCCATCTCTAAAATGGGGTTTCATGACCCTTAAATTCTTTTAAAAAATTATACTTTTATGATTCCGCTCAAAGGCAAACAGAGAAATCCCTCAACTCAATTGTGTGGGAAGCATCAGAACTAGTTAGAAGGTCTTAATTTACCATCTCAGAAACAGAAACAACATCAGACTAAGTGGTTATTTTTAGGTACAGATATATTTTGGTTTTCAGAGAAACCAAGAAAATGACTCTTCCTTTGCAAGAATGCTATCTGTTGCATAGTTTTATATTTTCTTTTACAATGTGATCACAGTTTTGAAAGGCTTCTGGTCAGTATCAAGATGGTATCTTTCTTTTTCTTGTAAATAATGGCCTCATTATTTTAATTACAGAACATTAGTTCTTTATGGAAATTCAAACAAATCCAAAAAAGTACAAAGAAGATGTAGAAATGTCTCCAAATCCCATCACCACAAAATAACTAGAATTAGCATTTGGTCAACATCATTACAAATATCATCTGTGCATTTATATAAAGAAAAAGGTGAACAAACAGACGAACAAAAAGATGGAAAGGAAGTATGACAAATTTACATAGTATGTATATTCCAGCTCTCTATGTAGTATTTTTATAATATTGTGATCATTCTATATGCACAATTTTAATACAATTTTAGTTTAAATGTACTTGAACCTGATAGAAAAAATAAGGAAACTGAACTTGAAGTGAAGGAAATGCTGAACTTTACTCAGATCAATGCTTCTTCAACCCAAAGGATGGAGGAAATGATTATGAAAAATATAAGAATGTTATAATCATTTTTCCTTTGTTTTTTTAACTTTCTGAAAATTAACTTTTGATATCAAAGGTAAGGAGCTTAGGGTTCTTACATTCTCTCTACCCTTCCTTCTCCTGTCTCATTTTTACTGGTTTTATTATCACTATTGTTTTTTAAGATTTTAAAAATTTCTGCAGACATTATTCTTACAGTTGTTTAATATTTGTTGTATGTTCAATTGGTTCAATGCTCAACACCAGTTCTTTTCCCAAAGTTTCTCAATGTCTGAGTACTTCATTTTAATTCATCTCTTAATTAGTCTGATTTCATCCACAACATAATATTTCAAGAAGGGCTCTGGTTGTTACATTTTCCATATTTTCTTATTTAAAATTATTGAACTCTTGCCCTTTATATGTGAATTATGATCTTGTTAGATAAAAATTTTGGAATAAGAGATTTTTTCTCTATGAATTCCACCGTTAAAGAGTCACAGTTGCATCGTATTATCATATATCACTGTGATAATGGTTGTAAAACACTTAGAACAGTGCCTGGAAAGCTCACAGAATGTCTTATGTAAATGTTTTTCAATAAATAAAAATCTGAGATCAAACTTTTAAAAAACACTTTAAAAGTGTATTGCTTAGTTTGTTCAGATGTTTGAAGATATTTTTCTTTAGTTTTATACTTCAATACAGTGAGTAGGATATGCTACAATATTGATTATTCTGCATCAGTATTTCTTGGAATATGATGCATCATTTCAAATAGCAGATTAAATTTTCTCTTCATTTTAGGGAATTTTCTTCTTTTATATCTCTGAGTACATTTTTCTACCATATTTATTTCTGCCTCTATTTCAGGGACACCAACTTTGCTTCAATTGTTTCAATTCTGTTTCTCCTCCATATTGATGAACATCTCATCTTTTAAATTCCTTTGTATTTTTCTTCCTGTGTTTATTTTGATTACCCAAAACTTTTCCATAAATGTCGTTTTTAGTATGTCTTTGTTCTTCTTGTTCTTCTTAAATAATTTATTAAATATGCAACAGTATAGTTTTTGTTAAGATGTTTCCATAGCTCTATAATCACTATTTTCTCTTATTCTATTATTTTATTAAATTTTCTTTGATTTCACATTTTCCAGCTTTATTGAAATGTAATTAACACATAACATTGTGTAAGTTTAAAGTGTACAACATGAATATTTGATGCATGTATATATTGTGAAATTATTACCACAATAAGATTAGTTAACACATCTATCACCTCATATAATTACCCATTTTTTGTAATTAAGAACACTTAAGATCTACTCTCTTAGGAACATTCACATATACAATATTGTATTATTAACTATAGTCACCATGCTATACATTAGATTACCAGAACTTATTAATCTTATAACTGGAAGTTTGTACCCTTTGACCAACATCTCATTAGCCTCAAACCCCAGCCCCTGCCAACCACCATTCAAGTTCAGCTTTTTTTAGATTCTACATATAAGTGAGATTATACAATATGTCTTTCTCTGTCTGACTTATTCCACTTAGCATAACACCCTCAAGTTTCATCCATGTTGTCCCAAATGGAAGGATTTTCTTCTTTTTGTGGTTAAATAATATTCCATTGAATATACATCCACATTTTCTTTATCCAATTATCTGTTAATAGACATTTAGTTTACTTCCATGTCTTGACTATTGTGAATAATGCTGCAAGAAATATGGGGGTGCAGATATCTTTTTGAGATAGTGATTTTGTTACTAAGTCCAAGCTCATACTGCTTGCTGCATGACAGACCAAATCGAGAGAGACAAGGTATTGGGGCAAGGAATAGAGACTTTATTTGGAAAGCCAGCAGACTGAGAAGATGGCAGACTAGTGTCCCAAAGAACCATCTTACCAGAGTTAGAATTCAGGCTTCTTTTATACTGAAAGAGGGTATGTGTGGCTAGCTATTGCAGACTTCTTGGTGCCTGCCAGACCTCAGAGGGGATATGATAATCCTTTGTTCTTGTAGCTATCCAAGTAAGTCTGGTCACAATGTTCCTGTAAACCTCCAACAAGATGAATGTTAATCTCTGTTCTGCAAATTTTTATCTCTTTGTATGTAGCTTTAGAGGTCAAGCCTGGGAAGCAGAGCCTTGAGAATGGGCAATCATGCATATTTCAGGCTATAGGCAACATTATTTTACAAAGGTGCAGAGCCAGCATGACTAAGCACAGGAAACAGAGCACAAAGGTTAGAGCTAAAGGAATACATCCAATATGGGGTCAGGTTTGTTTTTCTCTGTTACAATTTCATTTTCTTTTCTATCTGTGTTTTCTTATAGTTCACTGAATTACATTAAGAGGATTATTCTGAATTCTTTGTCAAACAGTTCATAGATCTTCATTTCTTCAGGGTCAGTTATTGAAGATTTGTTAGTTTCCTTTAGTGGTGTCAGGTCGGCTTGATTCCTTGTGATCCTTGCACTGAGGTCTTCTCCTGTGCATCTGAGGTCTTCTCCTCCAGCCTTTCTCAGCAGTTGAGTGGAGCTACTGACTTGTTCCCTTCCCTGTGGGCTGTAGGATGTGCTCCACAGCTGCCGGGCATCTCTGCCCAGGCTTCCTGGTTGGATGGGGCTGGATGCTATGCTCAGCATCTGGGTGGTACTGGGAACTTGCTTCTCTGTCCATCTGTGGCTCTAGAATTGGCTAGAATTGGCTCTGTAGTTGTGATGGCCCATTGGCCAGGGATCCAAATTGATCAGAACTATACCCCAAGCTCCCTGTGTTTTCAAACACAGGGACACAAGTATAAATTCTCAATATTTTATTGAAGAATTTTCTCTTTTAAGTGCCACTCCTAAGAAAATGTAGGAACAGAATCATATTGAAACAGAATCTTGGGTACTTTTCCTCAATAACAATTTCTCAAGCAGTATTAGGTCCTACCTATTTCTTCTGGTGAATGTTTATTGTGATTTTACAATTTCTGGTTCACTTAGGTCTTAGGAGAGACCATTTCTGTAATCTGGCTTTATCCTGACATCTGTACTTGGAAAAGCAAATGGGTTGATTTTTCTTTCCTTTTTCAGTTCTTTGTCCTTTCATTCCCTTTCCTCTTTCACTTTATTATGTTTTCTTTTAATTTAACTTCTTTGTAAATGTAATACACTAACATGATTAAAAAACTAACAAGTTTATTAAAAAGATATGTCTCATTTCTATTCCCTTCCTTTAAGTTCCCATGCATCTCCCATAAATATAAGTTTCTATTACTCTTATATATATATATACTTCCAAAGATTCTTTCTGTATATAAAAACACAAATGAATACTGCATCTAATTTTTCCCATATTACACAAAACATGCCATATTATATACTTCGTTATACATATATTTTTCCAGTGCTTTGGATATTTTTTCATATCGAAACATAGAAAGCCCCTTCATTGTTTTTTACAGCAGCCTCAAATTCCTTTGCATGATATATCACAGCTTTACTTAATCAGTTTACTATTTATAGACATTTGGGTTGTTTTCAAATTTTGACGTTATAAATAATACTAAAAACTTACATGCAATTTTAAATTTGATGTTCATAGGGTTTAAATAGCTTATACTCCTCATTAACTACATATGTGAGTATTTCCTACAGCTTCACCAACATAGTCTGCTATCAAACTTCTGGATTTTTGCTCATATGATCATGTGATACATTAGTATAGTTTTAATTCATGCATGTCTTGTTTTGAGTGTATTTGGGCATGTTTTCATATGTTTAAAGGCCATTTATATTTTCTTATTCCTTGTTCATTTATCTATTGCGTTCTTTGTATTATGTTTTAATTTCAAATAACTTTTTATACATCATGGGGATTCCTATAACACATTCTTAACTCATTGGTTGGGGTGCTCCATCACTGAGGCAGATCTATGTCTACAGTGGGCATCAAGTTTAAGGACAACTGAGTTAGAGTATACGTCCATGTATTTCCACTATATGTGTGTATGAGTGTGGGTTTAATGTACATACTAATATATCTACCATTTGTAATGCTGATCTTTCCATCTTGAGACAGCAAAAATGATTGTAGTTTCTTTTTATTTCTTATTATAATGTGATTTCTTCCTCATTTCATTGCTAAATATTAGTTTTTCTCCCAGTGCTGTATGGCCCATTATGGAAGTGCTGATGCCATGTGCTATAGAACTAGATAATTACCTTGCCAAAGGGTATATATACCATATGGTCCTGGTAGAACAAAGGCAAGTTCTGCCCAAGGCAATTTTATTCATTATCCTAGAAGGCAGAAATTGATCCCAATCTCATAAATAACATTATTTCTATTTTCTAAAAATGTATTTGGATTTTACAAAGGGAAATATGATGCTCACACAAACAAACACATACATGCATACACACACACTCACATCTGATGGCTAGATATTGTATGTGCAATTCTCTATCTATCATCTATTATCTATTTTACATTTATATATCCATTAAGATGAAGAGCAGAGTTAAATAAGGAGCTAGCAGAGGTAAAAGTAAAAATCACCTACTTTTTCTCCTTACTTTCCTTTAAACCCAGTTGGGACTACATTTCTCTGCCCTTGACAGGATATCTTAGAAAGTTTCCTTTCTCTTCATTAATTTGTCGATAACATGTCCTATGGACTCTCACACAAATAGTCTCAATTAAGAATTAAAAGTTTTGTGCAGTTTAAAAATCACAATTTCAAATAATATTTTAAAATAAACTTTCTCCCTCTCTCAGGTTGTAACTTTCAGCTGGAGAGCCCACAATGCGGAGGAAAGTAGTGGTGGTAGAGGAGACTGGGTCACACTTTTTCTATGCTGAGCTGGGGAGGTGGAAGGGAGAGGAGCAAGGATAAGAAAAATGTGCAGGAGGACAGCAAAGGAAACCATAAATGAAACGAAAAGACAATATACGGGCTGGGAGAAAATATTTGCAAATGAAGTGACTGACAAGGGCTTAAGTTTAAAAATATACAAACAGCTCATACAACTCAATAACAAAAAACCAAACAACCAAATCAGAAAATGGGCAGAAGAACTAGATAGACATTTCTCCTAAGAAGACATACAGATGGCCAAGTAGCACATGAAGATACTCATCCTTGCTAATTATTAGAGAAATGCAAATCAAAACTACAACAAGGTATCCCCCTCCCACCAGTCAGAATGGCCATCATTAAAAAATTTACAAATGCTGAGAGGGTGTGAAGAAAAGGGACCCCTCCTACACTGTTGATAAGAATGTAAATTGGTGCAGCTGCTGTGGAAAACAATATGAAGTTTCCTCAAAAAACTAAAAATAGAGTAACCAGATGATCCAGCAATCCTACTCCTGTGCATATATCTGGACAAAACTATAATTGAAAAAGATACATGCACCCCCATGTTCATAGCAGCAGTATTCACAATAGCCAATACATGGAAACAACCTAAATGTCCATCCATTCATCTGTCCCCACAGATGAATGGATGAAGAAAATGTGATATCTATATCCATATCTATATCTCTCTATATATATATCTATATTTATATCTATATATACATATATATAATGGAATACTACTCAGCCATTAGAAAGAATGAAATAATGCCATTTGCAGCAACATGGGTAGACCTAGAGATTATCATACTAAGTGAAGTCAGAAAGAGAAAGATAAATACCATATGATATCACTTATATGTGCAATCTAAAACATGACATAAATGAACTTATCCACGAAACAGAAACAGACTCACAGACATAGAGAACAGACTTGTGGTTGCCAAGGGGAAGGGAGGGGTGGGGGAGAGATGGATTGGGAGTTTGGGATTAACAGATGCAAACTATTATATATAAATGGGTAAACAACAAGGTCCTACTCTATAGCACAGGGAACTATATTCAATATCCTGTAATAAACCATAATGGAAAAGAGTATGAAAAAGCATATATATATATATAACTGAATCACTTTGCTGTATAGTCAAAATGAATACAACATTGTAAATCAACTATACTTCAAAAAAATAAAATTTAAAAAAAATGTGCAGGAGGAGGAATCTTCTTTGTCTGGTACTCTGAACCCTAGAGTTGGTGCTTTTATGTATACACTTATATAAGTAAATAGATAGCAAATGGTAAAACTGGCATTTCTAATTATTAAGCAAACACTAGATTATTTAAGAAATAACCCTGAGAAAGCTGATTAACAATTTAGAAAAAAAAAGTAAGACCCTTACGTCACAACATACTACAAAATAAAATTACATATTTAGAAAGAAACTGTAACAAACCGAAAAAAAAAACAACCACTTAAAAGGACTAGGAGAAAAGTTATGTAAATATTTACCTTACTTAAGCCTGGGAAAGGTCATTCTCTGAAAAAAAGCAAGAAAGACAGGTCGTTAAATTTACTGCATGAATATTAATATATTCTACATTCAAAAAAGCCATAAAATTCATAGGCTATCTGAGAAACAGTATTTGCAAAGAAACAGATAGACAGATACTTCTCTGGAAAATAATTTTAAAAATAACAATCTCAATTAAAAAATTGCACTTTCAATCACAATTAGAAAATGTTTAATGATACAGGAAATGCTAATGATTTAAAATTTAAAATTGTATAGAGAATCAATTGACAGAAACACATTATGAAATGTTCATGGTCATTAGCTTTGCATGATGGGATTATGCAAACTGTTTGTTTTCATACTTTTCTGAATTGTCTCAATTTTCTTTTATACTCAGAAAAAATTACTACATTTTTTAAAAGGTAAAGTCTAGAATAAATAAAGACAACTATTGATCTTCAGTAAATCCTTTTCAGAGGAATGGTGTGGGGAGTTATTTGAATAATGTATGCGTTCTCCTTTTGTAGAAAGATTATTGTTAGAAATGTTCATCTTTGTCCTATTGAAAATATGATTGAGATGACTCATTTTATTTCAGAAATATTGTATTTGAAAAGTTTGTTTGCATGTTTAAAACTGTATATCCTATTATCATTTTGTAAGGTTACAAAAATGTCACAAGTGGGAAAAATAACAGTAGGTTAAGCGTTGCCTAACCTCCATCTATGGCTATGTGTCCTTGGGTGCATATTTTACCTTTCTACCTTTTATTTATTCTACACTTGGGGTTTGCGTTTTAAACTTAAGTAACATCTGGGTATGTCAGGGAGCCTCTTGATGTGGGCAGCTAGATGTCTATTTGCATGGAAGGCAGGGTACCATTCAGGCCATAATATCCCAATAAGTCAGGTGGGGCAGGAGTGCCTATTAACCAAGTTTTAGCCATAAGCACAGAGAATTTCCCTTATAAGGGAAACACACAATTTCCCTTATTTGAACTTGTTTCTGACTTATTCCCCATAGTCTTATGACTTAAGAAAATAACATTCAAGTAAAAACCATAAAAACAATTTTAGTAAACATTCCATATGGTAATATGGAATTTAATAATTCGTAATTTAATAATTCGTAATTCATAAACTGCCTTACTAAGGAACCCAATTGTTTATCACCAGAGATTTCCATGGAGCTCCACAAAGTCAGGACAAATGATGATGCGTGATAGAGAGGACAGAGTAGCTGTGATGCCAAAAAGATACATACTGATTAGACTCCCTAATGGGTCCTCCCAGAAGGACTGGAGAGGAAGGACTTTTGCACAAGGTTAGAAAAGCGCACAATTATTAGGGCAAGAAGAAGGAGCAAAGAGTCATAATTTTATTTGAGACACAAATGAGATAATGTGGAAGACCTGTGGGAAATATGGACTCTTACATTGTGTATTTGCTCAGTTCAGACATAACGTGAACAACTGAAAAGAAGGAGAACAAAGCTTAGCCTTTGGATTGACTCTTCACTTTCTGTTCTGTCTTGCAGGGACCACAGCCCTTCACCATTAATGCTCTGTGAGGTGGTGTCTACATAAGTGATTGTAAAAAGATTAAAAAAAAACAGAAAGAATTTGAAAAATTAAAATAAGACCACATTTAAAATGTTAATGATCTTCATAATATTTCCATATGTATAGACAAACTCATATATAATTTATGTATATTGGGTTATATCATTCATGCTATTTGGCAGCTTCATTTTTGCACCCAGTGCTATTCATTGAGAGTTTCCTGGAAGACACATTCCTTTCAATTTATTTATCTATTTTTAAAATTAATTTTCCTTGGAGTATAGTTGCTTTACAATGTTATGTTCGTTTCTAACACAGCCAAGTGAATCAGCTACATGTATCCATACATCCCCTCCTTTTTTGGATTTCCTTCCCATTTAGGTCACCACAGAACATTGAGTAGAGTTCCCTGAGCTATACAGTAGGTTCTCATTAGTTATCTATTCTGTACATAGTATCAATAGTGTATATATGTCAATCCCAATCTCCCAGTTCATCCCCTCCCCCTTTCCCCCATTGGTATCCATACATTTGTTCTCTGTCTGTGTCTCTATTTCTGCTTTTCAAATAAGATCATCTATACCATTTTTCTAGATTCCACATATATGTGTTAATATTTCCATTCAATTTAGAGGCTGCATAGTATTTCATTGTATGGACAGATCATGTTTATTTAACCAGTCATGTACTGATGGTGATTCTCTCATTCTACAAGTCTTTATTGAGCATCTACTAAGTGATTGACAACAGTGCTGAACATTGTGGTACTACAGTGAGCAAGGTGGAGATTTTTTCTTCTGTAAGAGCATATAGCCTGGTGCAGAGCTTCCAAACAGATGTGAAGAGACACAAATGATGGGTCAGGGGATGCTGATCTCTTCTGCCCTCTCAGTAACTGGGCAGGGCCCAAGAGAGCAGGGGAGAATTTGGTTCAGTTGCCTCTGACTGTGAGCAGCCCTGTTTGGCGCTCCTCGGAGCAGGGAAGTGATTAACAAGGAAGTCTGTGGTCCCTGCAGGCTGGGAGCAGAATGAATGTACCAAGTACGTGCTGCTGCATTATGACATGTTGAAAAGGTCAAGGAGGTGTTTTCAGAGACCAGCTGCTGAGTTCACTACTGCTGCCTGTTGTAACCGAGGGCATGTGGGGCTGTTGAAAGCGTTTGTATTCCAGCTGCCAAGGAACATGCTGAAAAGACCAAGGTGTGGCCAGATGTGGTGGAGGGGAAAGGAGACCGGATGGGGCAACCTGGCAATGGCAGCTCCAGATATCATCCTCCAGTTCTGTTTCCACATATCAGAAAATTCTGTCCATTTGCTCTTGATGAGACTTTGGGTCTTGATGAGTGTTGGGTCCAGGGAACTGCAGCACAACTGCTCTGACAATGCCTGCTCATTCTGAAATTAGAGCAGCCTCAATATTTTGAAATGCTTGATATGAAAATAATCTAGTTGGATTAAAAATCCATTAGCATTATTAAAGCAAGAAGTTTCAAAGTTTCATTCGTTGAGGGAATAAAAGGAAAATGTGTTCAATTCCTTAAAGTCAACTCTCATGTCTTGATACAAAGAATCACCTCCACGAAGACAAGTTCAAATTTCTCATTTAAAAAATATTGGAAAATATTTTATTTGGTTCAACAATTAATGTCTTCTCTGTTTTGAATTATGCTTTTCTTATTATAAATATACGGTATAAAGGTAACAACATTTTCACCCAAACCCAGTTAGAAAGCAATTAAATACCCTTGATTTTACTCCAGTGTTCCATATAAATATTATCAATTTTTTTTCATCTGTGCTGTGAAATGATACAGGCTAGGAAACACTGGTCCAATCACTACTTCTTAAACTATCTGTGGTGAAGGATAATTTTTTTTTAATTTCTAGTCCGTAATGCATTATTACTTTTGTGACAAATTAAAATGAATGACTAAAAAAAGAATAAAAAGGCATAAAATACAAGCTTCTATTTTTTTAATCATTAAGTTCAATAAATATGACATTATCTTGTCAAATTGCTATGAAAGTTTAATGCTTACTCTCAATTCCTTAACTTACCATGTCATGGGCTCACTAAAAGCCAGTTTGCAGACTAACACTAGAAAGTGGACCATACTTTGAGTAACTAATCTGTTAGTGTTTGATTCAAATGTGGGCTATTAGAAGTACTACTGTAATTTAAATTGTTAGGCATACAACTTAGTAAAAGTTTCCGATTATTTCCTTACAATAAATTCTTAGAAATGGAATAATAGTCTTTTAAAATTTCTTTCTTAGGTTATATAGATCAACTTTTTAAACTGATAGTGGGATATATCTTGTTACTGTACATATGACTGCTAATCTTAGCATTTCTGTTGTTAGTTTTATGTATCAGTAGAGTATGTCTATTTTCTTCAAAAGTGATGTATTCTGCATAACAAAAACAATTTTGAAAAAGAATAAAGGGAACAGGATCAGTCTTCCTAATGTTAGGACTACAATCATCAAGACAGTGTGGCACTGGTAAAGGGATAGAGACATCTATTGAACAGAACAGAGAAGCCAGAAATGTATCATCCACACATATATGTCCAATTAGTTTTTAAAATTTATTTATTTTATTTATTTTTGGTTGCATTGGGTCTTCATTGCTGCACGTGGGCTTTCTCTAGTTGCAGCGAGCAGGGCTACTCTTCATTGTGGTGCGTGGGCTTCTCACTGCAGTGGCTTCTCTTGTTGCAGAGCAAGGGCTCTAAGCACACAGGCTTCAGCAGTTGTGGAATGTGGGCTCAGTAGTTGTGGCTCGCTGGCTCTAGAGTGCAGCCTCAGTAGTTGTGGCGCACAGGCTTAGTTGCTGCGTGGCATGTGGGATCTTCCCGGACCAGGGTTCAAGCCCATGTCCCCTGCATTGGGAGGCAGATTCTTAACCACTGCACCACCAGGGAAGCCCCCTATTAATTTTTGACAAAGAGCAAAAGCAGTTCAATGAAGAAGGGATAGGTTTTTCAATAAATGGTACTGAAGCAATGGAAAAATCTATAGGGAGAATATGAATCTAACCTAAAACTCACATTTTATACAAAAATTATCTCAAAAATGGATCATGAACTTCTATATGAAACAAAACTATAAAACTTCTAAAAAACCATGAGATATTTTTAGGACCTAGGAATAAGCAAAGAATTCTTACACTTCACACTAATATAAACAACAAGGTCCTACTGTGTAGCACAGGGAAGTGTATTCAATATCCTGGGATAAACCATAATGGAAAAGAATATAAAAAAGAATGTATATATGTGTATGAGTCACTTTGCTGTACAGAAGAAATTAACACAACATTGTAAATCAACTATACATCAATAAAAAATTTTAAAAAGGAAATTTTGATATATTGGACTTCATCAAAATTAAAATTTTGTACTGGAAAGACTCAATAGGATGAAAAGACAAATTGTGAGCTTGGAAAAATATTTGCAAATTACACATACAAAAAAAGGACTTGTGTTTAGAATATATAAAGAACTCTGAAAACTCAGCATTAATTTAAAAAAATTAAATAATGAGCAAAATGTACACATAGACATTTAACTAAACAGAATATACAGATGAAAAATAAGCATATGAACGATGCGCAACATTATCTCAGGGTCCAAATCTGAGGATGAAGGAAAGGCAGAGTTTACCAGCAGTTCTCAAAGAAGGAGCTATGAAAAATATTGTCATCATCAACATTGTAATTATCATTGCTATTCATTAGAAAAATGCAAATTAAAACCAAAAAGGAGATATCACAACATACCTACCAGAACAGCTATTTTTCTTTAAATAGGGTTAACCCTAAATGTTAGAGAAGGTGCAAAGAAACTGGGTCATTCATTCACTGCCTTTAAGAAGGCAATTACCTTCAATATGAAAAATAGACTTACTACAAGACCAGGACAAATATCACAGAGAAAATGGTTTTTAAATGTATGCAGAAGTGTGTATATGAATGCTTAGAGCAGCTTTTTTTTCCCTAATGGCCAAGAATTAGAAACAACCAAGAGGATCCTTCAGTGGGTACATTAAAATCATGAAGTACTACTCAACAATAAGAAAAAAAAGAGTTGTTGATGCAGACAACAACTTGGAAGAACCTCAAAAAAATTAGTCTAAGTGCAAAAAGCCAGTTTCAAAAGGATACATCCTTTTGATCCATCCATGAATCCACTTATGTAATATTCATGAAGTGACATGATTTTAGATATGGAGAACAAATTAGTGGTTGCTAGGGGTTAGGCATGGGATTGAGACGGGGTGGATATGGCTATAAAGAGGCAGGACAAAGGAATCTTGTGGCCATGATACAGTTAAACATCTTGATAGCTGTTGACAGTTACACAGAGATACACGTGTAATCAAATTGCAGAGAACTACATACACACGTTAACATGCACAAACAAGTGCATGTATGACTGGTGAAATTTGAATAAGGTCCATGGATTGTATTAATGCCGATTTCCTGATTTTGATGTTGTATTATAGTTAGGCAAGACATTAATAATGGGGGAGGTGTTAAAAGTTATATATATATATAAAGTCAACTTTACAGTTTAACATTCTATTTTTTAATGACTCAACATTAAGTCATTTGAAGAAAAAAGAAGTCACACAATGATGTGAGAAGAGGAGGCTGGGAGAATTTTTAAAACAAGAGAAAGAACACGGCATTTACCAATATAAACTATATGTATTGACATCTCACTTTTATATCCCTATTTTATGGTAAAGAAGAATTGAAGAAAATAAATAGGGGCCTACTAACAGAAATTCCAGGCAGCCTGGTGAGTTGGCACTCAGCTACTGAAAGCACTCAGCATTCCTTGGTATAAGGGCACTGTCCAAGTTCATGGCATTATTATGTCTCTGATTCCAAAAGCCTTATTGGGTAAAAGCAAGGGGACTTTCTATAAACATCCTGTTTCTTCCAAACGATTTCCTAGAATAATAATGAAAAGTGATAGTGAAATATTAAAGGAATAAACACCAAGTAAGGAGACGCTTTTGAAATGACGCCTGGGAATATTTATACTTTACTCACTAAGACTTGAAAGAATTCTCACTGCCTATCAGTGATAGCACAATTGGTATGACAGAATCACCAACCCACCAATTATTTCCCTTTCTGTTATGCTTTTCCCTGAGTTGGTTGAAAGTCTAGGACCTTCCAACCCTGATGTTTATTGGGACCAATAGGAAAAGAGATCCCAAAGGAAACTTGAGAGGAAAAGAAAAGGGATTGAAGGTGAGGGGAAAGGGAATGATTCCAGCGAGAAAAACAAACCAACAAACAACAACAAAATCAAAGAAACCCCATGCCCTCACATGAGTTTGTCAGAGAAAGCCAGGTATCTAGGACATAACTGATGGCTACAATTTCCTGTCCTGCATATTCTCAAAGGCAGAAGACAGAGAATAGGAAGCAGGCCCTGCCATATAAAAACCCATGTGGAAGATCTCCATCTCAGGCTTCCCAAGTGTGACAACTCACCCATAACACCAAGGATGGAATGGCATGTGTAGGTTGTGGGGGAAGAGATAGGGAATGGGAATCTATCAGTATTTCCTTGGACTCCCAATTAAGTCTAACATTAGAATTTTTGCTGATTAACCTATCTATCTTAATAGATATTTAGAGTCATAACTTTTACTGAATAAAATAGACCTGTCATAATTTTAAATTAAACTCTTCAGGGGCCAGATAAAAATTACATTTGGGCAAAAGTGTAAGTGGATACTTAGAAAATCTATGAGAAATTTACTTGCATTATTGGTTACCTTTGAGAGGATTATAAGGTAGGAGTCTAATCAATCCACATCAACTGGTAAATAATAAGAGATAATTCATTTTCTTTAAAATATAACAATTAGTTTTTATGCTTCTGCCAAAGGAGATGGATTTGGAAGTATGACGAGGTGGTGAAACCAGTGAGAGAGACTGTTATGATGAAAAAAGAAGAAGAAAGAAAGAAAGGAGGGAAGGAGGGTGGGAGGGAGGAAGGAAGGAAGGAAGGAAGGAAGGAAGGAAAGAAAGGAAGAAAAAAGATGGATAGAGAGGAGGATGGAAGAAAGAAAGAAAGAAGAAAATGTTTACAAGAATATTATTCTCAGCTTTTTTTTGGATAAGATAATGAACATTGGAAGCTGTTTGCATGGGTTTAAATCCTGGCTTTTCCACTTACCAGCTGTGTAAACTGGAGTAAGGTATATCTATAGAACACTACTTATAATCTCTATCTTGCATGATAGTTTGTGGTCTTATGGAATAAAATTAAAATAGACACCTAGAGTTTTCTTTGCTAAAGGGTTGATATTTAATCTGCCTTTTCTCTCTTTATGTTAAGGTTGTTTCCTTTAACATAATGTTTAAAATGTTTCTGCCACTGAAAATGAATTTTGCTAGAAACTACTATCTATAGTCACTGCAGAATCTGAGGGTCAAGGAAAGATAGGGTTTACCAGATATGCTTCAAACAAAGAGTAATGAAAAAATACCATCATCATCATCACACCGTCAATAGCAGATGTAACACCCAATGAAAACATTATGGCTTATTAGAGCTTTCTAGAGAATATCAATAAACACGAATACTAAAGGACCAGGTATGACATTGATAAATAACATAAAGCAATGGAAATGGTAAGTAAGAATGTAAATATAAACAAATTATATATATATATATATATATATATATATATATATATATCACAGGAGCTATTTTGGAGCAAAATATCATATTCTATTGGAATTAGATATTACAGTGAAGTAGATTGTGATGTTAGAAATGCAAATCACTAAGAAAATAACTCAAAAAATATAGCTAAAACAATCTACTGAGAAGTAAAAAATGATACTCTAAAGTATTGTTAACACAAATATATCAGTAAGTGAAAAGGAATATTAAAGACATGAGACAGAAAAAAAAAACAATAAAATGACAGGCATTAATCCAACTATGTTGATAATTGCAGCATATGTAAATAAACACTCCCATCAAGAAGGCAGAGATGCAGTTATCTGTGTCTATGAGAGACAAATCTAAGGTTC
Organism: Mesoplodon bidens; assembly: GCF_964165515.1. Taxonomy (NCBI): domain Eukaryota; kingdom Metazoa; phylum Chordata; class Mammalia; order Artiodactyla; family Ziphiidae; genus Mesoplodon; species Mesoplodon bidens. The sequence goes on from NC_138160.1 coordinate 33,831,675, forward strand.
AAAAACACAAATTTGTTGAAATAAAAGAATGGAAAAAGATACATCATGCAAACAATACCCATAAAAGACCTGGAACAGCTACATTAGTATCAGTCAAAAAAGACTTTAAGAAATATTACTAGATTAAAAAGAGATCCATTTCTCAGTGCTAAAAGGATCAATACACCAGGAAGACATAACAATTGTAACAATTATAAAGATATATATACACTTCAAAATAGAGCCACAACATACATGAAGCAAAACCTGAACATTCAAAGAAGAAACAGACAAATATGTATAGATTGGAGATTTTGATACTTCACTTTAATAATTAGCACAATTAAAAACAAAATAAGTAAGGCCATAGATTTGTGAACCCAACTAAAATATATAGAACACACCACCAAATGACTGAAGGATACGCATTCCTTTCAAGAATGCATGAGACATTCCTCAGGGTAGCCTATATGCTAATCCGTAAAACAAATCAGTGAAAGCAAAAGCAATTAAATCATACAAAATATGCTCTATGACAAGAAGAGACTTAAATTACTAATAAAGAAAAGATATCTGAGAAATTCCTAAATATATGGAAATTAAAAAACAAAATTCTAAATAACTCATGACTCAAGAAATTTAAAAAATTAAATTAGAAAATATCTTAAAATGAACACTAAAAAGTTATGTCAAAACATATGTAATGCTGCTAATACAGTCCTTAGAAGAAAATTTTAAACTATAAATGCTTATATTAGAAAGAAATATGTAATGTCAATAATCTAATCTTCCACTCCAAGAATTTAGAAGAAGTAGAGCAAATCAAACACATAGTAGGAAGGAAGGAAATAACAAAAAACAGAGCAGAAATTAATGACATAGAGAAAAGTAGGAAAAAGAATCAATGAACCAAAAATTGGGTCTTTGTAAAAATCAACTTAATTGATATTCTAGCTAGACCGATCAAGAAAAAAGGTGAGAACACATAAATCATCAAAATCAGGAATGAAAGAGGGGAATCACTTCATATCCAACAGAAAGTATTATAAGGGAATACTATAAATAACTTTATGCCAACAAAATAGACACCTTAGATAAAATAGAAGAACTGTTGTCATGTATAGATATACAGACTTTCTTTATTAATTGTGGGTACTGCTACAAATTTTCCAAATGTCAGAATAATGCACATCCTATTATAAACAGTGATAGCATGGTTTGTCATATTCCTCTTCAGTGTTTTATATATTGTAAATACATAGTAGAATCTATCTTGCCCAATGAGTGTATCTAAACCACCAGACATAATTCCATTCTTATTAAGTCACTGTGTCACATTCAGTAGGTTACACTGTCAACCACAATTAGCAATTTCATGTAGCTAATCCCAAATCCAGTTTGGCTGATGTTCCACTGGAGCAAGGGTCCAAGTTCTTGCTCCCTGTCGAGTTGGAGAAGAGCAGTCAGTTCTTTCTATCTCCTCAACTTTTTCTTCTCCTTCTTCACCTCAAATTTAGAGACAGGGATATGGAGTAAAAGGGTCTGATGTGCTTCACAAACCTGCTGAGATTCACTCTGAGTAGGAGCTGGTTCAGAGCCCATTGTGTGGCACACCAAGAGAGTATATTTAATTTCAGTGTCACGGAGATTGCTCCAAAGATGGCAGGTAACAGATTTGAAAGGTTTTTTAGCAAATTTTTATAAGTTGCCCAAAGGAAAAGCCCGGGACTTGAAGCTATACATACTAGGTTTAATCCTACTGCTTATTAGCTGCCTATCTGAATAAGTTATGACACCTCTCTGAGTCTGTTTTCTTAATCTGTAAAATGAGAATTTTATGTAATTAGTAATCTCTGAGATGCCTTCCAGATCCTATATTCTGTAACTTTTATGACTTTAAGCTTGGTGATGGTTCCACACATCATCCCCTCCTCATACTAATCACAAGGGGATATTTCTGCAATGTATCAAGGACTCAGAAAGGCCACCCCATGGGATTATTTATTTATTTAATTATTTGTAAAGAGATTGAATGCACCATTCTTCATGTACTCCCACTTATTTCTCAGTTTCTTTAAATGCTTGATATGAGGCTCGTCAGTGCTTTATCTTTGGGATCAAAGGCAGAGCAGAATGAAAAGAAGGAACAATGGAAAGAGGACAAAAAACATCTAGTTACTCAGGCCTGCTGCTGGCTTCTGTCTAGCAGTAGAAACCTGAAGTGCATCCCACAGAAACAAAGATATCCCTTGATCATTGTCTCTATCCACCAACAGATAGTCTTAAGAAACACGCCCATTGCATTCAGTTAGGTTGGTCCTAGATGAGAAATTTATCCACATCTTTTCATAACCAATCACAACATCCTCTCTCTGAATTGTATCAAAGACTGATTGGGCAACGAAGCTTCCTTCCCCTGCCCCTGTTTCCCCATTCTGAGACTCTCTTTCTCTTATGATACATATGACCAATTTACAGGAAAACTTGTACATGTATAACTACTTAAAATCTATATTTACTTACAACGTTTAGGCTTACCACTGTAAATGGATACTGAGTTGAAAAGCACAACAATTTGTATGCCTTGGCAAAAAGCAAGTCCTACATTTGTCAAGAACTGAAGGTCAAAGGAGATAGGCAGAGATCACTAGAAAAACAAGTTATAAAAACAGATTTCCATAATAGTTTTACCAGATTTTCCCTATACATGCTACATTTTCTTGTTTGAAGTTTTTGGAATGCCGTGCTGTGTTTTCAGTAAGTACAAAAGAATGATAATGCATTTTCTCATAATTGGGAATTATCTTTGGAACCGATGATATGCTGAGTTTGATATGCCCTTAAAAACTAAGCATTACGATAAAATGATTGCAGACTTTTGTCTGGGAACTGTAGTCTGGTAGAATGTGACTATAGGGGGAAAATTGTTTCTGCCTTCCAAGAAAGTCTAGTTTCCTCAATATTCCAAGTCAGTAAGACTCTTCCTTTAGGGGAAGCAGCTGGATTCTGTATGAGCTCATGGGGGCAACACTTTCAGGAGTCGAAGGGCCTTTGCAGCTGCCTCCACCAAGCCAAGTATTTCTCTCCTGAACCCTGAAATCAGTCCTGAAATACTCCCTGTTCTTTTTTGCCGCCTTCAGACAGATCTTGAACTGGGTGAAATCTTTGCCCAGAAAGTCACAACTTTGAATCTGAAGTTGTTGATGCTGGTCAGTGGGTAAATGTGAATATCATTTGGCCATGTTTTAGCCAGACAGCTGTTGAAGTTTAGCTAAACTTAGAAACTCATAAAAATGACTCCAAACATTCCATATGCATTCTTTAATTGTTTTTCCCTGAATCTGCTTGGGGGAAGTCTTTTAGCAGATGTCCTGACCATAGGCAGCCATCCTGGCAAATAATTTTTATAACTCATGCGTCATCCCAATAGATGACCATGGATCTGGAGATTTTGAAACCCTCAATTAATTATCTCCATTCAAGGTCCACACTGATGGGCTTAATTTCTCTAATGTGTTATTTCCTCTCCTGGCAAGTAAGTACCTCTTCTTCAGTGATTATAGGGAAGTTGTCTTTTATTTATTTATTTATAAATTTTTTTAACGAAGTAACATGATTTATTCTTGAGGACAGAAGGGTCACCCACCATGCACCCCACTTAATATTTATATTTGCACCTTGAGTGGAGGTTTATTTTTTTAATTAGCGGAAGTCATGGCTTTATAACTCAAGCAAATACTGCTAATCCCATGAGGTTTGGGCTCTCTCGCTGTTGCCTTTTCAATGATACGATCCCCTTCCAAGAGTGCTTTGAGGTGAAACAAAAACCTGTCTGGTGCCAAAGCCACCCAATCCTGGGCTGATGGGGGTGGTTGGGTTAGGTGGTTCGGACCAGCCACCTGGAACAGCCAACGCCATGATACCAAATGAGAAGTTGTCTTTTAGACGTCTATCAAAGTCATGCTAAAAATTTACAAGATAAACATTACTGAGAAGGCCAGAGCAGTGTTTTATGAGATCTTTGTTGGCTTCTTACAAATATAAATTGGTTATAAAAGAATTCTTATTTAATTAATTGTATTACTTAATAGATTTGCATTTTTTAATTATTATTATTTTAATCTGTATGGCCTGCTTATTCCCTTAGCACCTTTAGGAATACAGCATCCCAGCATCTGAGGGGGGATGAGAGTGAAGTTTGTTGTGTACACTGAGGAGGTCCAGAAGCACGTCTTTTGTCACCACATAAAAGTGTCCGTCCCCCGATTTAAACTGTTCCAGATCCCATATTCTCTCCCTGTTTACTCCATTAAGGAGCTTTTCTGGGAAGTGTGTAAGTTTTGTTGTTGTTTTCAATCAGCTCCTCTCACCTTAAGAAGTCCTGAGAAAAGAAGTGACCAATGAAGTAGGAGAAAAGCTAAGAGCAGTGAGGTCCTGGGAGCTGTGGGAGAAACGGGTGGTTACCATGTCCATCTGATGACAGCCCATGTGAGGTGACCGCTGAGAAGTCGCCTTTCACCTAGGAACCAGGAAGTCTTTTTAATAGAGTGGTGGCAGCAACATAATTGTCGTGGATTTAAGGAAAAAGGAAGGAGAAAAACTGCAGGCAGGGCGCATAGCTAAAATCATCTAAGAAATTCTGTAGTGAGGAGGAGCAGAGAAATGGATCAGTGAATTTGGGTGTAAAAGCAGGCCAATGTTTTTTGGTTCTGGTTTTTCCTTTAATGGAAAATATTACTGGGGATTTTTTCTTGTTTTTTTTTTCTGATTGTAAAGTAATGATTCAAGAGAAAGAGAAAAAGTCATTGGGGTCACATCTAGGAGGAGGTGAGAGGGGATAGACAGCAAGGGGTGGACTTGGCCTTTATTGGAGCACAGACCATACATCCACACCAGTGAGAGGGAGGGAAGGGTATGTGGTCACACACGCATGTAGTGGGTAGATTGTTGGTGCAAGAAGGATTTCAAAGGAATCTTCTGATTGTTTCTATTTCTTCCATGAAATAGGAAGCAATGATTTTAGCTAATTTACGTAAAGCCTCTGCAGAGAATATGAATCCCTTAATTCCATTCCAGTACTAACAACTACTGAATGAATATTTGCCCAGACGCTTTTCATGTACTTATGTATTTTACTTTCTGTTTATAAAACTTCTCATTCAACTCATTCCTTCCTCTTGTGTATAATTATAGCTTCAAACTCAACCCAGTACTCCCAAAATAAGGAAAAGCTTGCAGAGTATACTTGAAAGTAACAACTGTGTGTGTGTGTGTGTGTGTGTGTCTGCATTTTTTTCTCCTCAACTATTTTCCAAAAGACTCTGAGAAGTGTTGTACCAAAAGGCACACATATAATATGACTGAGCAGATGTCCCTGGGGCCCTGCATCTGTCCCCCTGGCCCACCTCTGAGTTCAGCCACAGAAGTCATAGGGATTCAGAATAACCTGGCACTCTTAGTATCCTATGTCAAAGCTTTCCACCCAAAGGCCTCCTCTGAAGCCTCATCCAGAGCAAGAATAACCGAAGAGTCTCCATCAATGTGGGACAGGAGCTGGGGAATAATATAAGTGATCAGTCTTCTTTATATGCAATTTGTTTCACTGGATAAAGGAGGCAATCTCATCCTTCAGTGGCATTTCAGCCACTCCCCATCGCTCGCATTACTGCCTGAGCTCGGCCTCCTGTCAGCATTATGGTGAATTGTATAATTATTTTATTATATATCACAATGTAATAATAATAGAAGTAAAGTGCACAATAAATGTGATGCACTTGAATCATTCCGAAACCTTCCCCTCCTCCCACACTGGTCAGTGGAAAAATTGTCTTCCACGAAACCAGTCCCTGGTGCCCAGGGGGCCACTGCTCTAAAATAAGCTAATGATGTTTGATTCACTTTGTAATTAAGCTGGTACATCCTCTCCCCTTGGGAAATAGTACATACTTCAGATTTATAAAGCTATGAAAAGGCAAAGCATGTCACACCTGAAACAACACTGTCTTTTGGTTTAAATGAAGATGTTTGCTGAGATAAGAATGCTTAGACTAGTTCAAAAAGACTGTCCTATCCTACTGCTTGGGGCCAAACCTACACAACCAGAAGCAAGCAAGCTAATGCCTGTTGTTCCATGGAGCTATTCAGTCTATAAATAGTAGATTTGTGAACCATTACTAGAGAAACTTCTAATGATGCAGCACTCCAAGTAGGTAGAGTGAGTTTTGTTTTTTTCTGAGAAGTCTAAGATCTATTCCAAATATTGGTTCAGGGCTTCCTGGGTATGTTACCCCTTGTATCAGCTGGAGTTCAACCAGAGAAGCAGAACTAGTAGGAGATGTATATTAAGAAATGTATTGTGGGGCTGACTAGACAAGCCCAAAGTTTGAAGGAAGGCAGGGTGGAACATTTGAGCATTAAGCAAAGCTGTTTCCCACAAGTTGAAATTTCATCTTCAGGGAAGCCTCGGCTCCTCTCTTAAGGATTCTGAATGGATTAGATCAGGTCCACCAAGGTTATCTAGGATAACCTCTTTTACTAAAATCAACTGATCACAGTTAAGTCACGTACAAAATACTTTCATAGCAACACCTATATTAGTGTTTGTTTGAATCACTGGGGATTGTAGCTTAGCCCACTTGATACTTCACACTGACCATCACACCCCTAAAGAAGAATTATAAACTTTTGTAGGCTTTAGCAACACAGAAGCAGTCTGCAAAGCTTCTTTGGATAAAAGTAAGCAAGAAAAAAGGAATCGTGGAAACCTCTCTTCTTGGCAGTATCTTTCCAATGAAGTATTTTGTAATTAATATGATCAGTTCTTCAAGTACAGCACTGATCCATCTTAAGTATTAGAATGCCTGTAACTGAAGTGTCTCAGGGTCTCCAGGGATTCATGACTGAACTGGACATATTCCCCAGAGAATCCCAGTCACAAAGTTCTGATTTTCCAGGACATCTTTTGCAAATTGACTAATGATCTTTGAGTAGTTAACATCAGAAAGATCCAAAGAATCTCTACCAGGGTAATCCCAGTGATATTACCATGGTCCCAGAAGATGTTTGCGCTAACCAGATTTCTAGAGCATGGACTAGAGACACCTCCCACGCTACACGACACCTGCACTAATAACATCAGGACACCTATGACAAAGACTGGTAGCTTAGGGTGTGACACTGGCCCTTGTAAAGACAGTCGGTCTGACATCCAGGGAGGTCACTAGCATAGATTTCTTCAGTAACATCCTTACCTTGTTGAATCCTCATGCCTGAAATTCTTTATGTAAATTTCAAAGTCTAACCTGAATTTGTATAATTTACTTTTCTGGAAATGTTATCTGGTTTAGCAATGATAGATCCATCATGCAGAATAAAAGAATATGTCCTGCCTATCTGCTTGGCTTATATCAGTCTCATTCGGAGCTGAGTTCTGAGTGGGATTTAAAATTTTACTGAATTTTCAACTATTCTCTTGCATTAACTCTAAATAAGTATGGTTATAAAATTAGAGAAATAACAAAAATTCTAAATACAAAGTTGGAACTAACATTGTACTTTCAAATGTATTATCCCTTCAGGTAGGCATTAGAGGCAAACAACTACATATTCCATGATCAAGTTGTTAACACGTTTCTTGAAATTTACTTGTTTAAATTTTCCTCAGAGACTGCATTAAATACTTACACATATTTTTGAATAGATAAATAAAATATACACCCATATAAATAAAATTTGAAGTCAAGGAAAGTTATCAAGTGAATAATTTTATCTTTGATCAATGAGTTATGAAGTTAAAGCTATATACAGGTATGTATCATTTAACTGTATCTTAAAACAATTTTCAAGAAGGATTTCCCCAGAAGTCTCTCCAGGTGTAATATACATATATACACTTACAGGAGTACAACATCAATTTGGATACATATTATTGGATATGGTTGTTTTAGAAAGTGATTTCATATGGGTAACACTTTTCTTAGGTATAATAAAATTGTTTATATCTAATTTAAAATTACCAATTCATTATCACTCTACTAGGGAGTGTGATGGGGCGAATTATTGGTAGAATGTTTTGTTGTTCACCCATATGCACCCACATGTCCTTCTAGATCCATGGCTGGGTTTTAATTTTCCATCTTCTTGTAATTGGGCTGGGTCCTGAGACTAGTTCTGGACAATAGGTTGTGGAAAGTGATATATGTAACTTACTGACAGTGATAGTACAAAGTCCACATACAACTTCAGTCCCTGTTCTGCTGCTGTGACCAAGCAGACCATGTGTTCCATAAGATGCCAATAAAATGTTGTACAACATATGGCACCCTGAGCTCTGTGTGACTATGTGCAGCCAAGCCCCCTCCAGCCCATTCTGGACATGTTGGGTGAAGAAATAACTTTTGTTTTGTTCAAGTATGGAGTAGTCTTTGTAGTTGCCTGTTAGCACATATAAGGATGAAAAACCAAGCCAGACTCATGTTGTAAGTATTTATATATTTTCTTACCTTATAATTTAAAGAATGTTGGGCATCATTTGATCCTGTGGTGAGACCTAATTCATGTATCAGTTCCATTCTCTCTTTTACTACCAGGCATCAATTATCAGGTGATCACTGACAGATAATAGAATTTTTGGGGTGAGTATTCAAAGGGACCTAGTTATTATTATGGTTAGGTGGTAGAAGACTGACTTCAAAGACCCATAACAGAACAAAAAGACCCATAAAATATAAAACTCTTTAGTTTACTAGGTTGATGCAGAATTAGATTATGCTTTAAAAGTCTTTCTGATTAGGAACTGGTTTTCCAAGATGTTCATCATCACTAATTACTAGAGAAAGGCAAATCAAAACTACAATGAGGTACCACCTCACACCAATCAGGATGGCCACCATTAAAAAGTCTACAAATAATAAATGCTAGAGAGGGTGTAGAGAAAAGGGAACTCTCTTACACTGTCGGTGGAAATATAAATTGGTGTAGCCACTATAGAGAATAGTAGGGAGGTTCCTCAAAAAACTAAAAATAGAGTTGCCATATGATCCAGCAATCCCACTCCTGGGCGTATACCTAGGCAAAACTATAATTTGAAAGGATACATGCACCTTATGTTCATAGCAGCACTATTCACAATAGCCAAGACATGGAAACAACCTAAATGTCCATTGACATATGAACGGGTAAAGAAGATGTGATATATATATATAGATAGATAGATAGATAGATAGATAGATAGAGAGAGATAGAGATATATAGATATATATACAATGGAATATTACTCAGCCATGAAAAAGAATGAAATAATGCTATTTGCAGCAACATGGATGGACCTAGAGGTTATCATACTAAGTGAAGAAAGTCAGAAAGAGAAGACAAATACCATATGATATCATTTATATGTGGAATCTAAAATAGGACACAAATGAACATATCTATGAAACAACAAACTCATAGATACAGAGAACAGACTTGTGGCTGCCAAGGGAGAGGAGGGAGACGAAGGCAAGGATTGGGAGTTTGGGATTAGCAGATGCAAACTCTTATATATAAGATGGATAAACAACAAGGTCCTATTGTATAGCACAGGGAACTATTATTCAATAGTCTGTGATAAACCATAATGGAAAAATATGAAAAAGAACATATATACATATAACTGAATCACTTTTCTACACAGCAGAAATTAACACAACATTGTAAATCAACTATACTTCAATAAAATTTTAAAAATTATGTCTAGGAATTGGTTTTCCAAATTTCAATTTAAATTGAATTCATAGGCAATGTCCTATCTCGTAGAAGATATCACCAAATTGGCCTGGAGGAAGATGGCGGAAGAGTAAGACGCGGAGATCACCTTCCTCCCCACAGATACATCAGAAATTCATCTACACGTGGAACAACTCCTACAGAACACCTACTGAACGCTGACAGAAGACCTCAGACCCCCCAAAAGGCAAGAAACTCCCCACATACCTGGGTAGGGCAAAAGAAAAAAAGAATAAACAGAGACAATAGGATAGGGACGGGACCTGCACCAGTGGGAGGGAGCCGTGAAGGAGGGAAGGTTTCTACACACTACAAGCCCCTTCGCGGGCGGAGACTGCAGGTGGCGGAGGGGGAAAGCTTCAGAGTAGCGGAGGAGAGCGGAACAACAGGGGTGTGGAGGGCAAAGCGGAGAGATTCTGGCACAGAGGACCGGTGCCCTCAGGCACACACCAGCCCGAGAGGCTTGTCTGCCCGGCCGCCGGGGCGGGCAGGGCTGGGAGCTGAGGCTCGGGTATCGGGTTTCAGTCGGAGCGCAGGGAGAGGACTGGGGCTGGCGGCAGGAAGAGAGCCTGAAGGGGTTAGTGCACCACGGCTAGCCCGGAGGGAGTCCTGGGAAAGGGTCTGGAGCTGCCGAAGAGGCAAGAGACTTTTTTCCCTTTTGTTTCCTGGTGCGCGAGGAGAGGGCATTAAGAGGGCTGCTTGGGGAAGCGCCGGAGACAGGCGCGAGCCGCGGGTAAGGTGCGGACCTCGGAGACGGGCGTGGGACGCTGGGGCTGCCGCCGCCGCCGCCGCCGCCGCCGCCGCTGCCGCCGCCGCCACCGCCGCCGTGGGGCCTGTGTGCGAGCGCGGGTCACTGTCCGCCCCGCCTTCCGGGGGGCCTGTGCACCCCGCCACTGCCGGGGTCCCGGAACCCGGGGACGGCTTTCCCGGGAAAGCGCACGGAGCGCCACGGGCTGCTGCAACGTCACGCCAGCCTCTGCCGCCGCAGGCCCGCCCCACACTGCGCGCCCCTCCCTCCCCTCTGCCTGAGTGAGCCAGAGCCCCCACATCAGCCGCTCCTTTAAAACCGTCCTGTCTGAGTGAAGAACGGACGCCCTCCGGCGACCTACGCGCAGAGGCGGGGCCAGGTCCAAGGCTGAGACCCGGGAGCTGTGAGAGCAGAGAAGAGACAGGGAAATCTCTCTGTGCAGCCTCGGAGGCAGCGGATTAAAGCTCCACGGTTCATTTGATGTGCCCTGCGTCTGTGGAGTGCATGAATGGACAGCGAATCATCCCAAATTGAGGAAGTGGACTTTGAGGACAAGATTTAAGACTTTCCCCCCTTTTCCTCTTTTTACAACGAATTATCCCAAATTGAGGAGGTGGACTTGGAGAGCAAGATTTTTGATTTTTCCCCCTGCTCTCTTTTTGTGAATGTGTATGTGTAATCTTCTGTGTAAGATTCTCTCTGTATAGCTTTGCTTCCACCATATGTCCCAGGGTTCTATCGGTCCGTTTTCTTTTTTCAATAATTACTTTTTAATTTTAATAATGCTACGATATTTCATACTTTATTCTATTTTACTTTACCTGCTCTTCCTTTTTTTCCTACCTTCCCTTCCTCCTTCCCTCCCTCCGCTCCTCCTTTCCTTCTTTCTTTTTCTTTCCTCCTTCCCTCCCTCCCACCCTTCTTCTTTCCACTTTCTTTTTCTTTCCTTCCTCCCTCCCTCCCTCCTGTCTTTCTTTCTTTCTTTCCTTCCTCCCTCCCTCCCTCCCTTCTTCCATTCACTCTTCCTTTTGCTTTCATTCCTCCCTCCCTCCCTCCTTTCTTTCCTTCTTTCTTTCCATCCTTCCTCCCTCCCTCCTTTCTTTCTTTCTTTCTTTCTTCCGTCCTTCCTTTCTTCCCTTCTTCCTTTCTTTCCCTCTCTCTTTCTTTCTTCTCCTAATTCTTTCTTTCTACTTTTTCTCCCTGTTATTCTGAGCCACGTGGATGAAAGGCTCTTGGTGCTGCAGCCAGGAGTCAGTGCTGTGCCTCTGAAGTGGGAGAGCCAACTTCAGGACACGGGTCCACAAGAGACCTCCCAGCTCCACATAATATCAAGCAGCGAAAATCTCCCAGAGATCTCCATCTCAACACCAGCACCCAGCTTCAGTCAACGACCAGCAAGCTACAGTGCTGGTCACCCTATGCCAAGCAACTAGCAAAGCAGGAACACAACCCCACCCATTAGCAGAGATGCTACCTAAAAACATAATAAGGCCATAGGCACCCCAAAACACACCACCAGACGTGGACCTGTCCACCAGAAAGACAAGATCGAGCCTCAACCACCAGAACACAGGCATTAGTGCCCCCCACCAGGAAGCCTACACAACCTACTGAAACAACCTTAGCCACTGGGGACAGACACCAAAAACAACGGGAACTACGAATCTGCAGCCTGCAAAAAGGAGACCCCAAACACAGTAACATAAGCAAAATGAGAAGACAGAAAAACACACAGCAGGTGAAGGAGCAAGATAAAAACCTACCAGACCTAACAAATGAAGAGGTAACAGGCAGTCTACACGAAAAAGAATTCAGAATAATGATGGTAAAGATGATCCAAGATTCTATTTCCCAGATCCAAAATCTTGGAAATAGAATAGACAAAATGCAAGAAACAGTTAACAAGGACCTAGAAGAACTAAAGATGAATCAAGCATCGATTAAAAACACAATAAATGAAATGAAAAATACTCTAGATGGGATCAATAGCAGAATAACTGAGGCAGAAGAACGGATAAGTGAGGTGGAAGATAAAATAGTGGAAATAACTGATGCAGAGTAAAATAAAGAAAAAAGAATGAAAAGAACAGAGGACAGTCTCACAGACTTCTGGGACAACATTAAACGCACCAACATTCGAATTATAGGGGTTCCAGAAGATGAAGAGAAAAAAAAAGGGACTGAGAAAATATTTGAAGAGATTATAGTTGAAAACTTCCCTAATATGGGAAAGGAAATAGTTAATCAAGTCCAGGAGGCACAGAGAGTCCCATACAGAATAAATCCAAGGAGAAATATGCCAAGACACATATTAATCAAACTGTCAAAAATTAAACACAAAGAAATCATATTAAAAGCAGCAAGGGAAAAACAACAAATAACACACAAGGGATTCCCCATCAGGTTAACAGCTGATCTCTCAGCAGAAACTCTGCAAGCCAGAAGGGAGTGGCAGGACATAATTAAAGTGATGAAGGAGAAAAACCTGCAACCAAGATTACTCTACACAGCAAGGATCTCATTCAGATTTGATGGAGAAGTTAAAATGTTTACAGACAAGCAAAAGCTGAGAGAGTTCAGCACCACCAAACCAGCTTTACAACAAATGCTAAAGGAACTTCTCTAGGCAAGAAACACAACAGAAGGAATATACCTACAATAACGAACCCAAAGCAATTAAGGAAATGGGAATAGGAACATACATATCAATAATTACCTTAAATGTAAATGGACTAAATGCTCCCACCAAAAGACACAGAGTGGCTGAATGGATACAAAAAGAAGGCCCATATATATGCTGTCTACAAGAGACCCACTTCAGACCTAGAGACACATACAGATTGAAAGTAGGGGATGGAAAAAGATATTCCATGCAAATGGAAATCAAAAGAAAGCTGGAGTAGCAATTCTTATATCAGACAAAATAGACTTTAAAATAAAGATTACTAGAAGAGACAAAGAAGGACACTACATAACGATAAAGGGATCGATCCAAGAAGAAGATATAACAATTGTAAATATTTATGCACCCAACATAGGAGCACCTCAATACATAAGGCAAATACAAACAGCCATAAAAGGAGAAATCGACTGTAACACAATCACAGTAGGGGACTTTAACACCCCACTTTCACCAATGGACAGATCATCCAAAATGAAAATAAATAAGGAAACACAAGCTTTAAATGATACATTAAACAAGATGGACTTAGTTGATATTTATAGGACATTCCATCCAAAAACAACAGAATACACATTTTTCTCAAGTGCTCATGGAACATTGTCCAGGATAGATCATATCTTGGGTCACAAATCAAGCCTTGGTAAATTTAAGAAAATTGAAATTGGATCAAGTATCTTTTCCGACCACAATGCTATGAGACTAGACATCAATTACAGGAAAAGATCTGTAAAAAATACAAAGACATAGAGGCTAAACAATACACTACTCAATAACGAAGTGATCATTGAAGAAATCAAAGAGGAAATAAAAAAATACCTAGAAACAAATGACAATGGAGACACGACGACCCAAAACCTATGGGACGCAGCAAAAGCAGTTCTAAGGGGGAAGTTTATAGCAATACAATCCCACCTTAAGAAACAGGAAACATTTCGAGTAAACAACCTGACCCTACACCCAAAGCAATGAGAGAAAGAAGGACAAAAAACCCCCAAAGTTAGCATAAGGAAAGAAATCATAAAGATCAGATCATAAATAAATGAAAAAGAAATGAAGGAAACGATAGCAAAGATCAAACTAAAAGCTGGTTCTTTGAGAAGATAAACAAAATTGACAAACCATTAGCCAGACTCATCAAGAAAAGAAGGGAGAAGACTCAAATCAATAGAATTAGAAATGAAAAAGGAGAAGTAACAACTGAGACTGCAGAAATACAAAAGATCATGAGAGATTACTATAAACAACTCTATGCCAATAAAATGGACAACCTGGAAGAAATGGACAAATTCTTAGATGTGCACAACCTGCCAAGACTGACTCAGGAAGAAATAGAAAATATGAATAGACCAATCACAAGCACTGAAATTGAAACTGTGATTAAAAATCTTCCAACAAACAAAAGCCCAGGACCAGATGGCTTCACAGGCGAATTCTATCAAACATTTAGAGAAGAGCTAACACCTATCCTTCTCAAACTCTTCCAAAATATAGCAGAGGGAGGAACACTCCGAAACTCATTCTACGAGGCCACCATCACCTTGATACCAAAACCAGACAAGGATGTCACAAAGAAAGAAAACTACAGGCCAATATCACTGATGAACATAGATGCAAAAATCCTCAACAAAATACTAGCAAACAGAATCCAACAGCACATTAAAAGGATCATACACCATGATCAAGTGGGGTTTATTCCAGGAATGCGAGGATTCTTCAATATATGCAAATCAATCAATGTGATACACCATATTAACAAGTTGAAGGAGAAAAACCATATGATCATCTCAATAGATGCAGAGAAAGCTTTCGACAAAATTCAACACCCATTTATGATAAAAACCCTGCAGAAAGTAGGCATAGAGGGAACTTTCCTCAACATAATAAAGGCCATATATGACAAACCCACAGCCAACATTGTCCTCAATGGTGAAAAACTGAAACCATTTCCACTAAGATCAGGAACAAGACAATGTTGCCCACTCTCACCACTCTTATTCAACCTAGTTTTGGAAGTTTTAGCCACAGCAATCAGAGAAGAAAAGGAAATAAAAGGAATCCAAATTGGAAAAGAAGAAGTAAAGCTGTCACTGTTTGCAGATGACATGATACTATACATAGAGAATCCTAAAGATGCTACCGAAAAACTACTAGAGCTAATCAATGAATTTGGTAAAGTAGCAGGATATAAAATTAATGTACAGAAATCTCTGGCATTCCCGGGCCTCCCTGGTGGCGCAGTGGTTGAGAGTCCGCCTGCCGATGCAGGGGATACGGGTTCGTGCCCCGGTCTGGGAGGATCCCATATGCCGCGGAGCGGCTGGGCCCGTGAGCCATGGCCGCTGGGCCTGCGCGTCCGGAGCCTGTGCTCCGCAACGGGAGAGGCCACAACAGTGAGAGGCCCGCATACCGCAAAAAGAAAAAAAAAAAAAAAAAAAAAAGAAATCTCTGGCATTCCTGTACACGAATGATGAAAAATCTGAAAATGAATCAAGAAAACACTCCCATTTACCATTGCAACAAAAAGAATAAAATATCTAGGAATAAACCTACCTAGGGAGACAAATGACCTGTATGCAGAAAATTATAAGACACTGATGAAAGAAATTAAAGATGATACAAATAGATGGAGAGATGTACCATGCTCCTGGATTGGAAGAATCAATATTGTGAAAATGACTCTACTACCCAAAGCAATCTACAGATTCAATGCAATCCCTATCAAACTACCACTGGCATTTTTCACAGAACTAGAACAGAAAATTTCAAAATTTGTTTGGAAAAACAAAAGACCCCGAATAGCCAAAGCAATCTTGAGAACGAAAAACGGAGCTGGAGGAATCAGGCTCCCTGACTTCAGACTATACTACAAAGCTACAGTAATTAAGACAGTGTGGTACTGTCATAAAAACAGAAAGATAGATCAGTGGATCAGGATAGAAAGCCAAGAGATAAACCCACACACATATGGCCAACTTATCTTTGATAAAGGAGGCAGGAATGTACAGTGGAGAAAGGTCAGCCTCTTCAATATGTGGTGCTGGGAAAACTGGACAGGGACATGTAAAAGTTTGAGATTAGATCATTCCCTAACACCATACACAAAAATAAGCTCAAAATGGATTAAAGACTTAAATGTAAGGCCAGAAACTATCAAACTCTTAGAGGAAAACATAGGTAGAACACTCTATGACATAAATCACAGCAAGATCCTTTTGGACCCACCTCCTAGAGAAATGGAAATAAAAACAAAGATAAACAAATAGGACCTAATGAAACTTCAAAGCTTTTGCACAGCAAAGGAAACCATAAACAAGACCAAAAGACAACCCTCAGAATGGGAGAAAATATTTGCAAATGAAGCAACTGACAAAGGATTAATCTCCAAAATTTATAAGCAGCTCATGCAGCTCAATAGCAAAAAAACAAACAACCCAATCCAAAAATGGGCAGAAGACTTAAATAGGCATTTCTCCAAAGAAGATATACAGACTGCCAACAAACACATGAAAGAATGCTCAACATCATTAATCATTAGAGAAATGCAAATCAAAACTACAATGAGATATCATCTCACACCAGTCAGAATGGCCATCATCAAGAAATCTAGAAACAATAAATGCTGGAGAGGGTGTGGAGAAAAGGGAACACTCTTGCACTGCTGGTGGGAATGTGAATTGGTACAGCCACTATGGAGAACAGTATGGAGGTTCCTTAAAAAACTAAAAATAGAACTACCATATGACCCAGCAATCCCACTACTAGGCATATACCCTGAGAAAACCATAATTCAAAAAGAGACATGTACCAAAATGTTCATTGCAGCTCTATTCACAATAGCCCGGAGCTGGAAACAACCTAAGTGTCCATCATCGGATGAATGGATAAAGAAGATGTGGCACATATATACAATGGAATATTACTCAGCCATAAAAAGAAACGAAACTGAGCTATTTGTAATGAGGTGGATAGACCTAGAGTCTGTCATACAGTGTGAAGTAAGTCAGAAAGAGAAAGACAAATACCGTATGCTAACACATATATACGGAATTAAAAAAAAAATGTCATGAAGAACCTAGGGGTAAAACGGGAATAAAGACACAGACCTACTTGAGAATGGACTTGAGGATATGGGGAGGGGGAAGGGTAAGCTGTGACAGAGCGAAAGAGAGGCATGGACATATACACACTACCAAACGTAAGGTAGATAAATAGTGGGAAGCAGCCGCAGAGCACAGGGAGATCAGCTCGGTGCTTTGTGACCGCCTGGAGGGGTGGGATGGGGAGGGTGGGAGGGAGGGAGATGCATGAGGGAAGGGATGTGGGAACAGATGTATATGTATGACTGATTGACTTTGTTATAAAGCAGAAACTAATAAAAAAAAAAGACACATGCAAAAAAAAAAAAGATATCACCAAATTTACTTAAGCCAATTTTCACTAATGTATTTTAAAAAAATGAACAAACATCACCACACTGAAAGAAGGGCCCTGGCAATAAATGGAGATAATCTGTGATGGGAGGCATCGTTTAGGATACCCGAGGTCCAGCATAAATTCCAGTCTTGTTCCAAGTTGACACTCCTGTGTGGAAACTGACACTTTGCAAACACGATGTGTCATGAGGACAGAAGGGAAGGGCTCAAAAAGAACTGAAGAAGCAAGAGAGAAAATGGGATGGCATCCACATGTGCCTATTTTATAATTTTTGAGATATAGCTCACTGTCCATACTGCCTTTCATTCTATTATTGTGGTTTTCTTTATCTCCAGCCTCTAGGTCTCCATGAAGCATTCTTAAAAAACACTTAATCCACTTTATTTCACTAAGGATGCTAATGAAGATTCAACAGCACAAACTAGTAATTATAGCCCCACTTTCAAATCCCTTTTCACACATTTTGCTCTTCAAACTGCCTCTTGATAGCCACAGTTTTTAAATGGCCAGATTAGGAACACTTTGACCCTAATAAATTTGTGAATATTTTCCATTATTTCATCAGTGGTTATGCTAACCCTCTCCCTCTAGTTGGAGAGAGATATTAGATTTCATGAGACTGTTTTAATGTATTTAAACAGCTTTTAAAATCAAATTGCAATTATTTGCTATATAATGACCTAACCAAAAGAAGCTATAGATATTAAAATTGCATCAGAAAATACATTCATAAGATAGTCAAGAAAAGCATTGCTTCTATTTTTGGAAAGACACTCTTTGAGCTAAAGTGAAAATGTTATTGTCTTAATGGTTCTGTTTTTATTTTAACAGAAATGATCTTTATGAATTTACAACTGTTGGCTATATAAATGGAGCAATTCAAGCACATACCAAAGCATCAAAATTAAAATAATTAAATAGTCATGATCATAGTCAGTGAGAAGGAGCCAAAAACTTCAGCAGAAGTCACATACCTAATGACACATAAGTTTGTTCAAATAAATAAATGTGAGTTCCCAGATATTGTAGAGACGGGTACTAATTTTGAGAAATGCACACTGACCTATAATACCTTTGGCTGCCTAAACATAACGAGAGGACAGCATTCCGAAGTCAACTGTGCCAGAAAATAAAGCAATTTCCAGTATTTTTATTTTTAGTCTTTGTTTCAAGACCATCTTTTGGAAATCTGTAGTGACATGTAAGAGAAGGTTATATAGCATTCACGAGTAATCAATTCAAAATATCCTTGAAAGGTTCTAATTTGTTTCAAAGTCCCTGAAAGTCACTGTCAAACTCAAGGTTATTATAGAGTTATGAAATGATGAGATAACCTCCTTTTGCATTAGTCTGTCGGGGCTGCCATAACAAAATATCACAGACTGGGTGGCTTAAACAACAGAAGTTTATTTTCTCACAGTTCTGGAGGCTAGAATTCCAAGATGAAGGCATTGGAAGGTTCTCGTTTCTCCTGAGGCCCTTCTCCTTGGTCTGCAGTTGGCCACTTTCTTATGTGTCTTCACGTGTTCTTTCTTTTTCTGTGCACTCACCTCCCTGGTGTCTCTTCCTCTTTTGATAAGGACATCAGTCACACTGTATTGGATTAGGACCCACCCATATGACCTCATTTAACTTTAATTGTTCTTTAAAGGCCCTGTCTCCAAATCCAGTCACATTAGGGTTTGTGGCTTCAACATATGAAATTGGTGGGGGACACAATTTAGTCCATAACACTTTTCAAATAAAATATTAAGAAATCTGCTCTGACCTTCCAAATCAGAAAAGATGTAAAAATAAATTCTACTTCTCCACACATGTTTTAACATACTTCACAAATTTGTCAGTTTCCTTTCAATTAAAGGAAGAAGCAAACATACAGTCCTAAGAAGGGTGCATAAAAATATTGGGTATTTAAAAAATAGTGGTTATAGTTGTAATGATAAGGGGACAAAGCTCTTTTGAAGGATGAAATTCCAGATTCCCAGAAAAATTTTTCCTGTGGGGTGGGAGGGGAAGTGCGGAGAGGCGGCCCTACCATGTGCAGCAGATGCTGTCCGAGCTCTGGCCATAACCCCTGGATCTTCCTTCGTGTTCCAGTGTCTGTATGAGTATTCCTGGGCACTTTTTACAGGAAAGTGACTATCCAAGCAGATAAGCAATTTTGGGAAATTAGCTGCCTTATTCCACATCCCCAGCATTTCTCACATGGGCTCTGTGGAGCTGCAACAATTCTTAGATAGGTGCTTAGCAGCTTCCAGAGTTCCACATGGGATTAAGCCTCAGTTGTCCTCTATGGTAGATGGCTTAATACTGTACCCTTTATTGGCTAGTTTCCCTTTCCTATATCTCTCTCCATCATCCCCTGTATTCCACAGGTAAAGTACTTGTACTTAAATCCTTGTAGCAGAAATCTGCTTCTGGGGAAACCCAGTATAAGATCTTATGGTCAATGTTTATTGAAGTATTGTTCACAATATTCAAGACATGGAAACAACCTAAATGTCTGCCAAGGGATGAATGGATAAAGAAGATGTGGTATATATATTGTATACAATGGAGTGTTGTTCAGCAATGAGAAAGAAGGAAAGCCTGCCACTTGCAACAACATGGATGGACCCTAAGGGCATTACAGTTAGTGAGATAAGCCAGACAAAGACAAACACTGTATGATATCATTTATGTGGAATATAAAAAAAACCAAACTCAAAGAAACAGAGAGTAGAATGCTGGTTTACAGAGGCTGGGTGGGGTGGGAGAGGAATTGAAGAGATGTTGTTAAAGGGTACAAACTTGCAACTGGAAGATGAATAAGGTCTGGACATCTAATGCACAGAGTAGTAATTATGGTCAACAATATTGTGTGATATACTTCAAAATTTCTAAGAGATTGGATCTTAAATGTTCTCACCACAAAAAAAGAAATGATAATTACATGATGTGATAGAATTGTTAGGTAGTAATCGGTATAATATATAAATATATCAAATCAGCTCAAAACAACAGACAAAGGATTAATCTCGAAAATATACAAACAGCTCATAGAGCTCAATATCAAAAAAAACAAACAATCCAATTAAAAAATGGGTGGAAGACCTAAATAGACATTTCACCAAGGAAGACATACAGATGGCCAAGAGGCACATGAAAAGATGTTCAACATCATTAATCATTAGAGAAATGCAAATCAAAACTACAATGAGGTATCACCTCATGCCGATCAGAATGGCCATTATAAAAAAATCTAGAAACAATAAATGCTGGAAAGGGTGTGTTGTAAAAGGAACCCTCTTGCACTGTAGGTGGGAATGTAAATTGATACAACCACTATGGAAAACAGTATGGAGGTTCCTTAAAAAACTAAAAATAGAACTACCATATGACCCAGCAATCCCACTACTGGGCATATACACTGAGAAAACCGTAATTCAAAAAGAGTCATGTACCACAATGTTCATTGCTCTATTTACTATTGTAAATAGTCAGGACATGGAAGCAACCTAAGTGACCATCAACAGATGAATGGATAAAGAAGATGTGGCACATATATACAATGGAATATTAGCCATAAAAAGAAATGAAATTGAGTTATTTATAGTGAGGTGGATGGACCTAGAGACTGTCATACAGAGTGAAGTAAGTCAGAAAGAAAAAAACAAATACTGTATGCTAACACATATATATGGAATCTAAAAAAAAAAATGGTACTGATGAACCTAGTTGTAGGGCACGAATAAAGATGTAGACATAGAGAATGGACTTGAGGACACGGGGTGGGAGGGGGAAGCTGGGGCGAAGTGAGAGTAACATCGACATATATACACTACTGAACGTAAAATAGATAGCTACTGGGAAGCAGCAGCATAGCACAGGGAGATCAGGAGATCCGTGCTTTGCGAAGACCTAGAGGGGTGGGATAGGGAGGGTGGGAGGGAGGCTCAAGAGGGAGAGGATATGGGGACATATGTATGCACATGGCTGATTCACTTTGTTATACAACAGAAACTAACACAGTATTGTGAAGCAATTATACTCCAATAAAGATCTATTAAAAAAAAAGCACATCAAAACATATCCACAATGTGTTTCACAGGATGATTCTAATCATAAACAACAGAGCTTAGTAGTAAACACCATGAACTTGGGATGGAAATCTTGTCCTGCCATGCACCTAACTTTATACATATTATTTAATCTCTCTTGATCTCAATTTTCTCTTCTGTAATGTAGAATAACATATCTTTCTTGAAGACATTGAGAAGAATAAATAATTTGATTCATGTAAAGTGAATAGCAAAGTAGCTGGCACACAGAAAATGCTCATCGTGGTTACCTGAACCGGGAAGAAAGTGACATCAGTAAAAATCCATCTTTGTAGGATGCATGGCTTAGAAACTCTTTGAAAGTCACTAAAAAGCAGGAGCTCTTTGAGATGTAGAAGGCATGGGTGACAAGAGGAGGCTCAAATGTTAGCATAGACACAGAACTTTGTAAAATACTGCCCATTAATCCACTGATCTGGAAAGAAGCATTAATTCCCTTTGAGAAAGTGTTATTCCCCTCTAGCCTATACCCTACCTATATCCCTACAGGTGTAAAAAGTCTACAGGCATACTTCATTTTATCGTGCTTCACAGACACTGCATTTTTTTACAAATTGAAGAGTTGTGGCGACGCTGCATCACAAGCAAGTCTATCGGTGCCATTTTTCCAACAGCATTTGGGTCTCTGTATCACATTCTGGTAATTTTCTCAATATTTCCAACTTTTTGCCTGCGTATTCCTCACCAGCCAAAGTTCTTCATAAACTTCTCCAGATAATTACCTACATGCCTCACCTCCACTTGCTGACATCACATCACTCCTCACATCACTCCAACCTGAGTTGCACCCACCCCCATCCACCAACCACTTCAATGAATCTGCTTCAGCCAAGATTACTAAATTGTTCTGGGACCCATTCAAAACTGGAGAACTTGAGCTTGGAAATGGAGTTTGGACAATGCAACTTACCTTTGTATGTCTCTGTATGTCCATTTATGGGTTGTACCCACGGACCAGATCAGCCTGTTCCAGACCTTAGGCTTAGGTAAACCCTAAGCTTTAGCCAAGCTTAGGCTTCCAGTTAAAGAATATTTCATGGTCTCATCAGTATCCTAAGTGCTTGTTTGTTTTTTTAGTTCATCTAAGGAGCAGATACTGAGGTGGGATTACATGTGCAAAGATGATATTACACAGGAAACGCCTGAGTAAGAGAAGATGATCTCTCATGGTCTCCCCTCCTCCAGCCACCCCATGCTGCACACAAATGCACATACACTCCAGGGTCACCCAGAGCTGGTCTTCTGTGCTTTTACTCCACCCTTCAATTCTTTAAGTGCTGACATCTCTGTATAGTCTCCCCATCACCCTGAAATTAACTGGACTGTGGGAAGGGTGGGAGAGTTGACCTTAAACATTCTCTCCGAGGAGCAGAATTCCCACTCGACTGTGAGTAATTCCTCAGTGTTCTTATCCTTCCCTGCAGCCCTAGCACATGGTGTAGGGGTTGGCATAAGGTGGGGGTCAGTGATTGCTGGAACAATCTGGCAATCAAGTTCCCCAAATGTGGGTCACCTTAAAACTTCCGTCACATAAGAATTACCAGAAATTATTGAGGAAGAGGCAGAAATGGCCTAGGGAATGAATCATGTGCCCAACACAAAATCCTTCTCAGCTTTGTGCCAGGAGCTCAAGCTTCAGTCTGGGGGGCTCCTTCAGCTGGGCCAGTTCCAGGTGTATTTCAGAAGCAGGGCCGCTCACAACTGTTGCATGCGAATGTGTGTTTTTCATTTCACTGGCTTTCAGAGCTTCCACATAGCCTGGAGTTCCTTTCACTTAGTAGAAGGCACTTGGATTTTTTCACTTTTTGGTAATTATCAAAAAGGTGCTATAAACATTCACATACAGGTTTTTGTGTGAACATGTTTTTGTTTATTTTGGACAAATACCTAGGAGTGGGACTAAAGGACCATATGGAGTAAGTGTATGTTTAACTTTTTTTTTTTAACAAGGGTTTTCAAGTAAACCATGTGGGTTGGAAGCTGCTGCAAATACTGCCTGAAATAGTCTCAGTTCTTGCTTCTTAAAAGATTGCAGATTATTCTCCTTAATATTTTAAATGCAAAGAAACCTCAATTCTTTTTTTTTTTTTGCACTTCCTTTTTTTACTTTTGCCTGTTGAAACCTCTCACTTATTTCTCCCACCACCTAACAACCTGTTTTCTATATCTATGAACTTGGTATTTTTTTGTTTGTGTGGGTTTTTGGTTTGTTTCTTTTGCTTTTGACTCCTCATATAAGAGAAATCATATGGTAGTAGTCTTTTTCTGTCTGACTTACTTCACTTATCATAATGCCATCAAGGTCCCTCTATGTTGTTGCAGATAAAAAACTTTCATTCTTTTTTATAGCTTAATAATATTCCACTGTATATATGTACCAGTGGACACTTAGGTTGTTTCTGTATCTCGGCTACTGTAAATAGTGCGGCAATGAACATGGAGTGCATGTATCTTTTCGAGTTAGTGTTTTTGCTTTCTTTGGATAGATTCCCAGAAGTGGAATTGCTGGATCATATGGTAGTTCTATTTTTGATTTTTTGAGGGCCTTCTATACTGTTTTCCATATTGGCTGCACCAATTTACATTCCCACCAATAGAGCACAGGGGTTTCCTTTTCTCCACATCCTCGCCAAAATTGGTCATAATGTAATGGAATAGCCATACTAACAGGTGTGAGGTGATAACTCATTGTGTTTTTTATTTGCATTACCCTAATGATTAATGATGCTGAGCATTTTTTCATGTACCTGATGGCCATCTGTATGTCTTCTTTCAAAAGATGTCTATTCAGATATTCTGCCCAATTTTTAATCAGATAGTTTGTTTCTTTGTTTTTTGCTATTGAGTTGTATGTGTTCTTTATATTATATATTTTTGATATTAGCCCCTTATCAGATATATGATTTGCAAATATTTTCTCCCACTCAGTAGGATGCCTTTTCATTTTGTTGATGAATTTCTTTGCTGTGCAGGAGCTTTTTAGTTTGATGTCATCCCGCTTGTTTATTTTTGCTTTAGTTGCTTTTGCTTTTGGTGTCAAATTGAAAAATTCATTGCCAAGATCAATGTCAAGGAGCTTACTGCCTACCTTTTCTTCTAGGAGTTTTATGGTTTCAGGTCTCATGTTCTTTAATTCATTTTGAATTAAATTTTGTGTTTTGTGTAAGACAGTGGTTGAGTTTCATTCTTTTACTTGTGGCTGCCCAGTTTTCCAACACCATTTATTGAAGAGAATATCCTTTTCCCACTGTATAGTCTTGGCTCCCTTGATGTAAATTAATTGACCATAAATACATGGGTTTATTTATGGGCTTTCCATTCTCTTCCACTGATCTATGTGTCTGTTCTTAATGCCAATAGCATACTGTTTCAATTACTATAGCTTTGTAATATACAGTTGAACCTTGAACAATGTAGGGGTTAGGGGCACCAGCTCCCCATCCCCAATAGTGGAAAATTCAAGTATGACTTTGTAGTCAGCTCTCTGTATCCAAGGTTCCATATCTGTGGATTCAACCAACTGCAGGTCCTGTGGTACCATAATACTTATTTACTGAAAAGAATCTGTGTATAAGTTGATCTACACAGTTCACACCCATGTTGTTCAAGAGTCAAGTATAGTTTGAAATGATGCTTCCAGCTTTGTTCTTCTTTCTCAAGATAACTTTGGCTATTTGAATTTTTTTGTGATTCCATACATATTTTGGAATTATTTGTTCTATTTCTTTAAAAATTGCCATTGAGATTTTGATAGGGATGGTAATCCCTATCAATCTGTAGATTGCTTTGGGTAGAATGGACCTTTTAACAACACTGATTCTTCCAATCCATGAGCAAAGGATATCTTCTCATTTATTTGTGTCTTCTTCAATTTCTTTTGTTAATGTCTTATAGTTTTTAACATACAGGTCTTTCACCTCCTTGGTTAAGTTTATTTCTAGGTATTTTATTCCTTTTGATATGTTTGACTTGTTAAGAAGAGATGGCCCCTTTATATTCAGCATGCTTCCTAAGGATGTGTCAATCCAAGAAAGTATAGTGGAACTCCAGCCCTTTCTGGGCTAACATTTATATATAAAGGAATTCTAATCTAGAATATTTGAATGATAATAAAGCCACTGGAGTGAAAAAAATGTTGCATATATATAATAGATGAACAATGGATAATTCTTTTGCAGGTGGGATTGAGAACAGAAATGGATGGGGTTCAATGTAAAAGGAAAGACGTTTAAATTTTCTTATCTCTTGGGTATTGGAAGTAAGGGTGGCTAACTACAGATATTTTGGGAGGTGGAAGAGGGAAGAAGGAGGATTTTTGATACTGCCTCTCACTCTCTCTGCACCCACTAGAGTTGAATGAGGCAACTGAGATTGACAAAGTACTTTGCATAGAATACTAGAGATGTGGAATATTTCTTTCTGTGGGGAATAAGGACATGGATTGATTACAGATAAATCAAAGACTAGAAAGGTGTTCTAAGACCTTAAAATATTTAGACATCAAACATTTTTAATGGTGAAAATCAGCAGAGGTTTAGAGAAAAGCAGAGCACAATGGACAGCGAGAGTCCAGGTAAGTAATCAGTGGTCAAGAGAGCTTCAGGAGTTGAAGGGTTGCACAAAACACAAAGGAGAATGGACACATCACATGGGAGTCTACTAATTAAGATATCAATTAGGATTCATGCCACCTTTCTCAGACCTAGAATATATTTTCTGACTGCTGTTAAGGTTTAACCTAACTCAAACATTGGCACCAAAGAGATGCAGCAACTAGTGACAGTGAATATGGACATTTTCATGTGTGTCGATGGAAGAATAGGAGCTGTTTTATATACAGAGATGTGCAAGCTTCAAATCTTAGTCTTGTCACTTGTTAGGTCTATACCTTAGATCCTGCTACTTAAATCATCTCATTCTATGTTTCCTTATCTGTAGAATTGGAATGCTAATATCTACCTCAAAGTGTTGATGTAATAGTTAGGTGAAACAACACAAACAGAATAGTTTTTTTGAAAATAAATATCACTTCCTTTAATAACCTTAAAATATTAAAATGATTGAAGTACTAACTAATAATGGTTCCAGAATTTCCATTTTGAGTGCCTGTAGACATCACCCTGGATGGGAGGCTGGAGGCTAAGAAACTTCTCCTGGAAAGTCACTTGTAGCAGGCATGCTGTTTTTTCATAGATGTTTTATTTATTTGCGTTGTCTTTGGATGGCTGAATGGCTAGAGATAACAGGAAGTGCTAAAGCATCCCTAAGTTTGCAAGCCTCCCCTGCACTGCTATTGGTGCTAAAGTTTGTTGCTTTGTGGAATGGAATGTATCTCACCATTTTTATAGACCCTAGCTGGTAGTAAATGAATGTACCAGTCAAAGGTCAAGGCTATAGTTACACTGCATGCTTGCTGAAAGCCCAAGCTGGTGACAACTATTAAATCATCCTGTAGACAAAGATTCCAAGAGGGAAATGAAAGGTTAGAAGTGCTGCTTATTAAATTCCTGAAATCATGGCTTCCTGTGACTTGTGGTCATAAGCCTCAATGACTACAGCTGATAGTTCTGAATTTTCTCAACAGACCTTTCTAGGAGGCATTCAGGAGAGTGACTGAGTAACTTCTGACTGTGGATTCTGAGTATTTTTATGAGCAGTCCTTGGGCTGCTGTAAATCAACTCATAAAGTAAGAAATTCTCCTCTGAAAGCAAATCAAAGGCTCTAAAGTATATGGTCAAAATTTAACTCTGAAATGAGATTAAAAACAGTCTCCTAAAACCTATTCGTAGAGTTTGAGTGAATCAGACATTTGGAAAAATCTGAATATCAGAGAACAATCCACCAATCCTTCCCAGGAAGAAAACAACTGTAATAATACAGAATCTGAATTTTACCATTTATCTACAAGGTTAGCTTTTAAATAAGGATTGCACAGTATTAAAGAAAAGGAAGTACTTACATCATACATTTATGCAATTTAAGGCCTTATAATAAGGGCATCACAATGTAATTGAGAAGGACCTCTAGAGGGTTTATGCCTAACATCTAGTTGCCAAAAGCAAGTAAAAGAGAACATTTAATGTTTCAGGGATTTTGCTCTACTTTTATTGCTGGCTGGGGGCAAATCGGTCAACTCTGATGTTTGCATAAATAGATTGTAAAAGGTTTTGACATTTCCTCTTCGTCCCTTTTTCTCTTACTCATCTTTCTGGTATGAAAAATGCTTTATGATACTACCTGATATCTTCAGTTTTCCCAATCAGGATTTAAGAAATCCTCAAAGTGAATTTGAGTATTAACTAAATATGATTCTAAAATTTGTCATTGTTATGTTTGCCAGGCTGTTTGCACTTATTTAACAAGCTGAGCAGATATTTACTTTCTCCCTCACTGTTTCATAAATCTCCCCTGAAACTGAGCTTAGTTATGATGATGAATGATCCCAGGTGGAGTATGGTCAGATGTATATAATGAGCTCCAAAGGAACACTCAAAATTAATTTCATTCCTTTGTACTCCTATTTGTATTAGTAATAACTATTATCTCTGGGTAATTTTTCCTAACTTGAGTACATATAGTCTTTCTCTGTTTGTTGATAGTTTTGTACTTGTTCTAATTGAATTTCCCTTTTTCATTTATTGTATCATATTTTTACAGACTATTTCACAATACACCTTTTTTTTCTATTCCACAACGAGATTTTGAATTTCTTCCATGTAGCCACAAGATCTCACTTATCTTAAATTCTAAGAACTTAGTTCCTAGCCCAAGAAAGATACTCAACTGATTTTTGATTAGTAATTAACTGAATTATCAAAATAAGTTGATATTATATTCAAAGTAAATGCAGATTTCAAAGTAATAATAAATAACTTTTCAATGTTTCTTTCAAAGTAATGTCCAATTATATTTTGGTCAATTACTTCTTAATTAAGTTGAGACACTGAACCTTGTTAATCAATGACAGCTCACTGAGAGGAAAGTGTTTGGTGTTGAGAGGAAAGGTTTGAATTAGTGGGAAATTAGAATATTATCTTTTGCGTGCTATAACGATAAGCAGTTAATGAAGAAGAGAGCTATTTTCAGGAGTACAAATAGAAATCTGATTCAGGTACTTGCTGATTTTCTTTCTTTTTAGTTATGTCCGGCACCAAGAGGTTGCTCATGGTGTACTATCAATGTCACAGTTGCTGCATGTTGGTATTATTGTTATTTTTTAGTAATAGTAACAATGGATTCAAACCAATTCATCTATATGCTCTCCCTCAGTACTGCTGGTGACCAGGAGAGATGGAGTTGGTGTCTGAGATTAACTATATAGACTTCGCCCATAGGTAGAGCAAATCTAAGTGTAATCTAATGCAGAAGAGCATTTAAGTAGGGAATTCACTATTATCTTGTTCTGAAACCTAGACAATGGTTTTAACAATGTATCAATCCTCTTCAAAAATAGTGCTCAAAACATTATGGCTTTAGAAGAAAATAAGCAAATGAATGATAAATTTGAGTACATATGAGTGGTACAGTTCTTTAAAATGCCACAAGAAACACCAAAGACATGATCTATCAGGAAAATATTTGAAATACACATATGAGCAATGGGTAAATTGTTTGAATTCACAGAGTTTATATAAACCAATAAGAAAACAAACCTAGTATAAATATAATATGAATATTATATAGAGAGAAATACAGCAGAAAAAATAAAAAATTATGGACAAGAGATATGGATAAATGAATCTCAGAAAATATACAAATGGACAAGCAAATGAATAAATGGTAAATTTTACTTAAAACTAAAGGAATACAAAACAAATCAAAAAAGTGATGTTTTAAATCTATAAATATATTGCCAAAAGTAATATGTTTGGTATTATTTCTTATAGAAAAGACCAAGGGATAATAGGGCTCTCATACTTTGGTAGGAGAGTAAATTGGTTTCATATATTATATTTAGAGACTAAGTTGACATTTAACAAAACCAAAAATCCACACAGATTTTGACATATTTTTAGTGATTCATTCTGCAGTCATTCTTACAAAATAACACCAAGATAGAATATACCTTATGTCAGCATTTTTAGTTATCAGAAAAACCTGAAAATATCTTCATTTTCCACGAATTAACCTAGTTAGATCCGGATTTTCAAATGCCCCCTCCCTAGTTTTCTGTCAATTTAGCGTTTGTCACTCTTAAAAATATCTTGCTTTAGGTGATACATTATATGGTCACCCCTCCAATATGGAAATGGTTAAATAAATTATGAAAGACAATTGGCACACATGAGTCTAATTTTACATTTTATACTTTTCTATACTATTTGAATTTCTGCCATGTGTATGTACTACTTTTATTCTTAAATATTTTTTGTAAAATATATGAAACTTATTATCTGAAATTCCATGAATGGGAATGATCTTTTATATGTTCCTACACAAACTATTGGAAATCACTGTTTTTATGGTTACTTTCACTGGAGGTAATACTTCCTGCTGAACCCTAAGTTTATAATCCTCTGATTTTGATGTCAACAGAATTCTAGTGAGTTAGGTTTTAATTATTTTATTGAACACATGTGATTTATTCTATATAGGGCAATATCAAATCTCTTAGTTTGGTATTAGTGTAATGCTTGCTAATTTCATGAGCAGGATGTTAATGATATCTAAATGAAGAAGTTTTATGCCTGAAATAAAATTCTCAATTTAAACTTAGGTCATTTGGTGCTAAGTATTATGCTGAAAATCAGAAGACGTAGTTAGAAGGAAAAGCTCAGCAACCCCTTAATATGGCCTTGAAAGAGACTAGAATTGAAAGGATAAAATGGCCGAGAGGCTCCTTCACAACACTCAAGCCATATTCATTGTTAATAGTGAAGGTGTCAGAGTCAAGCTGCAAGGGTTCAAATCCTGACTCTTATCACTTAGAAATTATGTGACTCTGGGCAACATAGTTAACTTCTCTGTATCTGAAATTCTTTATGTATAAAATCAGAATAGTAACTGTTATAGACTTCATGTTTGTGCCTTCCTGAAAATTCATACGTTGAAACCTTAATCCTCAGTGTGATGGTGTTTGGAGATGAGGCATTAGCAGGTCATTAGGTCGTGAGGGTGGGGCTCCCATGATAGAATTAATGTCCTTAAAGGAAGAGACAGGAGAGAGCTGGCTAGCTTGTGCTCTCTCTCCATCCCCAGCCACCTGCAAACCAGGAAGAGGGCTCTCGCCATGAACCTAATCGTCTGGCACCTTGACTTTGAACATTTCAGGCTCTAGAACTGTAAGAAATAAATGTTTGTTGTTTAAGCCATTCAGTCTATGTTTTCTGTATAGCAGCACATGTTAAGACAGTAACTATATCTAATTCATAGATGTATTCATTTCCTATGGCTGCTGTTTTAACAAATTACCATAAATTCAGTGATTTAGAACATCACAAGTTTATTCCCTTTTAGTCTGGGGGTCAGAAGTCAGAAATGGGTTTCACTGAGACCAGAATCAAGGTATTAGCAGGGCTATGTTTCCTCTTTAGGCTCTATGGGAGAATCTGATTCCTTGCTTTTTCCCGCTTCTAGAGTTACATTCCTTGGCTCATCCATCTTAAAGTTAGCAGTGTAGCATCTCTCTTTCTGACTCTGCTTCCATCTGTTTCCATCACACAGCCTTCTCTTCTGTGTAGTCATATCTCCCTTTATCTCCCTCTCATAAAGACACTTACAGTGCATTTAGAGCCTCCCCCCAGATAATCCAGGGTAATCTCCTTATCACAAGATCCCTAATTTAATCACACCTGCAAAGTCTCTTTTGCCATATAAGGTAATGTTCACAGGTTCCAGAGATTAGGAACTGGGTACCTTTGGGGACCATTATTGAGCCTACCACAATAGTGTTATTATGGGAATTAAAGGAGATAATAAATATAAATTTCTTGACCCACAAACTGTTGTTCAACAAATACTAAATAATATTATTATTTTTGTTACAGAGTTCTAAGTGGAAAAACAAAAGTATAACCTCCACATTTTATATCCAGTCAAATTGCCCTTCAAGTTTAAGGGTAACTGGTAACATGTAAGCAAACAAGAATTCAGGGAATAGCACCCAGGAAGACTTCCTTTCATCAAACAAACAAGCAAATAAATAAAATTACTGTGAAACTTAAGTAATCAAGATATACATTTTTTTTGAAGAAGAGAAAAAAGTAATAATGGTAACAGACCACTGGTGAGTACTGATTTATTTTTTTTTTTTTTTATTTTTTTTTTTTTCTGTACGCGGGCCTCTCACTGCTGTGGCCTCTCCCGTTGCGGAGCACAGGCTCCGGACGCGCAGGCTCCGCGGCCATGGCTCGCGGGCCCAGCCGCTCTGCGGCATGTGGGATCTTCCCGGACCGGGGCACGAACCCGTGTCCCCTGCATCGGCAGGTGGACTCTCAACCACTGCGCCACCAGGGAAGCCCAGTACTGATTTTTTTTAAATACAAATTTTAGCTAAAAACTGTCTCATTATGGTTAAAGAAGAGCATATAATGTAATAAATCTCAACAATATAAATATATATATATCATTAAAAAATTGGAAGGAGGTGAAATAGGAGGAAATGAGCCTGGTAATTTTTTCATTTCTCTCCTTAAAGATTCAATAAATGTGACCTAATGTTGCCATATGCATCTAACGAGAAATAGTGACTTTTCCTTTAAATTTTCCTATAATCTTATTAAGTGTGTAGATACATTTGAAGGAAATAATACGTTTTTCTGTGGTTTAATGTTTATCTGAAAATATTGGAGATCTTAATTTTTTAATTTACTGATAAATTCAATGTTAATATTTAAATTATAAAGTAGTGTTAAAGTTATGACCTTATACTGATAAAATTATTTCATATACTTAGCTATGATTCTATCACCTATGTAAACATAAAAAATGACCATTCTGAATGAAATGGAAAAAATCTTGATGTTAGTTATTTTATGGGAAAATTTGAGTTTTTATATACTTTTCTACTTCAAATTCCCCTTTATTATTAAGATTAATTCATAATCATTCTCATAAGTAATGAAGCTGTTATTTTTTTAATAATAAAAGTAATAACAGTCCTGAAACCCCAAATAAAACGTCTTAAGATCACTATCAGCCTCCCAGTCACTAAATCTAATGTCATTTACTCTGGCTTCATGTTTTCTTTTAAATCTCTAGAGTGTTTAATAATAGTAGTTACCTTTTATTTGCTCTTCTGATTTGACTTTTACTCTCTTCAAATTTAACTTACTATAAAAACCTATCCTGTTGTTCTCTCATCTTTCTAGTAGCTCCTTTTCCTCATGGTCTTACTTTTCCCTTTTATACACCCATCTAAATGACTTTTTTCTCTTTCAAATTACCACTTTGACATCAGTTCTCAAACCTTGTGGCACATTAGAATTGCCTTGGGAGATAAGTCACCGTTCCCAGGCTGCACTTTAAAACAAAAATGTAATTAGACTTTCTGGGGGTGAGAACAAGGCATTGTTTTTGTTTGTTTTTAATTTCTAAGATATTCCAATGAGTAATCACATTTGAGAACAAGTGATATACTTTACTATCCAAAGCATGGTCATTAGAACAATAACTTGAGTATGACCTAGAAACTTATCAGACACACAGAATCTCATGCCCCATCTCAGACCTTTAGGCCAAAAAATGTATTTTTGAAATCCCAGATGATTCATAACCACATTAAAATTGAAAAGTACTGGTGTAGATTACTAAATTTAGCACTTGTCCTAGTTTATCTCCTACACTCTGTCCTTATGTTTCCAATGTCATTTGCTTGTGGAATATCTTCACCTATATATTCCAGTAAGGACTTCAGACTCAATTTAAGTCTACAGTTGAACTAATATTTTGTTCTCTCAATCATGAATCAGCATTCTTCTTTGAGTCTTTCTCCACTAACACTATCTCTGTTCACTGTATGCCTTATAAAATTTTGTCCTTTTTTAAAAAAGAATTGGTCCACGCACAGTCTCAATATCCTTTTATATTATCCTCTCCCTTATCTCTCAAGCTTTATTCCTTTCCATCTGCAGTAGTAACTCAGACATAATTACCTCACTTGAATTTTGACATGGTTTCCTAACTGACCTTACTGCCTTCAGACATCCCTTATTTCAATGTACTGTGCACAGTTACATTGGATTAATTTTCCTAACACACATCAGGATTACCTAGCAGAGGTTAGCCTAATGTTAATGATCTCTAGAAGAGACTTTACATGAACAACTCCCTCATAAACTTCACTCTAATAGAAATACAATGTACCATTTTAATGACCAGATTAAAGCAATTTTCACATTTTCTGACTGCTTTGGAGATGAATAATGGGTGATTATAAAACACGGAGAGGTACAGATTGGCAGAATCTAAAACAGTCAAATCAAGAAAGCCACAATGACCTTTGAGAGCAAATATAACAGTAATAAATTATTTTCACTTTTTAATTTAGAAAGAGCCCTGTATGTTTGCCATTTGATTTAGTTCTTTCCATCATTTATAATTTAAATAAAAAAGAAATTAACATTTCTAATTACAGCTGAAAGTACTTCATGTATTTCCTCAGCAACATAAGGTAATACAATTAGCTGTTCAGGTTATATCATTTTAATAAGTTTGAAATTTTTCTTCAACCAGTAACCATGCCATACAAGAATAATTAAATTGTATCTGAACTGAGGTACTAGTGCTAATATAGTTCTCTACTTATCTTAGCCTTTACTTTTTAAAAATAAAATAAACTCAACCTCAGAAAGATGATACTTTTACTTCTTTATAATGTTTAAGCTCAATTTAAAAAATGAAGCAAGGAAGTCTTAAGAAACAATGATCTTTTGCTTTATAACAAATTTAATCAGTTATACATATACATATGTTCCCATATCCCCTCCCTTTTGCGTCTCCCTCCCACCCTCCCTATCCCACCCCTCCAGGCGGTCACAAAGCACCGAGCTGATCTCCCTGTGCTATGCGGCTGCTTCCAACTAGCTATCTACCTTACGTTTGGTAGTGTATATATGTCCATGCCGTTCTTTCACTTTGTCACAGCTTACCCTTCCCCCTCCCCATATCCTCAAGTCCATTCTCTAGTAGGTCTGTGTCTGTATTCCTGTCTAAAGCAAAAAATAAAAATAAATAAATAAATAAATAAATAAAAATAAAATAAAGTAATCCAAAAAAGAAACAACGATCTTTACATTTTTAAATGGGAACTATTTAAAGTTTTTAAAGGACAGTGTTTGTAGAATTCCAGAAACTCAATTTGTAGGTGTGTTTACCTGGAGGAGGGATTGTTTGGAGGGTATGTGGAAAGATAGAGTTTGGCTAACAGAAATAATTTCATTTAAATTGATTTTCATCTACACAGCGCTCTTGCATGTTTAGTAGCTATATAATTTATTAATCAGAGAATTGCAATATAAAAGTCATGGGTCCTAGGAACTGTTTTTGAGTCCATGAAGAAACTTGAAAAAGTTTGTTATACATTTAATTCTGCTTCCTGATGGGTAAGCATGCTTCCTGAATGCTCAGGAGTACTATGAGAAGATACAATTACATAGACTTAGGAAGGAAAACAATGAAAATCAAGGCATAAACATTTTCTACATCATTTTTTTAACTTAGGAAAAAATAATTGGCTCCAAAAAATGTTCATTAGTTATGTATTTTTACTCATTATTTAAATTATAGGACGAATTCATTTCCACTACCACTGGTTATTAAATATAGACGTATCCTTCTGATTTAACTGACTAGCAAATAATAAAATATCATAAGCCTTTGATTGCTACAGACACAGTAGGCAGCACATGTTAAAGAAAAAGGTAAAAGCACAAATTCTAACCAACAAAAATTTAAAGGTTGAATCCTCCTCTGGGCAGAAATTGAGACAGCATTTTGGAATCTCCCTTGCCCCAAACCCTGCAAAAAAAATTTAAATGTGAATCTCATAGGCACCAAAACAAATAAACGGTCTCTTCTCAGTTACATGGGAATTTGAGCCAAATTTTTGAAGTGAGCAAAGTAATAAACTTATGCCAAATTTGTGGGATCAGGTGAACAGTTGTGGGGTCCAAACAATACGAATTTTTCTAACTATTGTGCACAGACCACATTGGGTGAATATGAAGTTCAAGTAAAAGGGTGAGGAGGACTGGAGCCATTGGTATGGAAGTGGGGGATGGCTGCCCTGGATGCCATGTTGACAACAAAGAAGAAAGTGCTACATTCTATCTTATTAGGTTGTTGAGTTTTATTTGTAACCTGCCATGATGATGCTCTAGGAGAGGAGAAGCCTGGGTTTAGATGCTTCTGGATAATAGGCTAAAGTTTTCCTTCCCAAACAAATATATAAATTGATATGACTGGTGGTTGATTGCTTATTACAGAGCTAGGTTCATTGGATTCAAAGGCCCTAGGTAAGAGACAGATAATGAAGGAAAGGTGACAGCATCCATATTCTGTTTATCCCCACAGACTCAGAAGTTTTAAAGATCGGAAGCTGAAGGAAGTGTTTTCTTGCCTTCTTTGTGCTGTTTTTGGCCCCTTATGGTGGGAGACCACCCAGCACACAGAGAAGGATAGAGCTGAACTCTTCACACCTCAGATGTAGAAAAATATATCAATTCCTCCTGGAAATGTGGAGGAGCAAATAGAACAGTGGCAATACTTATTTGGCCTAGAAAATGGCAAGGAGGCAGTGCTGCCCAGCTGGTATGAGCAGCCGTGACCTGAAAGTGGTTTAAGAGCACTGTTGAGTTGTACTAAGAGGCCAGGCAGAGGAGCATTCTGCAGACCTGTTCTGGACACATATGTGGCCTTACTCTGAAGATTCACTGAAATATTTGGGGATCTGGGCTCCTTAGTGGATAAGATAACCCATGATCAAATATATAGATACTTACACCCATGAGTTTTGAGTAAAAGTAAAAAGAAAAGTTTCTCTATTCCCTGATGAAACCCAAAACACTCAGATTTATATGTTCTTTAGAGTTAACAGTTTCCTATCCCCGCCTTCTTCCTGTACTGCAAGTATCTAGGCAAATTAGTTGCGGCTCCCCTCCATAGCCACCATCTACCACGCTTTGTGTAGCATTCTGACCAAGTGTTTGCAAATTTATCTGAGGAGAGAAGGTAAGTGACATTTTCCAAATTTAATTCAAATCATTTTTCTTCAACACATACTGCCTTGACAAAAATAGAAGGACCGAAAAGAAAACATTTCTTCCAATGTTGAGTTTGATTGGAATTGTTACTTTTCCAAATGGGAAATTCAGAGCACTGTATCCCTCTCTTTCCTTGATGTAAACATCTATTCATTCAGCATATCCTTTACTCTACTTCCTAAGTATTATTTGATTCTGCCCCTTCTCTACACCCACTGTAACTGCCTCAACTCAGGCCCTTAAATTTTCCTGTCTTGATTACTCCATTGGCTTTCAACTGGGCACCATGTTTTCACTTTTTCTTTCCTATGAATCATATACTTTGTCTTATAAAAATTCAACATGGATTTTTCTCTGATTAAACCAAAACCAAACCATACTAAAACAAATACAAACCTTCAAAAGCTTCATAATGTCTGCAGAATAAAATCTAAAGCTGTCATTTAAGCTAAAGCCATCTCACAATCAGCATTTTGTTCTTCAAGCTCCCAGGTTTAGAGTTTGAAACATGATAAAATTTTGTAATTATTTATTGACAGTATTTATAAATGGACTCAAAAGATCTGGTGTCCTACAAGTTTACCATAATATTTCATACTGCTTCTACTTAGTATTTTTGCTACCGATTTCTCTTTATCACACTGCAACTGTCTTCATCTCATATGAAGCCACGTAATTTAGGTATCTTTTCTTATAAAATAGCTAATACAGATCTAAAAAATAACGATGTCACAGAACCTGCACAATCTGCTTCATATATCTTCATGGTGCCTATTTCTCATGTGGAATTGTCTGGAAACAAAAAGTACAGGGTAAATGCAACCACTCAAAATGCCATCAGGAAATAAAGTCCTACATGTTTTCTGACATCACAATTATAACTTTCAGGATACAGTCAGGAACACAAGGTCACTAGATAGATTATACGAAGATGTTCACTACACAAATCAGACCCAACACAAATATGGTAAGAACTGGAGAAAAGAGAGAATGTCATAGAAGGTCATCAATCCAAGAAAGTATAAAATCAATGGTGTGGGTGGACATGTTGGAGCTTGCAGGAAGATCCAAATTATAGACTGCCCTTAAGTGATCCATATTTGTTGTTTTCTTTTAATCATTTTGTGACTTTGGTTAAATGAATAAGTA
Organism: Mesoplodon bidens; assembly: GCF_964165515.1. NCBI lineage: Eukaryota > Metazoa > Chordata > Mammalia > Artiodactyla > Ziphiidae > Mesoplodon > Mesoplodon bidens. Next base: position 33,869,734 of record NC_138160.1, read on the forward strand.
TTGTTTCACGGTGACCTATGATCCTGTTGTGTTTTTAAACCTTTTTGATATTTTTAACAAATTTCTCAGAATCTAACTAAAGCTCTTTTAGCCTCCAGCTAACTCTGGGATGCTTCAAAGGAACATCCTAAGACATCTCAGAGATGAATTTTACACTAAGTTTATTTGGTATGTTTAATTGCTTCAGAAACATTGTCAAGTGATTGGAGAGGAACCTTAGGTTATAGTGTATGGATACGTATTATCAATATAGATATTCCAAAATTTATATGAAATCCCTAACATCTCATATGTCTTGATATAATGTCATAATTCTATTATTCTCAAATGTTATATGTCACAGAAATATCCAAGTTTCCTACTAATTGCATTATACTCAGATCTTTAACCATGCTATTTTCAGTTTTGTCATGACACTGTTACAAAATGATGATTTTCAAGAAGACTCATAAAAAGAACTTTTTAAACAAACATAAGTTTCTGGTGGCCTTTAGATAATACCACTGAACTATGTAACAAATGACAGAAAACCTGATTACTTCATCCAAATCAACAGGAATCAATTACATGGGACTGAATGAACTGATGAATAAGATTTATAACTCTATGACTTTGGGAAATATACTAGCTTTAATCTTTGTTTTTCAGAAAAACCTTTTATCTTATGCTATGACCTACAAGTTGATAAAGTATGCACTTGTAAACAAAGATAAAGCATTTATCTTTTTCACTCTACCTGATCCTGCCAGAATTTGGCTTCTCCAGCTGGCTCTCCTATGGACTTGATGGTTTACTGCAACTGGATTACAACTAGTTATACTAATTATTTTAATTTGTTCTTTGTTTCCAAATTGTTTATGATTGTGTCTCCCTGCTGCATTATGACTTTGTCAATATTACTAGCTACATTACTTACCCTATTTCATAAGATCATTATCTCTTACAGTCCTCAATGATAGTAACCAGGCTTAGCCTACTGAATTCTTAGGTCTCTATGATGAGAAAAGCAGTGCTGCAAAACCACGTGGCCTTTGACATCCTTACAGTATCTCAGGGAGGTACCTGTGCCACAATTCAAAGTGAATGTTGTGTTTTCATACCTGATGAATCCTCTAATATAACCCATTTAATTAACCATATGAAAAATCTGATTTCTGCCTTAAGTGATGCACTCCCAAGTCTGACGACCTCTTAGAAAGCTGGTTTGGCCTGGGAAGCTCTTGGCTTAAATATTTACTTATAACTCTATTAATGTTATTAGCAATATTATTTGTATTTTGCCTGTCTTACAAGATTATTGTTCTTTGTATTACTAAATGTGTGACTGAGTCTCCAACATAAATGATGACCACGCAACTTGAAGCAGTTGATCAAATATACAGTTCTGTATGCGATCACTGATTGTAATAGTGCAACTCTAAATATGGGAAGATGCAACAGGGAAAACATTTCCTGGATCATAATAGACTAGTAAGACAGAGGATCCAGAGAATTTTTAATCTGATTATTAAACAAGGGCCTAATCTGAAAATTAACACCTGAAGTGGTGTATCAACAAGAAATTTCGCCTGATCTGGGATGAGCCTCCCAGTGCTGTGGGACAAAATTTGGTTATGAAATGTCTCCCTAACATTGGTCGAAATTCCGACCAAGAGGAGGGACTAATAAATGGAATATTTAGAAATGGAATGGAATATTTATAAATGGAATATTTCCTGCCATATCAATAAACAAAGGATGTCACAGTCACCAATGATTGCAGCCCTCCAACGTGAGCTGGTGAGCCCTGAGGAAACTCAGGATGTGAAAATACAGGCCCCAGATAGCTAAGGTGCATATCAGAAGAATGATTTCAGTGAGCCCAGACCCTTGCATCTTCCTTTACATAGAAAAGCGCTAAATTCCATAACTTGAGATATCTGGTTTTCTTTATTTAACAATAATCTTTGATGTTCCCAATTACCTGCTCTTTGCTGCAAAACTCCTATATATCCTGGCCCTTCCCCTCGCCGCCTCGGAGCAGTTTCTCAGAGTTATCTGAAATGCTGTCTTCCAGGCTGCCGTCCTCATTTTGCCCCAAATAAAACTTAACTCACAAAAAAATAGATAAATAAATAAATAAAGTAATGATGTCCCAACATGGAAAGAACTAAATAGAGATTATTAAATCGTTAATGGTACAGTTGTCCCTTGGTATCCATGGGGTGATTGGTTCCATGACCCTCCATGGATACTAAAATCTGGAGATGCTCAAGTCACATGGTGGGCCCTCCATATCCGTGGTTCCACATTCACAGATTCAACCAACTGTGGATTGTTTGCATTTATTGAAAAAAAATCCACCTGTAAGTGGACGCGCATAGTTCAAACTTGTGTAGTTCAAGAGTCAACTGTATATTCTGTTGTATACATAAGTACCAATAGTTAGGTAGGTAGGTAGGTAAATAGATTGATAGATAAATATTGATAGAAGAAATGAAGGGAGAAATAAAGAAAGAGCAAGAAAGACAAGTTGGGTGTACCATTTAATTCTTCCTACCACCAAGTTGAGTGGATTGAATTGTTGGGCCCTGTGCCGGAATCCTATGTTTATCTGCCATTGTGTCCAACATATTAGGAAAACGTAGAAATAGATTTGTGATGCTTTGCTAGAAATAATCAGTCTTTTAAAAATTAGAAAAAATATATGATGTAAGGGATAAATTTAGATAGCAAGTTCAGTGGAAGTAGCACTAACTTGAAAACCAGAAAACATATAAGTTTTAGTCATGTCTTTGATGCTTATTTACTCTAAGAACTTGGCAGATTACTATATGTTTTTTCATTATTTAGTTTTGTTAATAATAAGCTGTATTTCTGAGACTATTACTTGAGCCATAGTTGCTTAATAGATGAAATAAGGATATTAATACCTGCTCCATCTTTTGATACTCCGTAGTTTGATACCATGAAGATCAAATCAGATAAAGAAAACAAAATACCCCAACAACTGTAAAATACTATGGAAACTTATTTTCTCCACTCATTTAGCTGTTTAATAGATAAATTTAAAAGTACTTATTTAATACATTAACAAATAGTATTCCACAGAGCTTAGAAGTTTCAGATATATCTATGGCAACCTAGAAATTTGCTTTTTATAATGCTCTTCTGGGAATTTTATTATAAGGAAACTAATTGTCAAACATTTATTCCTTCTCAGCCTTCTCTCTAGGGGAGAGATGTGATAAAGGTGATGTTGAAGTATATTGAAATTTACCATTTAAAAAGTGGAATACTTTGAATCCACATGAAATAAAAATCTTTCAAAAACTTTTGTTAAACGTTTTATTCCTAGGTTCCTATCAAACAATACCTCTCTTCAGATTTAATGTTTTACTTTGAGAACAGATTACACTTATGCATTTGATAACATTTGTTTTATTCTGAATATCTTTGAAGAGTGTATATAAAAATAAAACTTGTAAATTCTCCTTCACTTGGAGAATTTAATACATGGTGAAGGATGGTGAACTACATATCTTCCTAAATGTGTTCTAGCCCCTACTTGCTCTACTTTAATATGTATTTCTCTCTCATAGTCATTTAGATTATTGCATTCTGACCTACGTATATTTTATGGGAAATAATGGGTTAAATCACAGCTGTTAACTGAGTCCCCTTTTGAAATCCACAGACCTGAGATGTGTATCTCCTTGATTTATTACACACAAATTGAAAATAACAAGTGGTTTTTCAGTTTCTCACAGTTTTATGAACAATCCAAAGTGCGCTGGTATTTCCTGTAAGGTCCTAAGTAGCAGAACAGGAGTTATTACTCCCATTTTACAGATGGATGTTCCTGGAGAGTTTAAGACGCTTGTCTGACTGATTCTCACAACAGCACAAGGAACCTTCAAAGGGAAATGAATCAGATTTCCCAAAGTCTTTTTGGTAAACAACGTTTGTATTTACCGGCTGTGTGACTTTGAGTTACCCGCCAGTCCCTGTGGACATTAGCATTCACATCTTTAAAACTAGAGGATTAGGAGATGATTGCTAAGGTCTCTTCCAACTTTAAAATTTTACCAACCTAATTTAAGTGTAAATTCGAATTTATATAGTGAATTGAATATGCTCGCATGGTTAAAAGTGTTTTACTGAAAATTTCGGGTAAAGAAATTCAATTTCATGGAAGTCAGTATTTTTATAGCACTTTAAAATGCTTTCTCCATTCATGGCTCTCTTTTCTGCTTGCCATTTGAAAAATTATCTTCTCATACTACAGAGAATATATTGAGTCAAGAGAATTTCAAATTAGAAGGTCATTTACTACAACCACCATTAAATTTATTTATTTATTTTTATTTTTTTGCAGTACGTGGGCCTCTCACTGCTGTGGCATATCCCGTTGTGGAGCACAGACTCCGGACACGCAGGCTTAGCGGCCTTGGCTCACGGGCCCAGCCGCTCTGCGGCATGTGGGATCTTCCTGGACCGGGGCACGAACTCGTATCCCCTGCATCGGCAGGTGGACTCTCAACCACTGTGCCACCAGGGAAGCCCAACCACCATTAAATTTTAAAGTTGACTTTTGTATTTATTTGTTGCTTTTATTTTACATTTTATTATGCAAATTTTCAAAGATATAAGAAAGTTGACTTAAACACACCCTAGATTCTAAAGTAAACATTGTGCCCTATTTGTTTTATGACATATCTATCCAACCATCCTTTTCTCTGTCCATCCATCAATCTATCTCATTTTTGATACATTTTAAAGTAAGTCACAGATATCTGTACTCTTTACCCCTGAACACTTAAGGATGCATATTTTTAATTAGAGTCAATATTAGCTTGTAGATCCTCTTTTTGTTTGTTTTTAAAGTTTAAATTGACATACAGTGAATTGCCCAGATCTTAAGTACACAATGTGATGAATTTTGGTAAATATAAATATCTATGTAACCCAAAGCTTTGTTAAGAAAAATGATATTGCCATCTCCCCAGAAAGTTTTCTTGTGTTGCTTCCCACTCAGTCACTATATTTCCCCCCAGAGGCAACTACTGTTTTGATTTTTTTCCTACGAGGGATTAATTTTACCTATTATGGAATTTCATATAAATAGAATCATACAGTATGTATATTTCTGGATAACATTTCTTTTTTTTTTTTTTAATTGTCATATCCATTTATTGGTATACTGTACAGGAATAAGAATGAACACATTATAACTCCAAACATCAATATGGGTGAATCTCACAAAAGAAGCCAGGCATGACAGAGTCCAAATGCATGGTTCCATTTTTACAGTTTAAAAACAAAATTCAGAGAAATCAAGAGGGTAGCTGTTAATGACACAAACAGGCATAATGAATGCTTCTAGGGACCTGGTAAAGTTCTGCTTCTTGACCTGAGTGCTGATTATATGAATATGTTTAGTGTTTAAAAATTTATTGAGCTGTATACCTCCAATTTGTGCATCAAGTTGTTGTTTCCCCAAAATAATCACAGGCGTAGGATTTTTTTTTTTTGCTTTATAACAAATTTAATCAGTTATACATATACATATGTTTCCATATCCCCTCCCTTTTGCGTCTCCCTCCCACGCTCCCCATCCCACCCCTCCAGGCGGTCACAAAGCACCGAGCTGATCTCCCTGTGCTATGCGGCTGCTTCCCACTAGCTATCTACCTTACGTTTGGTAGTGTATATATGTCCATACCGCTCTTTCACTTTGTCACAGCTTACCCTTCCCCCTCCCCATATCCTCAAGTCCATTCTCTAGTAGGTCTGTGTCTTTATTCCTGTCTTACCCCTATGTTCTTCATGACATTTTTTTTTCTTAAATTCCATATATATGTGTTAGCATACAGTATTTGTCTTTCTCTTTCTGACTTACTTCACTCTGTATGACAGACTCTAGGTCTATCCACCTCATTACAAATAGCTCAATTTCATTTCTTTTTATGGCTGAGTAATATTCCATTGTATATATGTGCCACATCTTCTTTATCCATTCATCCGATGATGGACACTTAGGTTGTTTCCATCTCCGGGCCACTGTGAATAGAGCTGCAATGAACATTTTGGTACATGTCTCTTTTTGAATTCTTGTTTTCTCAGGGTATATGCCCAGTAGTGGGATTGCTGGGTCATATGGTAGTTCTATTTGTAGTTTTTTAAGGAACCTCCATACCGTTCTCCATAGCGGCTGTACCAATTCACATTCCCACCAGCAGTGCAAGAGTGTTCCCTTTTTTCCACACCCTCTCCAGCATTTATTGTTTCTAGATTTTTTGATGATGGCCATTCTGACTGGTGTGAGATGATATCTCATTGTAGTTTTGATTTGCATTTCTCTAATGAGTAAAGATGTTGAGCATCCTTTCATGTGTTTGTTGGCAGTCTGTATATCTTCTGTGGAGAAATGTCTATTTAGGTCTTCTGCCCATTTTTGGATTGGGTTGTTTGTTTTTTTGATATTGAGCTGCATGAGCTGCTTATAAATTTTGGAGATTAATCCTTTGTCAGTTGCTTCATTTGCAAATATTTTCTCCCATTCTGAGGGTTGTCTTTTGGTCTTGTTTATGGTTTCCTTTGCTGTGCAAAAGCTATGAAGTTTCATTAGGTCCCATGTGTTTATTTTTGTCTTTATTTCCATTTCTCTAGGAGGTGGGTCAAAAAGGACCTTGCTGTGATTTATGTCATAGAGTGTTCTGCCTATGTTTTCCTCTAAGAGTTTGATAGTGTCTGGCCTTACATTTAGGTCTTTAATACATTTTGAGCTTATTTTTGTGTATGGTGTTAGGGAGTGATCTAATCTCATACTTTTACATGTCCCTATCCAGTTTTCCCAGCACCACTTATTGAAGAGACTGTCCTTTCTCCACTGTACATTCCTGCCTCCTTTATCAAAGATAAGGTGACCATATGTCCGTGGGTTTAACTCTGGGCTTTCTATCTTGTTCCATTGATCTATCTTTCTGTTTTTGTGCCAGTACCATACTGTCTTGATTACTGTAGCTTTGTAGTATAGTCTGAAGTCAGGGAGCCTGTTTCCTCCAGCTCCATTTTTCGTTCTCAAGATTGCTTTGGCTATTCGGGGTCTTTTGTGTTTCCATAAAAATTGCGAAATTTTTTGCTCTAGTTCTGTGAAAAATGCCAGGGGTAGTTTGATAGGGATTGCATTGAATCTGTAGATTGCTTTGGGTAGTAGAGTCATTTTCACAATGTTGATTCTTCCAATCCAAGAACATGGTACATCTCTCCATCTATTTGTATCATCTTTAATTTCTTTCATCAGTGTCTTATAATTTTCTGCATACAGGTCTTTTGTCTCCTTAGGTAGGTTTATTCCTAGATATTTTATTCTTTTTGTTGCAATGGTAAATGGGCGTGTTTCCTTGATTTCACTTTCAGATTTTTCATCATTAGTATATAGGACTGCCAGAGATTTCTGTGCATTAATTTTGTATCCTGCAACTTTACCAAATTCATTGATTAACTGTAGTAGTTTTCTGGTAGCATCTTTAGGATTCTCTATGTATAGTATCATGTCATCTGCAAACAGTGACAGCTTTACTTCTTCTTTTCCAATTTGGATTCCTTTTATTTCCTTTTCTTCTCTGATTGCTGTGGCTAAAACTTCCAAAACTATGTTGAATAAGAGTGGTGAGAGTGGGCAACCTTGTCTTGTTCCTGATCTTAGTGGAAATGGTTTCAGTTTTTCACCATTGAGGACGATGCTGGCTGTGGGTTTGTCATATATGGCCTTTATTATGTTGAGGAAAGTTCCCTCTATGCCTACTTTCTGCAGGGTTTTTATCATAAATGGGTGTTGAATTTTGTCGAAAGCTTTCTCTGCATCTATTGAGATGATCATATGGTTTTTCTCCTTCAATTTGTTAATATGGTGTATCACGTTGATTGATTTGCGTATATTGAAGAATCCTTGCATTCCTGGGATAAACCCCACTTGATCATGGTGTATGATCCTTTTAATGTGCTGTTGGATTCTGTTTGCTAGTATTTTGTTGAGGATTTTTGCATCTATGTTCATCAGTGATATTGGCCTGTAGTTTTCTTTCTTTGTGACATCCTTGTCTGGTTTTGGTATCAAGGTGATGGTGGCCTCGTAGAATGAGTTTGGGAGTGTTCCTCCCTCTGCTATATTTTGGAAGAGTTTCAGAAGGATAGGTGTTAGCTCTTCTCTAAATGCTTGATAGAATTCGCCTGTGAAGCCATCTGGTCCTGGGCTTTTGTTTGTTGCAAGATTTTCTATCACAGTTTCAATTTCAGTGATTGTGATTGGTCTGTTCATATTTTCTATTTCTTCCTGAGTCAGTCTTGGCAGGTTGTGCATTTCTAAGAATTTGTCCATTTCTTCCAGGTTGTCCATTTTATTGGCATAGAGTTGCTTATAGTAATCTCTCATGATCTTTTGTATTTCTGCAGTGTCAGTTGTTACTTCTCCTTTTTCATTTCTAATTCTATTGATTTGAGTCTTCTCCCTTTTTTTCTTGATGAGTCTGGCTAATGGTTTATCAATTTTGTTTATCTTCTCAAAGAACCAGCTTTTAGTTTTATTGATCTTTGCTATCGTTTCCTTCATTTCTTTTTCATTTATTTCTGATCCGATTTTTATGATATCTTCCCTTCTGCTAACTTTGGGATGTTTTTGTTCTTCTTTCTCTAATTGCTTTAGGTGCAAGGTTAGGTTGTTTATTCGAGATGTTTCCTGTTTCTTAAGGTGGGATTGTATTGCTATAAACTTCCCTCTTAGAACTGCTTTTGCTGCATCCCATAGGTTTTGGGTCGTCGTGTCTCCACTGTCATTTGTTTCTAGGTATTTTTTAATTTCCTCTTTGATTTCTTCAGTGATCACTTCGTTATTAAGTAGTGTATTGTTTAGCCTCCATGTGTTTGTATTTTTTACAGCTCTTTTCCTGTAATTGATATCTAGTCTCATAGCATTGTGGTCGGAAAAGATACTTGATACAATTTCAATTTTCTTAAATTTACCAAGGCTTGATTTGTGACGCAAGATATGATCTATCCTGGACAATGTTCCATGAGCACTTGAGAAAAATGTATATTCTGTTGTTTTTGGATGGAATGTCCTATAAATATCAATTAAGTCCATCTTGTTTAATGTATCATTTAAAGCTTGTGTTTCCTTATTTATTTTCATTTTGGAAGATCTGTCCATTGGTGAAAGTGGGGTGTTAAAGTCCCCTACTATGAGTGTGTTACTGTCGATTTCCCCTTTTATGGCTGTTAGTGTTTGCCTTATGTATTGAGGTGCTCCTATGTTTGGTGCATAAATATTTACAATTGTTATATCTTCTTCTTGGATCGATCCCTTGATCATTATGTAGTGTTCTTCTTTGTCTCTTCTAGTAGTCTTTATTTTAAAATCTATTTTGTCTGATATGAGAATTGCTACTCCAGCTTTCTTTTGGTTTCCATTTGCATGGAATATCTTTTTCCATCCCCTTACTTTCAGTCTGTATGTGTCTCTAGGTCTGAAGTGGGTCTCTTGTAGACAGCATATATATGGGTCTTGTTTTTGTATCCATTCAGCCAATCTGTGTCTTTTGGTGGGAGCATTTAGTCCATTTACATTTAAGGTAATTATCGATATGTATGTTCCTGTTCCCATTTTCTTAATTGTTTTTGGTTCGTTATTGTAGGTCTTTTACTTCTGTTGTGTTTCTTGCCTAGAGAAGTTCCTTTAGCATTTGTTGTAAAGCTGGTTTGGTGGTGCTGAACTCTCTCAGCTTTTGCTTGTCTGTAAAGGTTTTAATTTCTCCATCAAATCTGAATGAGATCCTTGCTGGGTAGAGTAATCTTGGTTGCAGGTTTTTCTCCTTCATCACTTTAATTATGTCCTGCCACTCCCTTCTTGCTTGTAGAGTTTCTGCTGAGAGATCAGCTGTTGGATAACATTTCTTATGCCAAGAATTTTCAGATTCATTCATGTTGTGTTTATCAGTGGTTCATTCCTTTTTTGTTGTTGAATAGTATTCCACTGTCTGAATACCCCATATATATAAGCTGCTTCCAGTTTTCCAGTTTTCATCTAATATAAATAAACTGCAATGAACATTTGTTTTAGGTCTTTATGTGGACATATATTTTAATTTCTATTTGGTGACTACCTAGGAGCTGGATTGAAGGGTTATAGGGTAAGGTACATGTCTAGTTTTATGAGAATCTACCAGAACTTTTTCTAAGATGTTTGTAACATTTTACACTCCAACCAACAGGACCTGACATTCTAGTTGCTTAATATACTCACAGACATTTTGTGTTGTGTCTTTTAAAATTTTAGATATTCTGGTGTGTGTGGTGGCCTCTTACAATGGTCTTAATTTTAATTTCACTGATGACTAATGATGTAGTTCATCTCTCCAGAAATGTATAGACCTTTGTCAGATACATATTTTGTGAATATTTTCTCTTGGGTTTGGGTCGTATATTCATTTTTTAATTGTGTCTTTTGAGAACAAAGTTTAAAAAATTCTAATGAAGAGTAATTTATCTATCATAAGCATAAAATGATTTTTCTTTTATGGATATTGAGTGCTGTGGACTTCTATGAAACATTTGTTTACCTCCAAGCCCAAAGACCTTCTCTTAAGTTTTCTTCTAGAAGTGTTGTTATAATTTTAGCTTTTATGCTAATGTTTTCTAATAGAGTTGTCCAGTTATTCTAGAAGAAGACTTTCTTTTCTCCATTGAATTGCTTTAGTGCCTTTGTAGAAAATCAAATAATCTGATAAGAGTGGACCTATTTAAGGGCTCTTTATTCTGTTCCACTGATTTATTTGTCTATCCTTATGCCAAGATTATTCTGTTTTAATCATTGAAAGTTTATGGTAGGTCTTGAAGAAGTAAGGTACTCTACCTTTTTTCTTCTTTCTAAAGATTGTTTTGTCCATTCTGTGTCCTTTGAATTTCCCTGTAAATTTTAGAATCAGATAATCAATTTCTAACAAAACATCCTGAAGAGATTATGATTGGGATTTTATCAAATCTATAGATTAGTTTGAGGAAAACTGATATCTTAAAAATATTGTTTTCTGGTCTATGGACATAGTATATTGATTTCAGGATTTTTGAGGAAAGTGATTGGAAGCTACATCTATTTTTAGAAACTAATGAGTAATGCAAATGAAAGCATAGTAGAAAGTTGGGAAAAGAGGAAGCAAAAGGGAAGGTTGGAAAATGTGGGTGTGGCTTATATTCAGACCATATACTTATAATATGAGTACTTTGGATACACTATAAACCAAACCTGCAAAGCAGTAAACATCTCATTGTGCAAATGGCATAGCAACTTTATGCATAGCTATTTTGTAAGAAAAAGTAACGAGGAGTAAAGTACAATTTCTAGAAACAAATTTTAATCTTATCCTAAAAAAATTTAAGAGACATATGCACCCCAATGTTCATTGCAGCACTATTTACAATAGCCAGGACATGGAAGCAACCTAAATGCCCATCGACAAATGAATGGATAAAGAAGATGTGGTATATATATACAATGGAATATTAGCCATAAAGAGGAACGAAACTGGGTCATTTGTAGTGACGTGGATGGACCTAGAGACTGTCATACAGAGTGAAGTAAGTCAGAAGGAGAAAAACAAATATCGTATATTAAAGCATATATGTGGAATCTAGAAAAATGGTACAGATGAACCAGTTTGCAAGGCAGAAATAGAGACACAGATGTAGAGAACAAACGTATGGACACCAAGGGGGGGAAGCGTGGGGGGGGGATGAACTGGGAGATTGGGATTGGCATATATACACTAATATGTATAAAATAGATAACTAATAAGAACCTGCTGTATAAAATAATAAATACAATAATATTCAAAAACAAAACCCAAATGATAAGGTGATGCATATAATTAGGTTTCCATTTTGAAGTTAATATGATTATCTCATACTCACAGCGATTATGGCAAAACCAGATCTATTGCTAGCTTGACTAATGAGAAACAATGGATAGTCAGTTAAGGTTCTGAACTGGATTCCCCTCCTGATGTTTCCGTTCCATAAACATACTAAGTCATGAAGATACAGAGTTATTAATGTTATATATCAATTGAAATTTTTATCAGCTCCATAAGCTTGATAATAATAGTTTATTAAGGAAACTCTTTAAAGAAAATTAAATTTTTTTTTTTTTTTTTTTTTTTTTTTGTGGTACGCAGGCCTCTCACTGTCACGGCCTCTCCCGTTGCACAGCACAGGCTCCAGACGCACAGGCTCCACGGCCATGACACACGGGCCCAGCTGCTCCGCGGCACATGGGATCCTCCCGGACCGGGGCACGAACCCGCATCCCCTGAATCAGCAGGCGGACTCTCAACCACTGCGCCACCAGGGAAGCCCGAAAATTAAAATTTTTGAAGTGGAAAAATGACTTCATAGAGGTTTCAGATTTTCTACAAGATAGTCTATGACTAATAAACTTAAATGAGGTAAAGAAGTAACAACTGACATATCAGTAATGGCTACTGTTTTCTGAGTTCCACCATGACGCACACACATACACACACAAAATCTCTATTTTTTAACAAACCAATTTAACAGAATACTCGCTCAGCAAGTTAGGTAGTTTTCCAGACTTACAAAGCAAATGTAATTGGTATGAGGACTTTCTGGCTCTGATAAGGCATATTTCCATACGCCCCTCAGCTTACTGAGTAACCTTAGAAGGTGGCTGAAAGGAGCTGTGTGAATGACGTATCAACCATCCTCTTCAGTATTGGTATATCAACTGGATTTACAGAATTTTTTTACTACAGAGACCATCTCTCAGCCAGACCCAGAAAAACTCTAGTAGATTTTTTTGGCTTAAGGTTTTTTTTAACCGAGAATTCTAAAATTATAGCTGAGCAGTAGAATGCTAAAATATTAAAACTTTTTGTAAATTGCTTTGAAGCAGATTCCATAAATCAAATGGAACTTCCATCCTTCTCATGAATGTTTCATCCCAATTCTAAAGCATAAGTTCTTTCTGTTTATATCAATGTTCCGTTTTAATCCATTTCATCTGTATAATAGAAGCACAACACACTTTAAATTATAGAGGTATCCCAAATGGTATGGGTCTTAATATGCTCTTTTGCTTCTATTTGGTGAATTTGTCTTTTATTGATCATTCCCCACATCCCATAATAGGTGAGCAGTGAGTTGTTCCCTTTCCCATACTCAAAGAGTGAAAAACATAAGGTTTTATGTTTTCTTCTCTAGACTACAGTTGGCGCTCCATATCTGCAGGTTCTCATCTGTGGATTCAACCAACAGCAGATGGTAAACACAGTACATGATCCATGGTTGGCTGAATCCATGGATGCAAAACCAGGGAATACAGAGGGCCAACCAAGAGACTTGAACTTCCACAGATTTTGGTATGGGGGGATCCTGGCACTAATTCCCCGCTGATGCCAAGGGACAACTGTATGAATGAAATGCTACATTTTTTAAAAGTGTGAACTCTGTGGCTTATTTTAAGTGTCATGTTTATAATATCTGTTCTTTTATAATAGTAATGCTGAAAAAGAACTTAGATATCAACTGTTTGGCCTCCTCATTTCATACACAGGAAACTGAGAACCATAGATATGTAGTAATTCATATAGATAATAAATGCTGAGCTCAAATTAGAATTCATCTGGGTCTTCTGGCTTCTAAAGCAATGCTGTTTCCATGATAGGAGAGGGAACAACAATGCACTTGTCCATTTACTGTCAAAATGGGGTGAGCAACAATCAAGAAGATCCCAAGCACACCATCTGGTCCCAAACATATTCCTCCCTGGCCTTACCAGTATCAATTACCAAAGGCAAAATGGTAAATTTCTTCTGCCTGCTGGTCAGGAACATCAATCAAATTTAGCAAGAGTCACCTAATTCCATATTCCTCATAGATACTATTTCCTGTATATTTCTCAAGAGCCTGATATATTACACCATCTAACGAATTCTCTTCCACCACTATTTCATACCAGTTCACCAGTGGAAGTTTTAACTATTACACCACCACCTTCTACCAGGGACCATCTGTGTTTCACATACCACCAGCGATTGTGATCTCACAGCCAGCCAAGTAGCAAATTCCATCCCACTCTCTGCTTTCTCAGACCAGTTGTGGTGTGAAATACTACAGAGTTGGTTCCTCAGATGCAGATACTAACACAGTAATTAATATATAGATATAAGGGAGTATTCTTGAGGTTAACAACTGTGAAAGGAAAAATAAAAAAGCAGGAGGGAGCAGCAGCAGAAATTGACCTGCATTAGTCTCAATGAGGGCGTCAGATTAACTTTATGGGGAATTCTGAAGTCAGGATAAGTGAACTGGCATTTATACCCTGACATCAATTAGTCAGTAGGTGTGGCCACCCTGGCACAGCAGCATGTCCTTGAGTGATGTGGCTCTCTTCAGCTGAGTCAATCCTGTAGGGGCTGCTGCCCGAAGTTTTTCTTTCAGCAGTGGGGGAATAAATCTTTCATTCCTAAAGGGGATACATATGGTACATCACAGTGTCCACCATACTTCCTTGGAAGATTCACAATTTATCATTTGCTTTTCTTCTCATATCATGGTAATCTATTTATTTATATCATCTTGCTTACTAGATGGAAGACATCTTGAAGATAGGATGGTGACTTTTTCAACTTTGATCTGCCTGGTACTGTCAGCTACTCAACTTATATTTGCATTATTATGCTTCGTGAATGCATGCCCTTTTTTCTTTCATAAAATTGCTATACTAAATTATTTTTGCTTAGCTAAAGTCAAACCTGCCCAATAATTGCTCCATGTGATGCTTTCTTTCTTCTTCTTTTGCTGGTACCTTTTACTCCATCTTACAGATACAATTATGTTGTATATTTCTTCTTCCATCTTTACTTAGCTCTGGCTTTATCCAGAATCCCTCCCTTGTCTTCTATTCTGCTTCCAATTTTTCTGTACCGAGTATCTTGCAAGAAACTAGTCTTGCTATTCATCACATTACTCAAAATATTATATATAGCATAGAGTCTTCCAGATAGAACATAGTTAATAAATGTATGTTGCATTTGAATGAATCCTATCAGAGGCAGTTTATAAATTCTTAAATATTTGACTTTTAATAGATGTCTGTAGTTTATTTTATTATGACATTGTGTGTGTGTGTGTGTGTGTGTGTGTTGAGATCATGGAAAAGATAAAATCCAAATGAACATGAGATCATTGGGAATTTATCTTTAATTACTTCTTCTCAGCATAAAGCTTGTTGCTATTGTATACTCAGAATTTCTCTCTATTGACTCCACATGTCAGAATGCCCAATGCTTTCGAGACTATATTCAACACTGATGGATTAAGTACTCAGCTCACTAAGTAACTAGCTTCCTAGAAATGAGAAGTACAAACTAACCTCATATGTACCTATAGTTCCCTCAGGACAATCTGCTCAAAGTATGAGAACAATGGAAGGAAAGGGAAGCATTTGCAACGTCAAGCTTATATTTATAAACAATTCTAGTTGAACCAGAACTAATCGAACATTTGTCTAAGACTTCAAGGAGAAGAAAGTTAGAAAGAAAACTCTACATATAGACATGCCATAAGGAGTTCTAGCAATTTTTAAGCTTTGGCAAAGTAGTAGACATGTTCTCATAAGAATTCCCTTTCTATTGAGGCAGAGATATTGTCTGCTCTACACTGCTTCTTTAAAACTGTGTTCTTTTCCATTTGTGTATTCTGTTAGAGGTTATCAGTCACAGCTTGGTAAGACCACAGGTCCTTAGCAACGTGCTTGCTGTCCCTCTAGAAGCCAGCTAATAGTTGATGGGATTACACTCTTAGTGAGACGAGGCTGACAATATTTCATTATGACATAATAGCAACATTTACAAAAATAAGGCTTAAATAAGTTCAGGAAGCAATTTTTCCCCTAGGGAAACTAAGAATATGTAGTCTTTTTCCTGTGTGGAATCAATAACCAATAATATTTAATACTGTACTATGACAGAATGTCTATATGCATGAGTTCCTAAGTTAATAAAAAACCAAATAATATTCTTCAAAATTAAAAGTTTATAAAGCTACCAAACTAAAGAGGGGGATGTGAATCTAATCTGATTGTTGAAATGAATAAGGACATAGAAATGGTTGATGGCATCTGTTCTCTATTTAGCTGTCTGTTTTCCTATGCAAACGGCCATTTCTGTTATTTGGAAAACAGACTTGTTATTGATTTAATGTTACATATTTAAAGAAGAAACTGCAGCAATACAGAAGAATAAAGATTAGAAAATTCTCCACATTTTTCCACCTAGAACTAATCATGGTAGATATTAGGTGCACAATATTCCAAACTTCTATATATTTATGGAGAGAGAGAGAGAGACATGAAGAAAGCACTTCTATAAAAATAAAATTACATCTTGCATGCTGTTTTTAATAAAATCATTAAACTTTATTCTTGTATTATACTTAATAGAGAGAAAAGGGAAATGACTGAAAAATGAAGGAATGGTGAAGTTCAGATTCATTTTTTTTTAATCTGAGAAGATAGTACTTACCAAAATTTCCCTAAAATAAGGGAAAATATTGAAATTTTAGAAACACTATTTTTTTCTTATTTCTTTTTCCTGTTTGTATGCTAAGGTTTATAACATTTACATTATTATGTGACTATAGGACCCATGGTTATTTATTCTTAATTCTGTATTCAAATGCTCAACACTGATACTTTAGCAAAGATTATCTTATTAGTTAATTTATTTTTTATTCATCTTTTTTGTCTAGATGTGGTCATCAAGCAATTTTTAAAAGAAAGGATCCTGGGTGTTATATTTCCTCAATTCTTTCATGCTTGAGGAAATCTGTGATTTGAATTAGTCTGGGAATTAATAAAGAATAATGTGACTAGGTATAAATTTCTTGTTATTCTTTCTATTTCTCACGGCTTTATAAATGTAGATGCTGCTCTACTCTTCTCTGGCATGGCACAATGGTAAAAAGATATCTAAGGCCACCCTGATATTCTTCCTTATAAGCAACTCAATTTTTTCATCTATACATCCAAGTAAACTATTATTTTCTGAGCTATGACTTAGCATCAACATATATTTATCTCTTTTCCTATAACTATGCATGCCCTATGACCTACAGATCCATTTCAGTAAAAGTGTCAGCTATTATATCTTTGAATGGCTTTAAAAGACACCAATTATGCTTATGTTGGATGGTCTTTGTTTTCTATTTTTGTACTTTTCTGTTGATTACTTTCATCTCTTTCGATCTATTTCTTACTTCTTTACATTTATTGCAGTGATCTTTTTCCCCAAATAAGTAATTAAAATTAAGCTCTCCTAGTCCTTTAGATGCTATTTATATTCAATTTATTGCTTTGAATAGATTTTAACTCTATTTTTTCTTCTATAATATTTATTTTAATGTTACTATGCTATTTTTAATAATCTTATCTTTGAATACTTTTTCCTCAAAATTCATGTCTTCAGAGAAACCTTCAAGATGGCAGAGGAGTAAGACGTGGAGATCACCTTCCTCCCCACAAATACATCAGAAATACATCTATATGTGGAACAACTCCTACAGAACACCTACTGAATGCTGGCAGAAGACCTCAGACTTCCCAAAAGGCAAGAAACTCCCCCACATACCTGGGTACAGCAAAAGAAAAAAGAAAAAACAGAGGCAAAAGAATAGGAACAGGACCTGCACCTCGGATAGTGAGTTGTGAAGGAGGAAAAGTTTCCATACACTAGTAAGCCCCTTCACATGCAGAGACAGGGCAGGAGGGGGTTGGCGCCAGGGAAGCATCAGAGAAACAGATGAGAGCACAGCATTGGGGTGCAGAGGGCAAAGCGGAAAGATTCCCACACAGAGAATTGGTGCAGACCAGCACTCACCAGCCTGAGAGGCTTGTGTGCTCACCCGTTGGGGGCAGGTGGGGGCTGGGAGCTGAGCCCAGCTCAGCTATATATATATTTATTTATTTCCTTTTTCTCTTTTTGTGAGTGTGTATGTGTATGCTGATTTGTGTGATTTTGTCTGTATAGCTTTGCTTTTACCATTTGTCCTAGTGTTCTGTCTGTCCAGGTTTTTTTGTTTTTTTGTTTTTTAGTATAGTTTTTAGTGCTTGTTATCATTGGTGGATTTATTCATTGGTTTGGCTGCTCTCTTCTTTCTTTAATTCTTTGTTTTTCTATTTTTAATTACTTAATAATTTTTTAACAATTTTTTAATTTTATTTTAATAACCCTTCCTTTCCTTCTTTCTTTCTTCCTCCCTCCCTTCCTTCCTTCCTTCCTTCCTTGCATCTGTCCTCCCTCCCTACCTTCCTCTCTTTCTTTCTTTCCCCATTTTCTTCTGACTCTGTGGCTGACAGGGTCTTGCTGCTCTAGCCAGGTGTCAGGCCTGTACGTCTAAGGTGGGAGAGCCGAGTTCAGGACATTGGTCCACCAGAGATCTCCCAGCCCCATGCAATATCAAATAGTGAACAGCCTCCCAGAGATCTCCGTCTCAAAGCTAAGACCCAGATCCACTCAACGACCCACAAGCTACAGTGCTGGACACCCTATACCAAACAACTAGAAAGACAGGAACACAACCCCACTCATTAGCAGAGAGGCTGCTTAAAATCATTATAACATCACAGTCATCCCAAAACACACCACTGAACGCAGTCCTGCCCACCAGAAAGCCAAGATCCTG
The DNA here is from genome assembly GCF_964165515.1 of Mesoplodon bidens. Taxonomy (NCBI): domain Eukaryota; kingdom Metazoa; phylum Chordata; class Mammalia; order Artiodactyla; family Ziphiidae; genus Mesoplodon; species Mesoplodon bidens. The sequence continues at coordinate 33,888,469 of NC_138160.1, forward strand.
CCTCATCCACCAGAACACAGGCACTAGTCCCCTCTACCAGGAAGTCTACACAACCCACTGAAACAACCGTAGCCACCAGGGGAAGACACCAAAAAACAATGGGAACTTTGAACTTGAAGCCTGTGAAAAGAAGACCCCAAACACAGTAGTTAAGCAAAATGAGAAGATAGAGAAATACACAGCAGATGAAGGAGCAAGGCAAAAACCCACCAGACCTAACAAATGAAGAGGAAATAGGCAGACTACCTGAAAAAGAATTCAGAGTGATGATAGTAAAGATGATCAAAAATCACGGAAATAGAATGGAGAAAATAAAAGAAACATTTAACAAGGACCTAGAAGAACTAAAGATCAGACAAACAATGATGAACAACACAATAAATGAAACTAAAAATTCTCTAAAAGGAATCAATAGCACAATAACTGAGGCAGAAGAATGGATACGTGACCTGGAAGATAAATCAGTGGAAATAACTACCTCAGAGCAGAATAAAGAAAAAAGAATGAAAATAATTGAGGACTGTCTCAGAGACCTCTGGGACAACATTATACACACCAACATTCAAATTATAGATATCCCAGAAGAAGAAGAGAAAAAGAAAGGGACTGAGAAAATATTTGAAGAGATTATAGTTGAAAACTTCCCTAATATGGGAAAGGAAATAGTCAACCAAGTCCAGGAAGCGCAGAGAGTCCCACACAGGATAAATCCAAGGAGAAACATGCCAAGACACATATTAATCAAACTATCAAAAATTAAATACAAAGAAAAAATATTAGAAGCAGCAAGGGAAAAACAACAAATAACAAAAAAAGGAATCCCCATAAGGTTAACAGCTGATATTTCAGCAGAAACTTTGCAAGCCAGAAGGGTGTGGCAGGACATATTTAAAGTGATGAAAGGGAAAAATCTACAACCAAGAGTACTCTACCCAGCAAAGATCTCAATCAGATTCAATGGAGAAATTAAAAGCTTTACAGACAAGCAAAAGTTAAAAGAATTCAGCACCACCAAACTAGCTTTACAACAAATGCTGAAGGAACTTCCCTAGGCAGGGAACACAAGAGAAGGAAAAGACCTACAATAACAAAACAAAAATAATTAAGAAAACAGTAATAGGAACATACATATTGATAATTACCTTAAATGTAAATGGATTAAAAGCTCTAACCAAAAGACATAGACTGGCTGAATGGATACAAAAACAAGAACTGCATATACACTGTCCACAAGAGACCCACTTCAGACCTGGGACACAAACATACTGAAAGTGAGGGGATGGAAAAAGATATTCCATGCAAATGGAAATCAAAAGAAAGCTGGAGTAGCAATTCTCATATCAGACAAGATAGACTTTAAAATAAAGACTATTATAAGAGACAAAGACAGACACTAAATAATGATCAAGGGATCAATCCAAGAAGAAGATACAACAATGGTAAATATTTATTCACCCAGCATAGGAGCACCACAATACATAAGGCAAAGGTTAACAGCCATGAAAAGGGAAATCAACAGTAATACAATAAGAGTATTGTGGATTTATACAGTGATAAAATCGGGACTTTAACATCCCACTTTCACCAATACACAGATCATCCAAAATGAAAATAAACAAGGAAACACAAGCTTTAAATGATACATTAAACAAGATGGACTTAATTGATATTTATAGGACATTCCATCCAAAACCAAAAGAATACACTTTCCTCTCAAGTGCTCATGGAATTTTCTCCAGGATAGTTCATATTTTGGGTCACAGATCAAGCCTTGGTAAATTTAAGACAATTGAAGTTGTATCAAGTATTTTTTTGACCACAATGCTATGAGACTAGATATCAATTACAGACAAAAAATCTGTAAAAACTACAAACATATTGAGGCTAAACAGCAGCTACTAAATAACCAAGAGATCACTGAAGAAATCAAAGATGAACTTAAAAAATACCTAGAAACAAATGACAATGAAAACACAATGACCCCAAACCTATGGGAGCAGCAAAAACAGTACTAAGAGGGAAGTTTATAGCAATAAAATCCTACATCAAGAAACAAGAAACATCTCAAATAAACAACCTAACCTTACACCTAAAGCGATTAGAGAAAGAAGAACAAAAAAACGCCAAAGTTAGCATATGGAAAGAAATCATAAATCTCAGATCAGAAATAAATGAAAAAGAAATGAAGGAAACAATAGCAAAGATCAATAAAACTAAAAGCTGGCTTTTTGAGAAGATAAACAAAATTCATAAACCATTAGCCAGACACATCAAGAAAAAAAGGGAGAAGACTCAAATCAATAGAATTAGAAATGAATAAGCAGAAGTAAAAACAGACACTGCAGAAATACAATGGATCCTGAGAGATAACTACAAGCAACTATATGCCAGTAAAATGGATGACCTGAAAGAAATGGACAAATTCTTAGAAAAGCACAACCTTCCGAGACTGAACCAGGAAGAAATAGAAAATATAAACAGACCAATCACAAGCACTGAAATTGAAACTGTCATTAAAAATCTTCCAACAAACAAAAGCCCAGGACCAAATGGCTTCAAGGTGAATTCTATCAAACATTTAGAGAAGAGCTAACAACTACTCTTCTCAAAGTCTTCCAATATACAGCAGAGGGAGGAACACTCCCAAACTCAGTCCATGAGTCCACCATCACCCTGATACCAAAACCAGACAAGGATGTCACAAAAATAGAAAACTACAGGCCAATATCACTGATGAACATAGATGAAAAATCCTCAACAAAATACTAGCAAACAGAATCCAAAAGCACATGAAAACACTCATACACCATGATCAAGTGGGGTTTATCCCAGGACTGCAAGGATTCTTCAATATATGCAAATAAATCCATGGGATACACCATATTAACAAAGTGAAGGAGAAAAAACATAAGATCATCTCAATAGATGCAGAAAAAGCTTTTGACAAAATTCCACACCCATTTATGATAAAAACCCTCCGGAAAGTAGTCATAGAGTGAACTTAGCTCAACATAATAAAGGCCACATATGAAAAACCCACACCCAACATCGTTCTCAATGGTGAAAAAGTGAAACCATTTCCATTAAGATCAGGAACAAGACAAGGTGTTCCATTCTCACCACTATTATTCAACATAGTTTTGGAAGTTTGAGCCACAGCAATCATAGAAGAAAAAGAAATACAAGGAATCCAAATCGGAAAAGAAGAAGTAAAGCTCTCACTGTTTGCGGATGGCATGATACTATACATAAAGTATCCTAAAGATGCTACCAGAAAACTTCTAGAGCTAATCAATAAATTTGGTAAAGTAGCAGGATAGAAAATTAATGCACAGAAATCTCTTGCATTCCTTAACACTAATGATGAAAAATCTGAAAGAGAAATTAAGGAAACCCTCCCATTTACCACTGCAACAAAAAGAATAAAATACCTAGGAATAAACCTACCTAAGGAGACAAAAGACCTGTATGCAGAAAACTATAAGACACCAATGAAAGAAATTAAGATGATACAAACCGATGGAGAGATATACCATGTTCTTGGGTCGGAAGAATAAACATTGTGAAAATAATTATACTACTCAAAGCAATCTATAGATTCAATGCAATCCCTATCAAACTACCACTGGCACTTTTCACAGAATTAGAACCAAATATTTCACGATTAATATAGAAACACAAAGGACCCCAAATAGCCAAAGCAATCTTGAGAAAGAAAAACGGAGCGGGAGGAATCAGTCTCCTTGACTTCAGACTATATTACAAATCTACAGTAATCAACACAGTATGGTACTGGCCCAAAAAAAGAAATATAGATCGATGGAACAGGATAGAAACCCCAGAGATAAACCCACGCACCTATAGTCACCTTATTTTTGATAAAGGAGGCAAGAATATACAGTGGAGAAAAGACAGCCTCTTCAATAAGTGGTGCTTGGAAAACTGGACAGCTACATGTAAAAGAATGACATTAGAACACTCCCTAACACCATACAAAAAAATAAACTCAAAATGGATTAAAGACCTAAATGTAAGGCCAGACACTATAAAACTCTTAGAGGAAAACATGGGCAGAACACTGTATGACATTAATCACAGCAAGATCCTTTTTAACCCACGTCCTAGAGGAATGGAAATAAAAACAAAAGTAAACAAATGGGACCTAAGGAAACTTAAAATATTTTGTACTGCAAAGGAAAACTTAAAAAGATGAAAAGACAACCCTCAGAATGGGAGAAAATATTTGCAAATGAAGCAACTGACAAAGGATTAAGCTCCAAAATAAACAAGCAGCTCATGCAGCTCAATATCAAAAAAACAAACAATCCAAACCAAAATTGGGCAAAAGACCTAAACAGACACTTCTCCAAAGAAGATACACAGATTGCCAGCAAACACATGAAAGGATGCTCAACATCATTAATCATTAGAGAAATGCAAATCAAAACTACAATGAGGTGTCACCTCATACCGGTCAGAATGGCCATCATCAAAAAATCTAGAAACAATAAATGCTAGATAGGGTGTGGAGAAAAGGGAACTCTCTTGCACTGTTGGTGGGAATGTAAATTGATACAGCCACTATGGAGAACAGTATGGAGGTTCTTTAAAAAACTAAAAATAGAACTACCATACAACCCAGCAATCCCACTACTGGGCATATACACTGAGAAAACCATAATTCAAAAAGAGTCATGTACCACAATGTTCATTGCAGCTCTATTTACAATAGCCAGGACATGGAAGCAACCTAAGTGTCCATTGACAGATGAACGGATCAAGAAGATATGGCACATTTATACAATGGAATATTACTCAGTCATTAAAAGAAACGAAATTGGGCTTCCCTGGTGACGCAGTGGTAAAGAGTCCGCCTGCCGATGCAGGGGACACGGGTTCGTGCCCCGGTCTGGGAGGATCCCGCATGCCATGGAGCAGCTGGGCCCGTGAGCCATGGCCACTAAGCCTGCGCGTCCGGAGTCTGTGCTCCGCAACGGGAGAGGCCACAACAGCGAGAGGCCCGCGTACCGCAAAAAATAATAATAATTAAAAAAATAAATAAAATAAAATAAATGAAATTGAGTTATTTTAGTAAGGTGGATGGACCTAGTAGAGTCTGTCATACAGAGTGAAGTAAGTCAGAAAGAAAAAAACAAATACCGTATGCTAACACATATATATGGAATCTAAAAAAAAAAAAGTGGTTCTGAAGAACCTAGGGGCAGGACAGGAATAAAGACGCAGACATAGAGAATGGACTTGAGGACAAGGGGATTGTGAAGTGTAAGCTGGGACGGAGTGAGCGAGTGGCATGGACATATATACACTACCAAATGTAAAATAGCTAGCTAGTGGGAAGCATCCACAAGCACAGGGAGATCAGCTCGGTGCTTTGTGACCACCTAGAGGGGTGGGATAGGGAGGGTGGGAGGGAGACGCAAGAGGGAGTGGATATGGGACTATATGTATATGTATAGCTGATTCACTTTGTTATAAATCAGAAACTAACACACCATTGTAAAGCAATTATACTCCAATAAAGATGTCAAATAAATAAAGAAATACATACATATATACATACATACATACATACATACATACATACATAAATAATTCGTGTCTTCACTGAATTCTCCTTTAATATGGAGCAGTCATGAAGGTTTTCTTTTGATGTTTAATTTGTTCATCTATCTTTTGCTTAATATATTTCCTATTTTTGCTGTAGAAAGTTTTCATGTTTTCAGTGACAATTTTTCACTCACCCAGACTTTTTATTTACTTTTATTTAACTTTGATGATCTCTTCTTGACTCTTCTAATCCCTTTTTAAGTTCTTGAGCATGGAATCTGTGGCATAAATCGTTGCCTTCTAAGCACATCCCACTCAAGTCTGAAGGCACAGGATTGGGAGTAGATTATCTAGAAATTTGTGTAGTTGGAGGGTTGAGCTTTACTGGTTCTTTTCAGATTTTGTTGAAATCCTTCAGTTGCGTTCAGTCTATATAATGTTATGGGTTGAATTGTGTCTTCCAAAAGATGTTGCAATCCTAACCCCCAGTACCTGTGAATGTGACCTTATTTAGAAAAAGAATATTTCCACATGATCAAGTTAAGATAAGGTTATAAGGATGGACCCTAACCCAATGTGATTGCATCTTTACAAAAAGGGAAATTTGGACATAGTGACAGACATATATAAAGGGAGAATGCCATGCAATGATGAAAGCAGAGATTGGTGTGATATATCTACAGGTAAAGGAATACCAAAGATTGCCACAAAACTACAGGGAACTATGGGAGAATCATCGAACAGATTGTCCCTCACAGCTCTCGGAAAGAACCAAGTCTGCTGACACTTTGAACTCAGACTTCTACTCTCCAGAACTCTAATATAATATATTTTTGTTGTTTAAGCCATCCAGTTTGTGGTACTTTGTTATGGCAGCCCTAGGAAACTAATATATCTTCTTAGGAATGTTTCTTTTTCTCCTGGGAAAAAAGAAAATTCAGCTTTGGCTCAGTTTTCCAATTTAACCTAGAGTTCTGAAAGTTTAGGAAAAAGTTATTTTTAATTTATTCTCAAAAGCTCATTAGACTTAGAAATTTTTCTAAATGTAGATTTTTACCTAAATCCTTTATCTGGATTCATGGTTTGATTTAGAATGCTCTTGAAAGAAAAGTTGTCTATGTGGTGCTGAATGTATTGTAGTAAGTCTTATGCCAAGGATCCTCTGAGCCCTGGAGTGGATCGCTAGTATGGGCCCTATGCAGATGTACCTTCTTAATTTCTTTGGTCTCCAGGTTAGTATAATTAAAGGGTAGGGTGAGTAGACAAAGCATCCAATAAATTGAAAAGGAGAGAAATTGGGAAGACATTAGAATACAATAAGAACTGGAGTCCCCAAGCTTCTCAATTAGTGTCCTGATTTAAATTTATAATGTTAACATATTTTATGCTAACTGCCGGTAAAATTAAGGATAATTATTTTTCTTAGCATTCCCCCAAAATCAAAGAAGGACTACACTCAAGCTTAGGAGAACTGCATTGTAGCAAAAACAAACAAACAAACAGAAGGCTTAATCATTAACGAATAAAATCTCTGTGCTGCTTCATTGTAATTAATACACAACTAATTAATGCCATTCGAATAAAGTAACATTCACTCAGTACAGAACACTTTGTTAGAAGGATATTTCTATTCCACTGTTAGGCAGAGTTGTAGTTGTCTATAGCTTCCTTTTGCACGTTGTTCTGTGGAGGACAGTGATCCTCAGTGGCTTACACTGGTCCTGGAAGTATGTATTTTGAATATGAAGGTGTAGCATTTTGGATATGCACAGAGTAAATGAAACCCAATCGATAATGGGTTAGACAAATAGAACTTAATTTTTTCCTTAATTACAGAATCTTTAATGAAGGAAGATTTCATTATATTGTTGATGGGCTGAAGGACAGAGCAGTGGTGCCAATCAGGATGGTCCCATTTATTAAGAAAGCAAAGGAGATGGAGAAACAAGTATTTGGCTAATTCTATAAAGAAAAGCAGGAAGACAGGATTTGGGAATGCTTATTGAATCAACCATTCATCAGGAAATAATATGAAAATAACATGTTCTACATGCTCTTTGTTTTCCTTTTAGCATATTTCCCACATTTGTCAGCAAGCTTCAATTGAGTAATGAATATTCATTTGTTTGATTAAATTCTTCGGATTTAAGGTATTCAAAGATCTGAAATTTTCTATTTAGAAAATAATCAAAACTGACTCGCCGGTCAACTCCTTTTAGATTCTCCTAACATTTCCATTTGCAAAGGACTTTTGTAAAATATGTGCTGACTGAAAGCTGGAGTTTTACTTGCTTTAGTTAAAATAGATTTAGCAATCAAATGAAAAATATGATGGTTATAAATACTCAACTTTCTATACTGATACATTTCACACACATATTTGTGAGATCAAAACAAGACAAAACAACAACAGCAAAACTAGGATTAGTAAGCCAAACAAATGGAGAGTTTAAGAAATAATTCCAGAACTCTGAACTGATTTTAAAACTGAACAGTGTTCCTGAGGATTTGCCTCAGGGAGCCAAGTTATTGGGCTCTGTGGGTTAAACTAACAATGGGAAGCCCTAGATGTAATGGATTAAAGTTAATATTTATGTGAGCTTTGAACTGTTGGGGCCCCTTAGGTTAACTAGCTACGTAATATTAATGGGAAAATTTGGTTCTATCACTGTTTCCCATAGAATAGGAATATATTAAATTTGCTTATAAATATTTAACAAAAATATTTTAAAATATCAGATTTACCTAGGAAAAAGTGCATTGTGGGAGGCACTCAAGGTGCTCAGAACATCAAGCTGTTTTCAAAAATAATAATAAAAAAAAGAAAGAAAAAATGTTTGAACAATATCCAAAAAGCAATTAGATTACCTTGAGTGGCAGGAACGAGCCTCTTAAAATCTCAAGACCTACTGAGCCCAGTAGAGGGTTCTCTTAACATTAAATCATAATGGAATCTATGGCTTGTGGGTGGTTGGGATAAGAAAATAAACTAAGTGCTGACTTTTTAAGATGTTTTTGGAAGCCTTAGAGCTTGGGAGTAAAGCGTTTGCTAAAGATAACAGAACACAAACACTTTGGGTGATTATGTACATATGCGTGTAAAAATATAAAAACCTTTCATTGTCAGGAAGTAGGAGCAGGAAATAGAGGAAAGAACAGACATGTGAAGGAAACAGAGGAAAGAACAGACGTGTGAAGGAAACAAAAAGCAAAGTCTTTTATAAAAGAAGGAAAACAACAAATTCTTCCAGATAGGATATATTATTATGATCTAGATCTGCCCTTGCTACCCACCCCAAGCTTACTCATTTTTCCCTTTGAGAAGGTACACAAATCAGAGAAAATGTACAGTCTGATTTGTAAGTCAGAAGACCTTGCTTCCTGCCCTTAATGTGGTCACCATCCTACCAGAGCCCCGTTTTTTTATGTACGAAGTTCTTTGGTGCAGGCTGAGCAGGGCATGGCAGAGAGTTAAAGTACTCTGGTCAATCGGCCTAGGTTTACCCTTTTCTATAAGTAAAATGGGCAGTGTTTTACTAAAATGACCTCAATAATTCATGTCCTGTTGCCCTTAAGGAATGATTTTAACTACTTGTGAAATTATTGAGGTATGTTTAAATTGTAAAAAGGCCACATGCCTTTGACCAGTAGCAAGCTGGACAAAGAGAAGGGGCAGCAGAGTGCCAGCCCTTACAGTTCCACGTCTTGTGCAACCTCCAGGCAACACTGAGTCACGTATAAAGATTGTGTTCAGTATCAGATCATCTCTCTTCTCAGTGTTTCTCTTAGCACTCCACCCTGTAGGCCTCAGGATATCCCCTGATTAAAGAACTCCATCTTGCCTGTTCATTCTTGGGGTTACTCAGCTCTTGTCTGACCAACCTATCCCCAGTTTCTCATCCCAATAACCACCACAAAAGGTATTTATTTCTGCAACAAAGACTAGTATTTACAATGGTGATACGTTGAACTGTGAATTTCTTGCATCAGTGCTATTTTGGGTTACAGGCCTTTTTGAGAACTCTTGACCTTTTGCCATTTGAGTAATTCTTGCTTTGTTTTAATAGATGTTTTAGCTTTGGGTGTCCCCCTTCCGGAAAGAGCCTGGGACAAAGGCTTGTTTGTGGGTAATTCATCAGGGAAGGAAAGAGATAAGACAGAAAGTAGAAGGAAGGAGGAAAAAAGCCAATAGAAGAATGTGTTACCTAATTACCCATGGTAGGTGGCTGGAGCTTGATCCAACGTGACTTCAAGAAGAGTCATACGAAATATGCCTCAGAACTGTCCACCATGGGACAAAGGAGAAAACATTCATCCATCAGCTCCCAGTTCCACTGGTGAGGAGTGTGTTCCTGGGTGTTAACTCCCCAATCTCCCTGTGTGCCTGGATGAGTGCCCAGAACACCCCTGCAGCACAGGAGAAGCCGCATGGCAGAAGCAGAGTTCTGAGATGAGTCTGAGCAAGTTGTCAGGATGCACTTGAATGAAACTTAAGCAAAGGTTCACTGAACTGCTTTTTGTAGCAGTGGCTGGAGGAAGAGGTGGGACAAACAGAATGTAAAGTAGTACATAAGAGGTGTCAGATCCACTGGAGAAGGCCAGTTCTGATAACCCTAGCTTCCAGGGTAGTCTCTTCTCAAGACGCACAGTGTGGGGCTGGATAAAATACTTTCCCTAAGGGTGGTTAACCAAATAACCAAGTCAGACATCTTTTTGCTCCCATTTGGCTTCATTAACAAGAGAGACCTGGGTGACAAATGGGCCTCCCTGGCCATGAGTCATTCTCAGATGTAGGCAAGTTCTGAAATGTCACCAACTGTTCAATAAAATGAATAAGGGTAAAAGCATTATATGGTCTATAATAAAATCTAAATCTCGAGAGGGATTACAGAGTAAAACATTCCGATTTCTTCATTTCACATGTTTTCTTTTTCTTTTTTTCTCCAAAGGAAGGCAAGCTCTAAGAAACACTAAGAAAAGCAAAGAACTACTTTGAAATAAACCAAGGTATTTAAGTGGGTGAACAGAGGATTCAGAAATCTAATTCCATGGAGGATTGTGTCTAAAAATCAGGAAGCTAGGATTTCTTAGTGCCCCCATGAAGCTATATAATTCCAGGTTTCCTGCCTCTGTAGCTTTGCATGATTTACTCATCATTTCTTCTTAACCCTTCCATGCTAACCCAGTTCCACATTTCTTTCAACTTACCTCAAGACCTTTCTTCTACATTAACCTGTCCCTGAATCTGTCAGTCTGTGCAAGCCTCTACTTTTCTTCAACTTTGTTAATAGCCACTGTTTCCAAACTGCTGCTTCACACACTGATCAGATAGAATATTTAACAACATACCTCCATTTGCCTCATGTCTCCTTCACTGATGATAGAATTCATGGCCCAATTCTTCTCATCTCTACTTCATTACCTGATGCATATTTATATGAAGCATTATATAGTTTGGAAAACATCAGGCTACCTTTTAAAAAGTGATCATGCATTTATTCAGGTATTCATTCAATAAAAATATATTAAGCACTTACTCCAAAGCAGGTGCTTGGGCTGTGAGACATATGAAGAAGATAAACAGTGTTCCTGCTTCAAAGAACTTAAGTGGGGCAAGGAATGGGGTACACACAAAGCATGCAACCTAGTTTTAAAAATTCAAAACTTGAAAGCTGAATAATGTTCTAAGAATGAAACAGTGCTGAGGTGGAGAATGACAGAGTGGACTTTAAACCGGGTGTTCAAGGAAGTGCTCTCTGGGAAGGTGACACTTAAGCTTACCTAGCTCCAAGGAGGGCTTGGGAGGAGAGTATATTAGGAGAGGGTATAGCATGGGAAAATCCCCTGAGTTGAGTGGGCATACGAAGGAGGACAGTGCCCAAGAGAAGCCTGGCGGGATAGGCAGGGCTGTCTCATGCTGGGCCTTGTGGCATGGTAAGGATTTTGGCTTTTTTCATATGTGTAATGGCAATCCCTTGAAGGATTTTATGAAGAAGAATGGCATAATTGGATTTGCTTCAAAGTGATTAGTTTACAGTGTGGAAATTTGTTTGGAAAGGGCAAAGACAGAAATGCAGGAATCGGTTGAAGAAGGTGGTTCAGGCAAAAGATGATTGGTGACCTTCACTAAGAAGGAAAATGAAAGAGTCAACATGTATTTTAGAAAATAAATTGTCAGGTATTGAAGAAGAGTAAGAAAAAATCCTTTCCTTATTGTGTACTGTCTTGGGTGTAATTAAATTTTTTGGTATGCTTACCTTCTCTCATCCACCAAATTAATGGCTCTTCAGAGTAGGGTCAATTTTTTATACGTATTGTATATTTTTCTTAAATTTCTGAGAACAAGACACATGTTCAATAAATACTTTTTTCCTTGTCCATCTTATATTAACTAGGCTACAAGATACTTTGTTGAAATTATATTAGATGCCAGAATAAAATATGTTGAGTGCTTTCAATTCCCTCCAGTGTTGTTTTTATTTACTCTGTTACTTGGTGAATGGATGCTGAAAACCAGAAAGTTGACTTTTTTGTGGGTGTTTCATAAAAATGGGAAATCTCTCTGTTGGTTTAGCATTGATACTGTCAAACTATTAAGTGTGGTTTCCAAAAGAACACAAACTTGGCACCTAAAATAGGGCACAGTGTATCCTTGAAGTTGGAAAAGATCAAAGGATACTTAATCCGTGTAGACTCTGGATAACTTTTATAAAACAAAGTCAAAATCTACTCAAGATAGTTGCAAGCAGAGCCTTCTTAGAGTAGGAACACTTTCTCCAGGCACGTTCTAAAGGGAAAACTCATCTACACACTTCCCTGTCATAGACCTTCCCTCTTAGTGACATCCGTTTTCTTCCCAGGTACCAGCATTCACTCTCAAGTAAAAGCCCAATAAATTTACTCACAATTCTTGAAGGGTTATATTTCCCAGGAATATTTGGTGCCAAAAGTACTTCCATAGGTTAATTTTCAGCTGTGGAAGAGCTAAAGGGATAGTGCTCTTCCTAACGAAATCCTAAGGGCAAAGATGACTCTGTCTGCTGCTCTGACTTAAATGAAGTTTGGGAGTGTCTGAATCCAAAACTCCTTAGTGGACCTGGCTGAGGACAAGTTGGGAGGATCTTGGCAGCCCACATATCCAGGAACTTTCCTTCAAATTCAGAGGCCCCCTGTTTTCTCTACAGCATCCCTCCATCTATAGTTTTTAAAGAAGTCCAGAAAAAATATACTGCCTTTGACCATAGAGGATCTCAGCCCCTCCTGCTTAGAACTGGAAGATCTAGACGCAGAGGGAGGTTTTTCTCTCTTGTGTTGGTAAGGTTTATCATTTATGCTGTCTAATATTTGAAGAGACTAGTCAAATATTTGGAAGTATCAGATAGCAGCCAACATACTCAGACTTAAAAGCTCAGCTTGGGAATCAGAGTTGTCACGTTTATTAATGGTCCCACAAGAGTAAGAGTGTCTACTGGACCCAAGTTGACCTGCATGATTCTCTCCTTACTGATTAGCATGCTGCTACGATGTCCAATGGTTCCCTGATTCTGATACTAACACTGACTCTGACTTAGAAATTTTCATGTTATGCTCTTGACATCACCTCTATGGAACATTAGTACATGACTCTAGCTTCACACCTTTTGTCACCTCTTGCATACTGACAGGCTTTCATATGTGAACAGTGATCACCTATCATGAGCCTTTACTATACCCTCTAATGCTTCAACCCTTCGTAGTCCTCTATGCTATGCTTGTGTAACTTTAATGACATGGTAATGACCTCTAAAAGCTCTTTCAAAGCTCTAGGTCATATGATATTTCTCTCTGTGATGAGAAATGTTCCATCTCCATGCAGACCCATTCATACTAGTTTTAACCTCTGAGCCACATGAGGCAAATATCCCTTTCTTTTATGAGAGTCTTTCAAATATTTTGAGTCAGCCATATTTCAGCCAAATATTTTGGAGTCAGTCAGTGTTCAACTATATGTCTTCTTTACACTAATAGGCCCCAATTGTTTCAACCATTCCTGTTAAGAAAGGTTTTAAGATGTTTTACTGTCCTGTGTGCTCCCCAATCACTACAGCGTTTCAAACATTTCTTTCACTGAGTGAAGCATAGCACAGAATACCATAACGCAAATAAGGAACAGGGAAATGACAAAACTTCCTCCTCCTTCATACTAGGTCCTATTCAGATCAAGGTGAAACTTTCTTATCACTGGATCACTTCTCAGATGTTGATACTTATTTGCCATAACTCCAACTAAAAACTCTAAACAGTCTTCAAGGTATTCCTGCCATGTTCTTCTCGTGCTCTTAAACTATTGTTATTTGTTTCATGAATGTATAACAATTTTATTTATCCTTGTTTGATAAATATTCCTTTTTTATATTGACTTGTTTCTTACAAAAAATTTTTTTGGAGTACTTGATATATGATATTCACTATGCTACCCAGTTGGAAGATAACTTTGAACTAGATATCATAGTCCCTACTTTTCAGAGTTTATAATCTAAGGGAAACAAAAGAAGTAACTATTTTATTGCAAATGGCTATAATGAGCACTTGAACTAAAGGAGTAACTAAGGGTGTTATTGGAGAATATAGGAGGCAGGTCAGGGAGGTATTTCTGGAATAAGTGGCACCTGACTTAAGAAGTTAGCAATATGAAGCAGGAAAGGAGGAACGGTTCAAGCAAAGGAACTTCTTAGCAAATGTCCAGATATGAGACTGAGCGTGGTGTTTGTTGAGACTGATAGATCAGTAGGTAGAGCTGATACTGATATATAGGCTAAGTGGAAGATACTACTGGGAGATGACTCTAAGAATATAAGTAGGTTCCAAATTCTGAAGAACTCTGGAGTATAACCTGAAAGATATTGGTAGCCATTAAAGCCTTTGATAGAAGGAAGTGATATGATCACTCTCATATTTTAGAAAAATTACTTTGGCTATTGTGTTAAAAATAAACTCAAGTCAGGGAAATAAGATAGGAAATTATGGCAGCTATCTAGGCAAAAGATTATGGGGACCTAAACTAGGGAGTTGGTAGAGGGTAGGCTTAAAGGACATGAGAGATATAAGGACATATGTTATCAGGGTGTATTTCTTATATTAGATGACATTTGGCTGATGGAATTAATAGGTTTAGGTGTTTGTGTATTGGTAGATTGCTGAGGATGAGCCAAGTAAGGACTAATAGCTAGCTCTCTGGCTTGGAGAAGTGTATTGTTTATATTATCCACTGAATAAAGAATCAGGTTTGGAAATCAATAAGAGTAAGAGAAATTTGGATATACTGGGTTAAAATAAATGTATTGTTAAAATTTAAAAAAATAAGAGTAAGGGATTAGTTTTGGACATGTTGTATTTGGGTTCCTATGGGTCATTCAAATGTAGATGTTCAAAAAGCACATATATATATATATATATATATATATATATGGGTTTGGAGCTTAGTTACCTAACCTGGGATATAAAAAAATAATAATAAATCTGTGAGTCAGTATACATGCACTAATTGGAATAAGAGACTGAGTGAGTCAAGATGGAGAATTGTAGAATGAGAAAAAAATAAGCTCTGGACAGAATGCAGATAAAATTCACCACTGTGAAAAGATAAGGGAAAGAATGGAAAATCCAAAAGGAGGATGAAAGGTATGGTCATAGAGATAATGTTAAAAAACCAACAAACAGCAGAATGTGTTACCATGGAAGCCGAAGGAAGAGAGTGTTTCAATGGAAGCAGTAAAGAGTGTCATATGGTGCAGAGACTCATGACCATTGAGGAACTTGTTAGAGACCATGATGACAGTAGCTTCAGTGGAGTGGTGAGGAAAAAAGCATTGGGTTAAAGAGTAGAGGGGATGATGAAATAGAATAATAATACAATATAATAATATGATAGTGATATTACAGACAACAGGCTACAAAAGGAAGATGAGGTATAGGATAGTAGCAAAAATAGGACTTTTTAAAGGTAGAAAAGATGACAGCAAATTTAAATGATAATGGGGAAAAGCCTCTAGTAGAGAAAGGAGAATGAGAGGATGCAAAATAAAACAAGATGCCTGTGAAAGCCAGGATTTTCTTTTCTGATGCTTCTGAAAATAGTAATGTAGATTTTGCTTAAATCGCTCCAGTGACTACATTGTCATCATTTCCATTTTTTTAGACAGGTTTTGTTTCTTTTGGGTTTTTTTTTAACTTAAAATCATTTTATTCTGGTATAAAGTTGCACATATGTAGGACCAATAAGTCTAACGATCTAAAGTACAGCATGATGACCACAGTCAAGACTGTACTGGAACCTGGAAATGTGCCAAAAGGGTAGGTCAGGTGCTCTTACCACACGCACCCAAAGGTAACCATGTGAGAAGGTGAATATGTCAATCAGCTTGACTGTAGTAATCATTTCACTGAGTATATGTGCATCAAATCATCACCTTAAATATATACAATTTTTAAAAATAAAAGATGAAAATGACAAAATACTCCTTATGGGATCAAAATATTCCTAGTGAACAGTTTTGTTAAAAATAATGCCTTATATTTAGGAAATTCTGTGTTTCTCTATTCATTTATTCATTACACCAACATTCACAAATGCTAACTAAATATTACAGACACTGGGCCAAGTGTTGGAAATTGAAAACTAAGGCATATCCAAGCCTTCAAAGAGACAAGAGCATATATAGAAAAGAGACATTAATAATCACTCTCTTTAGTGCTCATTTTGCCTTCTGATGCCTCATTGAATGAAGTTAATTCACTTTAAAAAGCTCTTCAACAGCAGCTCTTCAACATTTGAAGACATATATTATGCCTCCATTTGATTACTCTGGCAACCATGCAAAATTCTAAGATATTCAATGTGGAAAACAAATCTTTCATTATTTAGACAGTCTTTTGTGTAATGAGCTGTTAAAATGTGACAAGGATGGAAAACAATACTAATCATAATTAAATATGAACAGATTGTTAATCTAGACACAATTGATCCTGAATCATATTAAAATGGCATTAGCTTAGGACTTCCCTGGTTGCGCAGTGGTTAAGAACCCACCTCCCAAAGCCGGGAACACATGTTCGAGCCCTGGTCTGGGAAGATCCCACATGACGCAGAGCAACTAAGCCTGTAAGCCACAACTACTAAGCCCGCGCTCTAGAGCCCGCAAGCCACAACTACTGGAGCCCGTGTGCCTAGAGCCCATGCTCCACAACAAAGGAAGCCACTGCAATGAGAAGCCTGCGCACCATAACGAAGAGGAGCCCCAGCTCACTGCAACTAGAGAAAGCCTGCACGCAGCAAAGCAGACCCAACGCAGCCAAAAATAAAATAAATAAATTTATTTTAAAAAATGGCATTAGCTTATTTTGCCAACTGAACCTTGATCTTGGCAAATAATGAGATTTTAGTCACTGTTCTTGAATTTTATGCACAACATTTATCAGTTGATTTTTTTTTTTTTTTTTTTGCAGTACATGGGCCTCTCATTGTTGTGGCCTCTCCCAATGCGGAGCACAGGCTCCAGACGCGCAGGCCCAGTGGCCATGGCTCACGGGCCCAGACGCTCCACGGCATGTGGGATCTTCCCGGACCAGAGCACGAACCCGTGTCCGCTGCATCAGCAGGCGGACTCTCAACCACTGCGCCACCAGGGAAGCCCTTCAGTTGATAGTGACAGTGAAAATATATGACTTCTCAACTTTTTTTTTTTTTTTTTTTTTTGTGGTACGTGGGCCCCTCACTATTGTGGCCTCTCCCGTTGTGGAGCACAGGCTCTGGATGCGCAGGCTCAGTGACCATGGCTCATGGGTCCAGCCGCTCCACGGCATGTGGGATCTTCCCGAACCGGGGCACAAAACCGTGTCCCCTGCATTGGCAGGCAGACTCTCAACCACTGCACTACCAGGGAAGCCCTCAACTATTTTTTAATACATTTAATTTCAGTTTATATCATTGTTACAAATTATGTTAACCTTTAAAATTTTCATTCTATTATTAAATGCACTGCTTTCTTTAGAAAATTTAAATTATTTTGTTATCAATTAAAATGATCTATTAAGACACCAAATAGCACAGGACTGAATATAAATTTGAGAACTATTTTAGCCTGATGTCAGTAGATAATATCCTTTAGGGTTTTTGGTTTAATTATTCAGAAAGTGGGCCAACAGAACTCATCTAAATTGCATTTTTCACCACTTATACTAAAGATTATAATGAGAAACTTTTAAAGTTTCTGATAGAAATTCCAGAAATCTGAGTCTTAGAGGAAATATGTTAACCACAGGGAAAAAATCCACCATTTTTTAGTCAAAGGTTAATTTAATGGTAGAAGAAGGTCAGTGGGTCATAGAACTTCCATTACTTTAACCAAAGAAACCAAAACCAAAACTAAAGCAAAAGAAACAAAAACACAAAAACCATCAACATAGCAAAACAAAATATAAACAATTTTCTCCAGGCATAGCAAGGCTTGTCCTACTCAAACAGTGATTTTCCTGTCTTCACTTTGAGGTTTTAAATGTCAGCTAACAACCTTCTTGGCTTCTTTTTCTGGTACCAGCTATTTCTAAAACCTCATGGAGACTGCTTCCCCATATACATATAATCAGGAGTTTTATAGCTAAAAATATTGTTTCCGTTTAATATTCTGATTACATTTGTAAAGTTCTAAGCCATATCTACCTCTACGTTTTAGTCTTATTTCTGCTATAATAGAGAAATATTGCCCATCTTGATATCTAACTTTAAATAACTATGGTAAAATTCTTTTAAAATCACAAGTTCATTTTTATTAATATTATATATTAATGTTAATATAATATTAATATATTAATGTTATGGAAAATGTGAAAATAGAGAAAATATAAAGATGAAAATAATGTAATTGTTTTATTTAATAATGTAATTGTTAACATTTTTATTGTTAATAATTGTTAACATTCTGGTAAAATATCTAGTGACATTTTAAATACTACTTAATATGTTTACAAAATATGGATCATATATTACAAATTTACTTTTTTTCACTTAGAAATATATCTTGAATTTTCAGGGTTGCTTAACTTTTTTCCTACAGAATGATATGGAGGATAATAGAATTTAATCACATGGATGTACTATAATATATTTAATCCATGTGCTTATTTATACATTTTATGTTTTTTTCACTATCTTTAAACATTACATAATAAATTGCTGTATGTATATCTAATTATTTTACAAGACATATTTCTAGAAGTAGAACACTGTACCTAGGTCAAAAAATCTGCATTTTTTAATGCTTTTAATACATATTTCCAAACACCTCTACAAAGTTACCATTATCATAAACTGTATGGCTTTTAGCAATATTATTGATATTTACTTGGCTTATTTTATCATGTATCTATTCATTCATGAATCCATCTTATTTTTTGAAGTATTTCAAAGTAAACTGCAGATATCAGTACACTTTCCTCTAAATACTTCAGCATACAGAATTAGTGTTCAATGTCTGTTTACAGGTTTTTCTTTTAACATAAAAATGCTCAAATCATAGGCTATTTTGGGTGAGTTTTGCCTAATGCATATGCCTGTGTAGCCCAAACTACTATCAAGATGTACAACACTACAGTGTAAGTTCTGCCCTCCTACATTTTGACTTATCCTTGTTTTTTTTTTGGCTGTGTGATATGTGGGATCTTAGCTCCCCAACCAGGGATTGAACCCATGCTCCCTTCAGTGGGGGGTGCGAAGCCTTATCCACTGGACCACCAGGGAAGTCCCCATGACTGATCCTTTTTAAAACTTCTCTTTTTCTCACCTCTCACATGTATTGATAACATGATAACAAGTCTGACCAAGTGTATCTCAAATTGGCTTTCATTTTCTTCTGCTGCTCCTCTCATTACCCCCTTTGCTTTGCCAGACTTCTACAAAAGCTCTCCAAACAATTTCTTTACTTCTGATCAGGTTCCTCTTCAGTCCATTTTTCATATGGCAGATTGAAAGATCTTTCACAAACATAAATTGAGTTTTGTCGCTCTCGTGCTTTCAGTTCGTTCAGAGTTCTTACGATGGTTTCCAACTCCTGCGTGACCTATTCACAGCTTCCTTTCCACCTGCGTTCCTCGTCTAGCTCCCACTTGGTCTTTACACTTTAGCCTTACTGGTCTGCTCCCAGTACTTTCTTTTCTCTGGACTTTTCACACCTGTTTATTCCCCCATCACCCCCCGCCTGGAACGCTGTAGCTCCCTCTCATTAAACTAACTGTTGTCTTTATCCATCTCTTTCCAATGGAGTCCTCCCTAATAACTTACTCTATCCTCCCAACTCCTCCACCTCCATTGCTGATCTCTCAGATCACTCCTTGTGTTCTGTTCTTCAAGCACTTATTGTTGTGTACAATTAGAAAATGCACTTTCTTATTTCCTATGTTTCTCAGCCACTAGACTCTACACTCTACAAAGGTAATTCAGGTTCGTGTACCACTTTCTCATGCTTTTCTCTTCACACCACAGTGGGTGCTTAATGTATTATCAGCAAATTGTGCAACAAATGAATGAACTGACAAATCCTTAAGTTTTGCCTTCTCAGCCACAAGCTGCTAAGGAAATCTCTAGTGAAATTTCTTTCACATGTTTATTATATATATATATGTGTGTATATATATACATATTATTTATATATATATATATGTAATCCATGTATTCCAAACATGAGTGAAAATGTACAAATGCTTCATAAGATATATGATGAAGAAAAATAATAATCTAAATTGGGACTGACAGACAGAAGGAAGGAGTGGTTAGTCCTGATCTACACTCAGTAACGTGATTTTTTCCCATTACACTGTGAAGAATCTTTCTGTATCAGCCCCTGTTTTTATTTTCTTTCATCTGAAATCTATAGCTTTAACATACCCTAGCACCAATATTAACACACAATATTACTTAATCAACACTTTGCAAGTGTACAAAGGCAACAGGATACACAATTATAAAGAATCTATCATGAAACAGAAACTGTTGATGGGGAAGGTGTTAATTTTTCTTCCTGCTTCATACCAATAGCTCAAAAATCATACCACGGCTTTAGCAACTTGTTAATTTGTTATGACATGTGGATAAAAATATGCCATGTGGACAAAAATTACATATAAAGTAGCAACAGCATTTTTAAGTAGAGAAGTTCTTTCTGAAAACTTTTCTTGTAAACTGTGACCATATAATTGTCAAAGTGAATGTGTTGAGATTTCAGGCACATCATCATGAATTACCTCCCCATGCCTAATATTATGGCCACTGGAAAAGAAGGTACAAGAAATGCTAAATTGCAATGTGGCAGAGGTGAGTAAAGAAATATCCATTTGCCCGCTCTATTCTGCTACAAAGAAAGGAGTAGAGGATTGAGTTCTGATTCATTTCCTTACTTTTTAGTCTCTAATGTGAGCTCCAAACTATTCTTATTTTCTAGCAACACAGCATGGTGGCAGGGAAATGGATGCAAAGCCAACATCTAACAGCTTTGTCATGTCTCTATTTATTGAGTTTCATTCAATTTGTGAAGAAATCCCATTCATTCTTTGAAGGAACTAAAAATCTGCTTTAATGCCCTCACAGGATGATATAATTAAGATGATCTGGGGACTAGAAAGACTCAAAATAGTGTTCCAACTCTACTTCTAAGAACTTTATGACTAGGAAAATTATGATTTTGCTAAATCTCAACTTTAATAGCTTTAAAACAGGGTAAAATTAGTACTCAACTCTCAGAAGTGGGTTTTGAATATTAAAAGATATGATGTAAATTGCTTTCCAATTTACCCAAATGTTAATCACTATTGTTTTTGGTGATATTATTTTTATTCCCATTGCTTTGGACTCAATGAGTTAAAGGAATGAACTTTACATTCTTGCCTAGGATCATACCAAAGTTATAAAATTCCTCTGAATCAAAGAAGAAAACAATAAAAAGAGAAAAGAGTAGTTTGTATATTTAGATTCAAATTAATGTTGCTCCTTGGTTAGACAGAATATTAAACAGCCATATAATACAGTAAGTCATGTCATCATAAGCTGGTCTATGGTGAACAGCACAAGATTAAAGAAAATAGAAGTATTGATAGGCTAAAGATATTGTGTTTTCTAAGCCTTGTTCAGCATTATGATGCTCAGTACTAATTTGACAGCTAAAGTGGAATTCATAAAAACAGAGTTTTCAAGGCTTCAGAAATTACCCAAGCCATGTCTTATTTTACAGATGAGAAAACTGGGGAATTAAGAGGTACAAACAACTATATATAAAATACATAAACTACAAGGATATATTGTACAGCACAGGGAATATAGCCAATATTTTATAATAACTGTAAGTGGAGTATAACCTTTTAAAATTGTGAATCACTATGTTATACAACTGAAACTTATATAATACTGTAAATCAACTATACCTCAATAAAAAAAAGAAAACTAATTGTTTAGTTAACCAAATAAAGTTACTTGAGGAGGTCATACACTTGGTTAGTAAAAAAGACAGGACTTCAACTTGATAAATTTCTCTCACTTAGGCACTGGTAACATTCACACCAACTACTGCTCTAGTCTCCCACTTTGGAAGCCATCTTTAAACTTTCTTTTTATGCTATTTCTTATATATAGCCTAGCCCCAGCCCTGGTTGTTTATTTCTTTGAAATGTCTATCAGGTTGATCTTCTCCTCTCTGTTCATAGCTGAATTGCAACAAAAGCTTCCTTCTTGGTTTCTTTTCCATTGTTTTTCTTCCTCCTCAGATGTATCCTAACTATAATTACCAGTCTCTATAATGTAACTTCCATCATGGATCTCCAGTGTTCAAGAATTTCCAAAGGCTTTATACCAATTATTTTAACAAGTGTAAAGTTCTCGACCCAAATTTGCATGTCTTTAGAACATGGCACTTCCCAGCCAGTCTTATTTCTGACATTGCTCATGCAGGCACAAATTTTGCACTCAGTTGTGCTGGTTTCCTCACTATCCCCTAAATATGCCACTTTTCATTTCCATTCCTGAGTCTTTATTCACACTATTACCATAAACCATGCCTCTGCCCCCATTCCATTCAATTTATCTAAATCTTTCTCATTCTTCGAGGCTCAGATACCTTTTTCCCTCGATGATATTTCTAACACACAGGTTTTGTAACTCTCTAAGCATTTATTGCCTGTATATTGGCTGCATACCTCTAAGTTCTATGTCTTTCTATTATTTTATTATTGGTAGTGTGCCCCTTAATAGTGACAGGGAAGGTTTCTACAGCCCGTTTTCAAACAGCTTTATGGTTAGATAGTAATACCTAATTCAGAAAAATGTTCAAGATCTTTGCCTCCCTCATATGTCCCAATCCATAGAGAGAAATGGAGGCCTCTTCTAGTCAGTACAGCTCTAGGTGTGAATGCTTCAAACTGGGATTTGGTGTCATATTCACAATTACTCTGTGGTCATTAACAACTGTCTGCCTTTGAGAGTTTCTCTCTTTCCTCTTTTCCCTCCATGGTTTTGAGTAACTAGGATCTCTCTGTTTGACCAAGAAGGTGCCACTTCACCTCCTTCAGCTGTGAATTAGTTACCTCCATCTTGCTTCACCTGAGATTGGAGGTAGGAAAGCACTTGGATTTTGTATGTAGAGAGTATAAGAAAAACAAAACTTCATACTACTTCTCTTTATATGGCTCCTGGCTCTTATTCTAAAAGTATTTTTCCCTTTCTCTGTCCTAAATATCATCATCATTCCATGTTTGTTCCAAGTTTAGCATCGATTCAGAGAAAGAGGATGAGCATGTGCCAGACTGAAGGAAGGAAGGGGAGAGAGAAGAAAAATAATTTGACTCACCACATGCTGTAGTGTTTTCTCTTTTTAACTTGACTGTAAGCTACTTGGATGCAAAAACTTGCCTCTGAATTCTTCTGCCTAAAATACTGCTCTACATAGTAAAATTTCAATGAACACCTTCTTATCAAAAACTAATATTCGAAGATTGGTTCAAGATGGTGGAGTAGAAGTACATGTGCTTACTCCCTCTTGTGAGAGCCCTGGAATCACAACTAACTGCTGAACAGTCATCGACAGGAAGACACTGGAACTCACCAAAGAAGATACTCCACATCCAAAGACAAAGGAGAAGCCACAATGAGATGGTAGGAGGAGCGCAATCACAATAAAATCAAATCCCATAACCATTGGGTGGGTGAATCACAAACTGGAGAACAATTATACCACAAAAGTCCACCCACTGGAGTGAAGATTCTAGGCCCCATGTCAGGCTTCCAAACCTGGGGGTCTGGCAATGGGAGAAGGAATTTCCAAAGAATCAGACTTTGAAGGTTAGCTAGATTTGTTTGCAGGACTTTGACATGACTGGGAGAAACAGCGATTCCACTCTTGGAGGGCACACACAAAATAGTGTGTGCATCAGGATGCAGGGGGAAGGAGCAGTGACCCCATAGGAGACTGTACCAGACCTACCTGCTAGTGATGGAGGGTCTCCTGCAGAGGTGGGGGGTGGTTGTGGCTTACTGCAGGGACAAGGACAATGGCAGCAGAAGTTCTGGGAATTACTCCTCAAAGAGCCCTCCCAGAGTCCAACATTAGCCCCACCAAAGAGCCTGTAGCCTCCCGGTGCTGGCTCACCTTAGGGCACCACACCCATCAGCAGACAAGCAGATTAAAGTTTTACTGAGTTCTGCCCACCAGAGCAACACCCAACTCTACCCACCACCAGTCCCTCCCATCAGGAAGCTTGCACAAGTTTCTTAGATAGCTTCATCCACCAGAGGACAGACAGCAGAAGTAAGAAGAACTACAATCCTGTAGCCTGTGGAAGGAAAAACCACATTCACAGGAAGATAGACCAAATGAAAAGCAGAGAACTATGTACCAGATGAAGGAACAGGATAAA
This sequence comes from Mesoplodon bidens, assembly GCF_964165515.1. Lineage (NCBI taxonomy): Eukaryota > Metazoa > Chordata > Mammalia > Artiodactyla > Ziphiidae > Mesoplodon > Mesoplodon bidens. Next base: position 33,912,967 of record NC_138160.1, read on the forward strand.
ACCCCAGAAACACAATTAAATGAAGGGGAGATAGGCAACCTTCCAGAAAAAGAATTCAGAATAATGATAGTGAAGATGATCAAGGACTCAGAAAAAAATGGAGGCAAAAATCGAGAAGACGCAAGAAATGTTTACCAAAGACCTAGAATTAAAGAACAAACACATAGAAGAATTAAAGAACAAACAAACAGAGATGAGCAATACAATAACTGAAATGAAAAATACACTAGACGGAATCAATAGCAGAATAACTGAGGCAGAAGAGCGGATACGTGACCTGGAAGACAGAATGGTGGAATTCACTGCTGCAGAACAGAAAAAAGAAAAAAATGAATGAAAGAAATTAAGACAGCCTAAGGGACCTGTGGGACAACATTAAACACACCAACATTTGCATTATAGGGGTCCCAGAAGGAGAAGAGAGAGAGAAAGGACCCAAGAAAATATTTGAAGAGATTATAGTTCAAAACTTCCCTAATATGGGAAAGGAAATAGTTAATAAAGTCCAGGAAGCACAGAGTCCCATACAGGATAAATCCAAGGAGAAACATGCCAAAACACATATTACTCAAACTATCAAAAATTAAATACAAAGAAAAATTATTAAAAGCAACAAGGAAAAAATGACAAATAACATACAAGCAAACTCCCATAAGATTAAGAGCTGATTTCTCATCAGAAATTCTACAAGCCAGAAGGGGATGGCACAGTATATTTAAAGTGATGAAAGGGAAGAAACTACAACCAAGATTACTGTACCCAGGAACGATCTCATTCAGATTCGGTAGAGAAATCAATAGCTTTACAGACAACCAGAAGCTGAGAGAATTCAGCACTGCCAAACCAGCTCTACAACAAATGCTAAAGGAACTTCTCTAAGTGGGAAACACAAGAGAAGAAAAGGACATACAAATACAAACCCAAAACAATTAAGAAAATGGTATGAGGAACATACATATCAATAATTACCTTAAATGTGAATGGATTAAATGCTCCAACCAAAAGAAACAGGCTCACTGAATGGATAAAAAAACAAGAACCACATATATGCTGTCTACAAGCTGCAGACTTCAGACCTAGGAACACATACAAACTGAAAGTGAGGGGATGGAAAAATATTCTCCATGGAAATGGAAATCAAAAGAAAGCTGGAATAGCAATACTCATAGCAGATAAAATAACTTTAAAATAAAAATGTTACAAGAGACAAGGAAGGACACTACATAATGATCAAGGGGTCAATCCAAGAAGAAGATATAACAATTATAAATATATACGCATCCAACATAGGAGCACCTCAATACATAAGGCAAATGCTAACAGCTATAAAAGAGGAAATCAACAGTAACACAATAATAGTAGGGGACTTTAACACCTCACTTACACCAAAGGACAGATCACCCAGACAGAATATTCATAAGGAAACACAAGCTTTAAGTGACATGATAGACCAGATAGATTTAATTGATATTTATGGGACATTCCATCTGAAAACAGCAAATTACACATTCTTCTCAAGTGCACATGGAACATTCTCCAGGATAGATCACATCTTGAGTCACAAATCAATCCTCAGTAAATTTAAGAAAATTGAAATCATATCAAGCATCTTTTCCGACCACAATGTTATGAGATTAGAAATAATTACAAGGGAAAAAATGTAAAAAACACAAACACGTGGAGACTAAACAATACATTACTAAGTAACCAAGAGATCACTGAAGAAATCAAAGAGGAAATCAAAAAATACCTAGAGACAAATGCCAATGAAAACACGATGATCCAAAACCTATGGGATGCAGCAAAAGCAGTTCTAAGAGGGAAGTTTATAGCAATACAATCCTACCTCAAGAAACAAGAAAAATCTCAAATAAACAACCTAAACTTACACCTAAAGGAACTAGAGAAAGAAGAACAAACAAAACCCAAAGTTAGTAGAAGGAAAGTATTCATAAAGATCATAGCATAAATAAATGAAGTAGAAACAAAGGAAACAATAGCAAAGATCAATAAAACTAAAAGCTGGTTCTGAGAAGATAAACAACATTGACAAACCTTTAACCAGACTCATCAAGAAAAAGAGGGAGAGGACTGAAATCAATAAAATTAGAAATAAAAGGGGAGAAGTTACAATGGACACCACAGAAATGCAACACATCATAAGAGACTATTACAAGCAACTCTATGCCAATAAGATGGACAATCTGGAAGAAATGAACAAATTCTTAGAAAGGTATAAGGTATAACCTTTCAAGACTAAACCAGGAAGAAATAGAAAATATGACAGACCAATCACAAGTAATGAAATTGAAACTAATTAAAAAGCTTCCAACAAACAAAAGTCCAGGACCAGATGGCTTCACAGGTGAATTCTATCAAACATTTAGAGAAGAGATAACACCCATCCTTCTCAAACTCTTTCAAAAAATTGCAGAGGAAGGAACACTTCCAAACTCATTCTAAGAGGCCATCATTACCCTGATACCAAAACCAGACAAAGATACTACAAAAAAATAAAATTATTCACCAGTATCACTGATGAATATAGATGCAAAAATCCTCAACAGAATACTAGCCAACAGAATCCAACAACACATTAAAAGGATGATACACCATAATCAAGTGGAATTTATCCCAGGGATACAAGGATTCTTCAATGTATGCAAATCAATCAATGTAATACACCATAAAACAAATTGATACACCATGTGATCAACTCAATGCAGAAAAAGTTTTTGATAAAATTCAACACCCATTTATGACAAAAACTCTCCAGAAAGTGGGCATAGAGGGAACCTACTTCAACATAATAAAGGCCATATACAACAAACCCACAGCAAACATCATTCTCAATTGTGAAAAACTGAAAGCATTTCCTCTAAGATAAGGAACAAGACAGGATGTCCACTCTCACCACTATTATTCAACATAGTTTTGGATGCCCTCGCCATGGCAATCAGAAAAGAAAAAGAAATAAAAGGAATACAAATTGGAAAAAAAGTAAAACTGTCACCGTTTGCAGATGACATGATACTATATATAGAGAATCCTAAAGATGCCACCAGAAAACTACTAGAGCTAATCAATGAATTGTTAAAGTTGCAGGATACAAAATTAATGCACAGAAATCTCTTGCATTCCTATAAACTAACAATGAAAGATCAGAAAGAGAAATTAAGGAAACAATCCCACTCACCATTGCAACAAAAAGAATAAAATACCTAGGAATAAACCTACCAAAGGAGGTAAAAGACATGTACTCAGAAAACTGTAAGACACTGATGAAAGAAATCAAAGATGACACAAACAGATGGACAGATATACCATCTTCTTGGATTGGAAGAATCAATATTGTGAAAATGACCATACATCCAAAGCAATCTACATAATCAATGCAATCCCTATCAAATTACCAATGGCATTTTTTACAGAACTAGAACAAAAAATCTTAAAATTTGTATGGAGACACAAAACACCCCAAATAGCCAAAGCAATCTTGAGGGGAAAAAAGCAGAGCTGGAGAATCAGACTCCCTGACTTCAGACTATACTACAAAGCTACAGTAATCAAGACAACACGGTACTCACAAAAACAGAAATATAGATCAATGGAACAGGATAGAAAGCCCAGAGACAAACCCACGCACCTATGGTCAACTAGTCTATGATAAAGGACGCAAGAGTATACAATGGAGAAAAGACAGTCTCTTCAATAAGTGGTGCTGGGAAAACTGGACAGGTACATGTAAAAGAATGACATTAGAACACTCCCTAACAACATACACAAAAGTAAACTCAAAATGGATTAAAGGCCTAAATGTAAAACTGGACACTATAAAGCTCTTAGAGGAAAGAATAGGAAGAACAGTCTTTGACATAAATCACAACAAGATCTTTTTGACCCACCTTATAGAGTAATAGAAATAAAAACAAAAATAAATAAATGGGACCTAATGAAACTTAAAAGCTTTTGCAGAGCAAAGGAAACTATAAATAAAACGAAAATACAACCCTCTGAAAGGGAGAAGGTATTTGCAAACAGATCAATGGACAAGGGATTAATTTCTAAAATATAAAAACAACTCATGCAGCTCAATATTTAAAAAACACAAACAACCCTATCAAAAAAATGATCAGAATATCTAAATAGACATTTCTCCAAAGAAGACATACAGATGGCCAAGAGGCAAATGAAAAGCTGCTCAACATCACTAACTATTACAGATATGCAAATCAAAACTACAATGAGGTATCACCTCACACCAGTTAGAACAGGCATCATCAGAAAATCTACAAACAATAAATGCTGGAGAGGGTGTGGAGAAAAGGGAACCCTCTTGCACTGTTGGTGGGAATGTAAATTGATAAAGCCACTATGGAGAACAGTATGGAGTTTCCTTAAAAAACTAAAAATAGAACTAACATATGACCCAGCAATCCCAGTACTGGGCATATACCCTGAGAAAACCATAATTCAAAAAGAGTCATGTACCACAATGTTCATTGCAGCTCTATTTATAATAGCCAGGACATAGTAGCAACCTAAATGCCCATTGACAGACAAATGGATAAAGAAGAAGTGGTACATATATACAATGGAATATCTCTTAGCCATAAAAAGGAACGAAATTGAGTCATTTGTAGAAACATGGATGGACCTAGAGACTGTCACACAGAGTGAAGTAAGTCAGAAAGAGAAAAACTAATGTCATATATTAACACATGTATGTGGAATCTAGAAAAATGGTACAGATGAACCGGTTTGCAGGGCAGAAATAGAGATACAGGTGTAGAGAACAAACGTATAGACACCAAGGGGGGAAAGCGGAGGGGAGGGGGTGGAGGTGGTGGGATGAATTGGGAGATTGGGATTGACATGTATACACTAATGTGTGTAAAATAGATAACTAATAAGAAACTGCTGTATAAAAAGAATAAATTAAATGAAAATTTAAAAGAACATATTCATGACTCTTTCTTAAAAAGGAAACGTTGATATATCATTATCCATGAGAATTTTTTGATTTTTTCATAGAAAATTTTTGATTAAACACACACACACACAGTTAGCAAAAATAATAGATCATGCAAGCCTTGGCCCACAGAATAGGAAGAAATGTTTTAAGATCTCTTTCAGCGTTTAAAATGCCTTACCAACATTTCTTTGCTGTTTGTACTACCACTTCCTATATTTGTGGCTCTAATTTTATTGTGGTATAAAGATAATGGAAAAAATCTTGAGAATTTCATTAAATATCAAATCTTGGGAGAAAAACATTTTCACACGCACCCAGAAACTATACAGTTCAAACATAGCATCTAATTGTCACTACAATGGCCATGTTTGCAGCCTGGCAAATATGGAACTAGTTAAAGCTGAGGTGGTGCCTGGAGTATGCTAAATTAACTTAGTCCCTCTCTTAATTGAAATGTTGTCTCTGTTTATGGGCTGCGTACCTGACCTTTGCTTGCATTTATGATACAGATTGCCCAGTTGCTAAGATATTTTCTAAATGCTTCATTTATTCCTGAGGTAGAGCAATTCACTGTGGATGCAAAGTACCCAGAGTATCCAGAACATCCCTCTTTGCCACTTTATTTAATTATATCTCTGGAACTAAGCAGCAATAAATTGAGACATCTCCCACCTTAGAGCCAGTGCCAAGCTCAGTGGATCAGGGCAAAAATGCAGCTTTAGAAGCTAGTCTAAACCCAGTATTGACAACTACTCATGGTCTGCCTGGTTCTTGAAAGTCTAAGCTGGGCTGGAATGATGACTTGACAATCAGCAGGAATGATACTCTACTCTGAGTAGAAAATTCTTCTGATTATTACTAATATTTATTAAAAACATACAAAGTCCCAGTAAGAGTTTAACATTCACTTCAGTTAATCTTCATAATAATCTTTGAGGCAGGTGCTATTATTATGCCCACTTTTTAGGTGAAGAAATGAGACTTTGCCCAAAGGTACACAGTCATTAAGCACTGGTAATAAAACTTGATTCCTGATGTGTCTGGCTATAGAGTTCCTGCTCCTTCCCCTTGTACTCCACTCCCTCCTTCTGTATGAAAAGGAGGAGGTTCTGGCTCATTTCTCCTAGTGGCTCTGCTTTTCCCAAAGAGGGGGAGGAGAGACACCTTGGCATTGCCTGAGCTTTGCTGGGTTACCCTTCGTTTAATGATGTTAAAGAAAAATTTTACACCAGTCACTTGTTAAAAATGTCAAGGAAAACATTGCTCAAGCTGTTGGCATTAGGGTTCAAGACTACTGTAATAGAGAATAGAGACTGAATTAAATTCTGTGGATGCTCAAGTCCCTTATATAAAATTGTGTAGCATTTGAATGTAAGCCACATATATCCTCCCATATACCTTAAATCATCTCTAGATTACTTATAATACCTAATACTATATAAATGCTATGTAAATTGTTGGTGTGCAGCAAATTCAAATTCTGCTTTTTGGAACTTTCTGCAATTATTTTTCTTATATTTTTCATCCATGGTTTGTTGAATCCATGGATGTAGTATGGAGGGTCAACTGTACTGACTTAAAAAGAAAAGAGACATCGTGATGAAATTTCATATAATACCAGTCTGGACTTGAATACAAGATCTGAACCATATTCACTGTGATTAAACTCTGAGCTTTACTTTCCTTCAAAGGAAACACCCATGTAGAAGATAACACCATCCCCTCTTCAATTCCTTTCTTAAACGTAGAAAATAGAAATTCCCATGGGGAAAGAATCCCAAAGGTTATCTATTCCAACCTTCTTGTTTCATAGATAATGAAACAAGGACCTGGAGAAGTGAATAATTTAAATTTAAAAAGCTAATAAAGTTTTTTTGGTGGGGCTAATGGCGGACTCTGGGAGGGCTCACGCCAAAGAGTACTTCCCTGAACTTCTGCTGCCAATGTCCTTGTCCTCACAGTGAGCCAAGCCAGCCCCTGCCTCTGCAGCAGACCCTTTAACACCAGCAGAGAGGGACTGCAATTGCTTCTGCCAGGAGCTTGGAGGCACTGCCAGTCTGTAAGACCTTGGACGGAGTTCATAGCTTGAAGTCCGTGGATCACCTGAGTGATGAGAGCCCTGGCTGCCACTGCAGACTGTAACGTGCTCTAAGCTTCAGCTGACAGACTGAGGACAGAGGCCCCAGGGATCCACCAACAACCACAGGTGGGATGAGAGCTGGCCCTTCGAGGTTGGCCCCCAGCTCTCAGACCTCTCTACAACAGAGTCAAGGAACTGTCTCATTCTACTCACAGTTTAGAGTCCAACTTCAGGAGGAAGCCCAAACGATCATATTCTGAAAAAGAAAAGAAAAGCAGAAATGTCACTGATGTCAAGCCCCTGCTGACACTAGCAGATTACACTCCCCAACCCAGACCTAGACCACAAGGGCGGGCAACTGCTTCCAGATCCAAACACATAAGCTGCAAGTAAATTTAAGTCACCAAACTATTGCTGAACACCTGTCTTGTGAAGGACCAGGTTCAATGCTAGCTCACTGTTAGTGTACAGAAATGCAGCCTGGAGAGAGGGGGAAGATGGCGGAAGAGTAAGACCTGGAGATCACCTTCCTCCCCACAGATACACCAGAAATACATCTACATGTGGAACAACTCCTACAGAACACCTACTGAACGCTAGCAGAAGACCTCAGACCTCCCAAAAGGCAAGAAACTCCCCACGTACCTGGGTAGGGCAAAAGAAAAAGGAAAAAACAGAGACAAAAGAATAGGGACGGGACCTGCACCAGTGAGAAGGAGCTGTAAAGGAGGAAAGGTTTCCACACACGAGGAAGCCCCTTCATGGGTGAAGACTGCGGGTGGCGGAGGGGGGAAGCTTCGGAGCCGCGGAGGAGAGCACAGCAACAGGGGTGCGGAGGGCAAAGCGGAGAGATTCCCGCACAGAGGATCGGTGCCGACCGGCACTCACCAGACCGAGAGGCTTGTCTGCTCACTCGCCAGGGCAGGCGGGGCTGGGAGCTGAGGCTCAGGCTCCGGTCGGATCCCAGGGAAAGGACTGGGGTTGGCTGAGTGAACACAGCCTGAAGGGGTTAGTGCACCACGGCTAGCCGGGAGGCAGTCCGGGAGAAAGTCTGGAGCTGCCGAAGAGGCAGGAGACATTTCTTCCCTCTTTGTTTCCTGGTGCGTGAGGAGAGGGAATTAGGAGCGCTGCTTAAAGGAGCTCCAGAAAGGGGCACAAGCCACGGCTATCAGCGCGGACCCCAGAGACGGGCATTAGACACTAACTCTGCTGCTGCCGCCACCAAGAAGCCTGTGTGCAAGCACAGGTCACAATCCACACTGCCCCTCCAGGGAGCCTGTGCAACCCACCACAGCCAGGGTCCCGTGATCCAGGGACAACTTCCCCAGGAGAATGCACGGCGCGCCTCAGGCTGGGACAATGTCAAGCCGGCCTCTGCTGCTGCAGGCTCACCCTGCATCCGTAACCCTCCCTCCCCCCAGCCTGAGTGAGCCAGAGCCCCTGAATCAGCTGCTCCTTTAACCCCGTCCTGTCTGAGCCAAGAACAGACGCCCCCCAGCTACCTACACGCAGAGGTGGGGTAGAATCCAAAGCTGAGCCCTGGGAGCTGTGCGAACAAAGAAGAGAAAGGGAAATCTCTCCCAGCAGCCTCAGGAGCAGCGAATTAAATCTCCACAATCAACTTGATGTACCCAGCATCTGTGGAATACATGAATAGACAACGAATCATCCCAAATTGAGGAGGTGGACTTTGAGAGCAATATTTCTTATTTTTTCCACTTTTCCTCTTTTTGTGAGTGTGTATGTGTATTCTTCTGTGTGAGATTTTGTCTGTATAGCTTTGCTTTCACCATTTGTGCTAGGGTTCTATCCATCCTTTTTTTACTTAAAATTTTTTTTCTTAATAATTATTTTTTTATTTTAATAACTTTATTTTATTTTATCCTCTTTCTTTCTTTCTTTCTTTCTTTCTTTCTTTCTTCCTTTATTTCATTCTACATTTCTCCCTTTTATTCTGAGCCATGGGGATGAAAGGCTTTTGGTGCTGCAGCCAGGAGTCAGTGCTGTGCCCCTGAGGTGGGAGAGCCAACATCAGGACACTGGTCCACAAGAGACCTCCAAGCTCCACATAATATCAAATGGTGAAATTCTCCCAGAGATCTCCATATCAACACCAGCACCCAGCTTCACTCAATGACCAGCAAGCTACAGTGCTGGACACCCTATGCCAAACAACTAGCAAGACAGGAACACAACCCCACCCATTAGCAGAGAGGCTGCCTAAAAGCATAATAAGTCCACAGATACCCCAAAACACACCACCAGACGTGGACCTGCTCACCAGAAAGACAAGCTCCAGCCTCCTCCACCAGAACACAGGCACTAGTCCCCTCCACCAGGAAGCCTGCACAACCCACTGAACCAACTTTAGCCACTGGGGACAGACACCAAAAACAACGGGAACTATGAACCTGTAGCCTGCAAAAAGGAGACCACAAACACAGTAAGATAAGCAAAATGAGAAGACAGAAAAACACACAGCAGATGAAGGAGCAAGATAACAACCCACCAGACCTAACAAATGAAGAGGAAATAGGCAGTCTACCTGAAAAATAATTCAGAATAATGATAGTAAAGATGATCCAAAATCTTGGAAATAGAATACAGAAAATGCAAGAAACATTTAACAAGGACCTAGAAGGACTAAACATGAAACAAGCAATGATGAACAACACAATAAATGAAATTAAAAATACTGTAGCTGGGATCAAGAGCAGAATAACAGAGGCAGAAGAACGGATAAGTGACCTGGAAGACAAAAGAATGGAAATAACTGCTGCAGAGCAGAATAAAGAAAAAAATGAAAAGAACTGAGGACAGTCTCAGAGACCTCTGGGACAGCATTAAACGCACCAACATTCGAATTATGGGAGTTCCAGAAGTAGAAGAGAAAAAGAAAGGGACTGAGAAAATACTTGAAGAGATTAGAGTTGAAAACTTCCCTAATTTGGGAAAGGAAATCATTAATCAAGTCCAGGAAGCACAGGGAGTCCCATACAGGATAAATCCAAGGAGAAACACGCCAAGACACATATTAATCAAACTGTCAAAAATTAAATACAAAGAAAACATATTAAAACCAGCAAGGGAAAAGCAACAAATAACACAAGGGAATCCCCATAAGGTTAACAGCTGATCCTTTAGCAGAAACTCTGTAAGCCAGAAGGGAGTGGCAGGACATGTTTAAAGTGAAGAAGGAGAAAAACCTACAAGCAAGATTACTCTACCCAGCAAGGATCTCATTCAGATTTGATGGAGAAATTAAAAACTTTACAGACAAGCAAAAGATGAGAGAGTTCAGCACCATCAAACCAGCTTTACAACAAATGCTAAAGGAACTTCTCTAGGCAAGAAACACAACAGAAGGAATATACCTACAATAATGAAACCAAAACAATTAAGGAAATGGGAATAGGAACATACATATCGATAACTGCCTTAAATGTAAATGGATTAAAGGCTCCCACCAAAAGACGCAGCCTGGCTGAATGGATGCAAAAACAAGACCCATATATATGCTGTCTACAAGAGACCCACTTCAGACCTAGACACATACAGAGTGAAAGTAAGGGGATGGAAAAAGATATTCCATGCAAATGGAAACCAAAAGAAAGCTGGAGTAGCAATTCTTATATCAGACAAAATAGACTTTAAAATAAAGACTATTAGAAGAGACAAAGAAGGACACTACATAATGACCAAGGGATCGATCCAAGAAGAAGATATAACAATTGTAAACGTTTATGTACCCAACACAGTAGCACCTCAATACGTATGGCAAATACTAACAGCCATAAAAGGAGAAATTGACAGTAACACATTCATAGCAAGGGACGTTAACACCCCACTTTCACCAATGGACAGATCAACCAAAATGGAAATAAATAAGGAAACACAAGCTTTAAATGATACATTAAACAAGATGGACTTAATTGATATTTATAGGACATTCCATCCAAAAACAACAGAATACACATTTTTCTCAAGTGCTCATGGAACATTCTCCAGGATAGATCATATCTTGGGTCACAAATCAAGCCTTGGTAAATTTAAGAAAATTGAAATTGTGTCAAGTATCTTTTCAGACCACGACACTATGAGACTAGACATCAATTACAGGAAAAGATCTGTAAAAAATACAAACACATGGAGGCTAAACAATACACTACTTAATAACGATGTGATCACTGAAGACATCAAAGAGGAAATCAAAAAATACCTAGAAACAAATGACAATGGAGACACAACGACCCAAAACCTATGGGATGCAGCAAAAGCAGTTCTAACAGGGAAGTTTATAGCAATACAATCCTACCTGAAGAAACAGGAAACATCTCGAATAAACAACCTAAGCGTGCACGTAAAGCAATTAGAGAAAGAAGAACAACCCCCCCCCCAAAGTTAGCAGAAGGAAAGAAATCATAAAGATCAGATCAGAAATAAATGAAAAAGAAATGAAGGAAATGATAGCAAAGATCAATAAAACTAGAACCTGGTCGTTTGAGAAGATAAACAAAATTGATAAACCATTAGCCAGACTCATCAAGAAAAAAAGGGAGAAGACTCAAATCAATAGAAGTAGAAATGAAAAAAGGAGAAGTAACAACTGAGACTGCAGAAATACAAAAGATCATGAGAGATTACTACAAGCAACTCTATGACAATAAATTGGACAACCTGGAAGAAATGGACAAATTCTTAGAAATGCACAACCTGCCAACACTGAAACAGGAAGAAATAGAAAATATGAACAGACCAATCACAAGCACTGAAATTGAAACTGTGATTAAAATCTTCCAACAAACAAAAGCCCAGGACCAGATGGCTTCACAAGCGCATTCTATCAAACATTTAGAGAAGTGCTAACACCTATTCTTCTCAAACTCTTCCAAAATATAGCAGAGGGAGGAACACTCCCAAACTCATTCTACAAGGCCATCATCATCACAATACCAAAACCAGACAAGGATGTCACAAAGAAAGAAAACTACAGGCCAATATCACTGATGAACATACATGCAAAAATCCTCAACAAAGTACTAGCAAACAGAATCCAACAGCACATTAAAAGGATCATACACCATGATCAAGTGGGTTTATTCCAGGAATGCAAGGATTCTTCAATATATGCAAATCAATCAACGTGATACACCATATTAACAAATTGAAGGAGAAAAGCCATATGATCATCTCAATAGATGCAGAGAAAGCTTTTGACAAAATTCAACACCCATTTATGATAAAAACCCTGCAGAAAGTAGGCACGGAGGGAACTTTCCTCAACATAATAAAGGCCATATATGACAAACCCAGAGCCAACATCATCTTCAATGGTGAAAAACTGTAAGCATTTTCATTAAGATCAGGAACAAGACAAGGTTGCCTACTCTCACCACTCTTATTCAACACAGTTTTGGAAGTTTTAGCCACAGCAATCAGAGAAGAAAAGGAAATAAAAGGAATCCAAATCAGAAAAGAATAAGTAAATCTGTCACTGTTTGCAGATGACTTGATACTATACATAGAGAATCCTAAAGATGCTACCAGAAAAGTACTAGAGCTAATCAATGAATGTGGTAAAGTAGAAGGATACAGTATTAATGCACGGAAATCTCTGGCATTCCTATACATTAATCATGAGATATCTGAAAGTGAAATCAAGAAAACTCTCCCATTTACCACTGCAACAAAAAGAATAAGATATCTAGGAATAAACCTACCTAAGGAGACAAAAGACCTGTATGCAGAAAATTGTAAGACACTGATGAAAGAAATGAAAGATGATACAAATAGAGAGACATACCATATTCTTGGATTGGAAGAATCAACAGTGTGAAAATGACTCTACTACCCAAAGCAATCTACAGGTTCAATGCAATCCCTATCAAACTACCACTGGCATTTTTCACAGAACTAGAACAAAAAATTTCACAATTTGTATGGAAATACCAAAGACCCTGAATAGCCAAAGCAATCTTAAGAACGAAAAATGGAGCTGGAGGAATCAGGCTCCCTGACTTCAGACTATACTACAAAGCTACAGTGAACAAGACAGTATGGTACTGTCACAAAAACAGAAATATAGATCAATGGAACAGGATAGAAAACCCAGAGATAAACCCACGCATATATGGTCACCTTATCTTTGATAAAGGAGGCAGGAATGTACAATGGAGAAAGGACAGCCTCTTCAATAACTGGTGCTGGGAAAACTGGACAGGTACATGTAACTGTATGAGATTAGAACACTCCCTAACACCATACACAAATATAAGCTCAAAATGGATTAAAGACGTAAATGTAAGTCTAGAAACTCTCAAACTCTTAGAGGAAAACATAGGCAGAACACTCTATAACATAAATCACAGCAAGATCCTTTTGGACCCACCTCCTAGAGAAATGGAAATAAAAACAAAGATAAATAAATAGGACCTAATGAAACTTTAAAGCTTTTGCACAGCAAAGGAAACCATAAACAAGACCAAAAGACAACCCTCAGAATGGGAGAAAATATTTGCAAATGAAGCAACTGACAAAGGATTAATCTCCAAAATTTACAAGCAGCTCTTGCAGCTCAATAACAAACAAACAAACAACCCAATCCAAAAATGGTCAGAAAACTCAAATAGACATTTCTCCAAAGAAGATATACAGTTTGCCAACAAACACAGGAAAGAATGCTCAACATCATTAATCATTAGAGAAATGCAAATCAAAACTACAATGAGGTATCACCTCACACTGGTCAGAATGGCCATCATCAAGAAATCTAGAAACAATAAATGCTGGAGAGGGTGTGGAGAAAAGGGAACACTCTTGCACTGCTAGTGGGAATGTGAATTGGTACAGCCACTATGGAGACAGTATGGGGGTTCCTTAAAAAAATACAAATTGAACTACCATATGACCCAGCAATCCCACTACTAGGCATATACCCTGAGAAAACCATAATTCAAAAAGAGTCATGTACCAAAATGTTCATTGCAGCTCTATTTACAATAGCTAGGACATGGAAACAACCTAAGTGTCCATCATCGGATGAATGGATAAAGAAGATGTGGCACATATATACAATGGAATATTACTCAGCCATAAAAAGAAATGAAATTGAGCTATTTGTAATGAGGTGGATGGACCTAGAGTCTGTCATACAGAGTGAAGTAAGTCAGAAAGAGAAAGACAAATACTGTATGCTAATGCATATATATATGGAATCTAAGAAAAAATATGTCATGAAGAACCTAGGTGTAAGACGGGAATAAGGACACAGACTTACTAGAGAATGAACTTGAGGATATGGGGAGGGGGAAGGGTAAGGTGTGACAAAGCGAGATAGTGGCATTGACATATATACACTACCAAACGTAAAATACATAGCTAGTGGAAAGCAGCCGCATAGCACAGGGAGATCAGCTCAGTGCTTTGTGACCAGCTGGATGGGTGGGATAGGGAGGGTGGGAGGGAGGGAGATGCAAGAGGGAGGAGAAAGGGGAACATATGTATATGTATAACTGATTCACTTTGTTATAAAGCAGAAACTAACACACCATTGTAAAGCAATTATACTCCAATAAAGATGTAAAAAAAAAAAAAGCTAATAAAGAGGTGTTTTGATTCCCTCCCTGTCTTTCCTAGATATTCCTTTGTCCCAGAGCCATTCACAGTGCCTTATTTCTTCTCTAAAAGGAAATATTTGAAGATAGAAGATTTTTCCCTTTGCCATGTGGTATTCTGTACATTATTTTTAAAACATTAATTATCTTTATAATTACTTTCTTGGATAATAATCCGAATCATTATTATTTTTATTGTTACTTTTTAACACTATCACATTTCTGTTTCCCCAAATTTGAGTGTAATCCTGATTCTCACTATTAGTACTGCTAAGGGCTCCTTTTGCTGCCTTACACAATACAAATCTAAAATAATTTTGTGTCTCCAAGTCTGCAGTGTAACTCTATTTTGAAGCATCTGAATTTGAGAAAAACAAAAGGAAATAAACATCTTAAGAGTAATTTGAGTTTACCTTAGTTTAATTTTCCAAGGAACTTACATGTATATTATATCTAAGGTTTAATTAGATTTCATTAGTTTTTAGATTTTTCATTTTGTTACTAAATGCGAAAGGAAAGCTGAAGATGTAATTAAATTTTATTATCTCAGTGCTATAATCCATAACTTGAGGGTTAATGCCCAATCTACAATTAAAAAAGGAAAACAAATCTCATTAGATACACAAATGAATACAAGTAACATTTTCGTCAATGCAAAAAGATGTATTAATTCAGAGGAAAAACTCTTATCTAAATTTTACTTTAATTTTTTCCAGTGTCCAAATCTGAGAAAACATGTGAATATTTGACTTTGGCCCTAGTACTGCATACCCACAACCTCAACCTGTATGTCTTTGTCACTTTTTATTTTTGTATATTCTTTGTGACTCTCTTTTCCAAACCCTGGTAAACTTCTTAGGATTAGCTAGAGAACAAGGAACAGCCTTGAAGTGGTAGGTAAGTCTTTTATAAACAAATATTTGGCAAATAGATGTGTACATTCATATGGTTACCAGTTTCCATTAGGCTGAAATGGTAGCCTCTGCAGGACTCTGATGGATGGAGTGAGTAGAAGACATGTGCTGGTTCTTTCTGGAAAATTTTAACTCACTTATGTGCAGAGAATACACGTTTATCATTTCTGCACTTTTCCCCCATCCTATTTTATCCTGCTTCTCCCTTTCAACTTTCTGCCCTACCTCATACCTGGCTTCTTTGATAAAACACCTGTGGAGAGGTTGAAACTTTCAGCTGTGAGCTTCCATAATTACAAATTGCACTAAAGAGGTCTCCAAGGACAGTTGAGACTTCAATAGAGCACCATTATGGAAAGTTAGTCTACCAGCTGCTTTGTTCATTGCCAACACTCAGGGCTGGGCTGGTTCCTTTGCTTAAAAGAGAGAAGAAAGCTCAGGTTCTGGCTCAGAGCTTGGGCATGGCTCTGAAATTCATGGTTAAAAATTGAGTCAAGTGTTAGAAAGAATTCAATTCCTTTCAAAGTTCTACTTCAGTCTGTATCTAAAACTGCCACCATTATAATAAGATCTATGGTCTCAAATCTCTAGGCCAAAGTTTCTAAAGGTAGAAAAGTATGTTGTCTTATTGCACCTTTTTATTTTATTTTTTTTCTGGAGCACCTTTCTTCATTGGTATGTCAACCATAAATACTTCATGTAACTTTAAAACCTAACCCAACTACATAACTATAGGAATAAGACATGCAGCTTCTACAAATATCAAAATGTAAGACAAATTTGATTTCAAAATAGTGTTTTAGGATTGTTTTTTTAATTCTTTGTCATATTGCCCAAACTATCCATGAGGGAGGGATTAAGAAGTTCAAATTTTTTATGGAATTTGATATTTTTCACTATACTCTTTTCTACAGTGTATCATATATTTTCTAATTTATCATTTTTAATTTTATACATATACCAATAGACTAGGAGATGGGTGACTTTTATTTAAGGCTATTATTTTCCTAGTTGCATTTCTTTAGTATGAGATTTATCAGGTGGTGATATATTGGTATGTCTTACCTGCACTTGCCACCCCAAAGCATAGTGTAGTAGATGAAAAAAATTATATAAATTATAAAAATTATAATGAAAATTATTATAAAAATTATATTAAAATTATATAAATTCTTTCCTCTAAGGCAGCAGTCCCCAACCTTTTTGGTGCCAGCGACCCATTTCGTGGAAGACAATTTTTCCAAGGACAGTGCAGGGGGATGGTTCAGGCAGTAATGCGAGCGATGGGGAGCAATGGGGAGTGGCAGATGAAGCTTCACTCCCTCGCCCGCTGCTCACCTCCTGCTGTGTGTCCCGGTTCCTAACAGGCTGCAGACCACTATTGGTCCACGGCCTGGGGGTTGGGGACCCTTGCTCTAAGGTAAGTATGCTTGTGGCCAGTTCTACAATAGAACAATTTAGTTGAAGAACAAAATATCATCCAGAGGAGTTAAGTTAAAGAAATATCCTCTCTCAGGGTTAATAGTCTACATATTTATGGAAACGAAAGAAGTTCTTCACTAAAATTAAGTATTATGTTTATGAGTGTGTGTGTGTGTATGAAATCTTGCATATAATTTATATTTTCCAACTTAGATGGCTAATTAAATACTTTTAAATATTTCCATTAAATATATAAATTTAATATTGAAATCCATTCATAAATGCTAATATCAAATCTTTATAAATAATCATTTATCCAATCTATATGAGTGTCCACTTTGAGCCAGCACAATATCCTTAGCACTTGAAATATATCTGTGAAGAAAATTATAGGACTGCTGCCCTATGGAACTTATATTTTGGTGGACAGAAAGTATCAATAAGAAATAAACATAATAAATAGATTAAATAGTGTGTTAGAATTCAATGAGTGCCATAAAGCTAGAGCAAGTTAAGTATGTTATGAATGCTAAGGGAAAAGGGTATGCTGTAATTTGAATAAGGTGGTCAAGGAAGGCCTTACTGAGAAAACGACTTTTGTAAAAGACTTGAAGAAGGTGAGAGAGTGAGCCATGTGGATACAGGCAGACCACGGAAACATTGTGGGTTGGGTTTCAGCCCACCACAATAAAGCGAATATCATGATAAAGTAAGTCACACACATTTTTTTGTTTCCCAGTGCACATAAAAGTCATGTTTACACTATACTGTAGTCTATTAAGTATGCAATAGCATTATGTCTAAAAAAAAGTACATACTCTAATTTTATAAAACGTTATTGCTAAAAAATGCTATCACCTGTGCTTTCAGTGACTCATAATCCTTTTGCAACAGTAACATCATAAATCACTGATATAGATCACCATAATAAATATAATAATAATGAAAAAGTTTGAAATATTATGAGGATAGTCAAAATGTGACACAGACACATAGTGAGCAAATGCTGTTGGAAAAATGGTGCTGATAGACTTGGGGTAGGGTTTCCACAAACCTTCAATTTGTAAAACACAGTGACTGCAAAGCACAATAAAGCAAAGCATAATAAAACAAGGTATGCCCATATATGAAGGAAGATTGGTCTGGGGAGACAAAGGGAAAAGCAAGTGCAAAACCCTAACATTATAGTTTTGCTAGTGTGTTCCAGGGAGAAAAAGGAAGAAAGAGGGCTGGAAAGGAGTGAAGTGGAAAGATAATAGGGTGACAGATAACAGGAGTTTAGCACATATAATGGCTTGCAGGCCATTCCAATGTTGTTGGCTTTACTCTAAGTAAGATGGGGAGCTACTGATAAGATTTGAGCAGGGGAGTTCTGTGATCTGACTTATATACTGAAAGAATCACTTTGTAATGAGACTAGATAAGGGTGATATACAAGGGTAAAAGCAGGGAGATCAGCTAGGTTAGGCTGGAATCCTGATGATGATGATGGCTCAGACAATGGTGGCAGCATTAAAGATGGTGAGAAGTAGCTTTAGATAGGCTTATGGGTAGTTTATCAATGCGGAGGCTGAGCCTGTGGGTATGGATGGCAATTAGAGGGTAAATGTAGTTTATCTGATTGCTTCAAAATTCTCAAGTAAGCAGTAAGATCAGCTGAGAGTGAGAATTGGGGATGAGGTCTTGGGAGTGTCTAGAGAAATGAGAAGATATGAAATAGTCATCAAAGAGAATAAGAGACTGAAAGGATTGGGGAATATCAAAATGATTTCCTGAGGATATTAAGGGCCCACTGTGAGTTTCATGCTCATAAATATGAAGTAAAACAAACTCATCATGGCTGTGTATTTCTCCACAAGATGAAACCACACAGGGGCTGGCAAAAGGGGGCAGGGAGTTGGATTTAACCAGGGTTGAGGTTTTGCCAAGTGTGTAAGACAAAGGGAATTATGAACAAGAGACTGATTATGATTGACTATGGAACTTAAGCTTGCTAAGGAGAGCCAGAGAATATCAAGTGGATGAAGAACATTGAAACAGTGATCATATCAGTGGAGCAAGTGGAGGGGTTGAAAAGTTTGAGGGAGTGAATTGAAAATTTAGGAGATGGTCATCAGAGTGTGAGATGCATGAAACTGGAATTATGATGTGTTGCCCTTATTGGCTATGACTAGGCATAGAATATGACCATGGAAGGGAACGGCTAAAATAGGTTGAAAGTCAAGATAATAGAATTGAGAGGAGTGCAATCTGATGACATAAGATTCAAGTTGCATTTCTGGTCGGTGGGTTTCATGGTTTTTTGTTTTCCATGGATATGATGAGAAAGAAGGGAGACATGAGAAAATGGTTCTGAGGAGCAAGGGGGATCTTGAGCGCCTCTCTGTGTGCAGTGTGATGCCCCGGGGAAGGCATGCTCTAAGTCCCTACTGTGGTTCACTTTCAACCCCTGTTGGTTGAGAGATGAACTTAATTCAGTGAGTGGACACTCATTTGACTTCTGTTGATAGAGCCAAGATTTATGGGGAACCAAGGCCTGAATCTCTTCTGCCAAGCCCAGTGCTCTTTCCCCTACAAACTCCTATCAAACTGGTTTTAGTTTTCTATGGAAAATGATAATACATTGTTTCAAATAGTCCTTTGGATCTTTAAAAAAATTAAAACACCCCCACAATTGTTAAACATTTTAAGAGCCTTAATTTATTACTAAATTAATGTTTTTCATCTGTTGCACTGGCATTATTACAGCCAAAAATATGCTTCTGGTTTAACTAATATTATTGGATGTCAATGTTAATAAAATATGTTTTTCTCAAGATTCTGGCTTAAACTCTCCTTATTTAAAAAAAACTTTCTATGGTATAGTGCAGTAGTCAGGGCTAAAGGGTAAATGAAGAATTAATAGCAAGAGAGAGAGATAAGAAAAGAAAAAAATAAGAAAAATCAGACAGCAGCAAGTATACTTTGCTCACAGATTTATAGGCAGTGTTTCATCTTTTTATTATTAGAAATCAGGTGAGAATAAAAGTCACTAAAGAGGGCTTCCCTGGTGGCGCAGTGGTTGAGAGTCCGCCTGCCGATGCAGGGGACATGGGTTCGTGCCCCGGTCCGGGAAGATCCCACATGCCGCGGAGCAGCTGGGCCCGTGAGCCATGGCCGCTGAGCCTGCGCGTCCGGAGCCTGTGCTCCGCAACGGGAGAGGCCACAACAGTGAGAGGCCCGCATACCGCAAAAACAAAAAAAAAAACAAAAAAAAAAACAAAAACAAAAAAAAAAAGTCACTAAAGAGAAAGACAAGATTGGAACTAGGGGAAAATAAATATAGCACAGTCTATTTTTCTTTTTTAATTCTAATTCTTTCACCATATTCTACTTTCCCACTAACACATGGGGCCATCAAATTCTCTCCTAATTAATCTGTTTCTTGAGAAAGCATATGTAAATTATTGAAGTAGCATTTCTCTTAGACTTTTTTTTTTTTTTTTTTTTTGTGGTATGCTGGCCTCCCACCACTGTGGCCTCTCCCATTGCGGAGCACAGGCTCCAGACGCACAGACCCTGCAGCCATGGCCCACGGGCCCAGCTGCTCCGTGGCACGTGGGATCCTCCTGGACCAAGGCACGAACCCGTGTCCCCTGCATCAGCAGGAGGACTCTCAACCACTGAGCCACCAGGGAAGCCCCCTCTTAGACATTTTTAGGTCATTATTTCTAATAGTAAAGATTTAGTCCCTCCAATATCGTACAATTCAATGCTATATTTTTTTGGTTTATTACCTAATTCACATATTGACTCTTTAAATAATTGAAACCAGTGTAAGAATATAACACTTTAAAAAATAGGAAAGTCCATTATTAGGCAGCTAATAATTTTAATAGATACTTCAGTGGCTCCACTAGACTTGAGCAGTTGGAAATTTGGATGAAGAGGGATCAAAGTTATGACCTACTATATTTGAGCCCTTAAACTCAAGAAGAAAAATGTCTGATAAATTAATTTATTATGTTTATTTAAATAATAATTATGCAGCATTTACCATGTAGCAGGCATTGTTTTAGAAACAATTAAACTAATAAATTTAACCTTCATAAGGACCCTATAAGGTCTAGTATGTTTATCCTTATTTAAAAGAAGACACTCCTGAGGCACCTAAGGGTTAAGAAACTTACTCAAGATCACAAAGACTGTGTGTTGGACATCTTTACTCCAGAAGCCAGGACCTTGAACAGTGTGCTATGCTTTCTTGAGATAAGTTTAAAATAGGGTTTCATGGGCTTTGAAAAATCTTGAAATCCCCTTTATACAAAAGATTTATACAACTACACCTATAAATATTTGATGGGTATGAGGTTAAAATTTTGTAGTGGTGAGCCATAACTTTGATCAGTTTTATAGAAAAATCTAGAACAATAAAATGTACAAACCCTAGCAAGAAAGATGTCACTTCAAGCAAGGAGAAAATATAATAACCAACCCAACTTTGTGTTCCACCTTAGAAAATGGAAGCCTAAACTGTTTTGTAAGTGTTGTTTTCTCAATTTATTTATTTTAACTCAGAGAATGGGTCAGCTTTGAGACTGACCACCCACATGAATTTTAGCAATTACATGTAACAAGTCATTGACCAAAAGAATTATCATGCAGGAAATAGTTGAGAAATCAGGCTTGACCACATAGAAGCCCAGGGAAATATTCCAAAATCTCTTGCCAGAGGCAATCATTGAACATTTCTGTGTGTATTCAAATTGGCTGCTCTGCATGGGAAAGAAAGATAAGGTCTTAATGAAATGCTTTTACCATAATACAACTTATCAGAGTGGATGAATTGATATTAGATACACAATATAAGGTAATATAAAAAAATAAGAGGCATGAGAGTTTGAAGAGTCTGGAGAAGACTGAACCCCATGTTAAGGTGAGAAAACGATAGGGAAAAAGAAAAGAGGGAAGGAAGGGCAGCTCTGTTGGAGCTACAAGATAAGCATGAAAGGCTTCTTGCAACTGAGGAGTCCAGGCTTCTGAATTTAAAGAAAACAAAAATCTAATATTCTATGAGACAGTACTGGGGAGAAAGATGAGAATTAAAGCTACGTCATGTTCGAAGGATTAGTCTCCAAAATTTACAAGAAGCTCATGCAGCTCAATATCAAAAAAAAAAAACGACCCAATCTAAAAATGGGCAGAAGACCTAAATAGGCATTTCTCCAAAGAAGATATACAGATTGCCAACAAACACATGAAAGAATGCTCAACATCATTAATCATTAGAGAAATGCAAATCAAAACTACAATGAGGTATCACCTCACACTGGTCAGAATGGCCATCATCAAAAAATCTAGAAACAAAAAGTGCTGGAGAGGGTGTGGAGAAAAGGGAACCCTCTTGCATTGTTGGTGGGAATGTAAATTGATACAGCCACTATGGAGAACAGTATGGAGGTTCCTTAAAAAACTAAAAATAGAACTACCATACGACCCAGAAATCCCACTACTGGGCACACACCCTGAGAAAACCATAATTCAAAAAGAGTCATGTACCAAAATGTTCATTGCAGCTTTATGTACAATAGCCAGGACATGGAAGCAACCTAAGTGACCGTCAACAGATGAATGGATAAAGAAGATGTGGCACATATATACAATGGAATATTACTCAGCCATAAAAAGAAATGAAATTGAGTTATTTGTAGTGAGGTGGATGGACCTAGAGTCTGTCATACAGAGTGAAGTAAGTCAGAAAGAGAAAAATACATACCATATGCTAACACATATATATGGAATCTAAAAAAAAAAAATGGTCATGAATAACCTGGCGCAGGATGGGAATAAAGACGCAGACCTACTAGAGAATGGATTTGAGGACAGGGGGAGGGGAAGGGTAAGCTGGGACAAAGTGAGAGAGTGGCATGGACATATATACACTACCAAATGTAAAACAGATAGCTAGTGGGAAGCAGCGGCATAGCACAGGGAGATCAGCTTGGTGCTTTATGACCACCTAGAGGGGTGGGATAGGGAGGGTGGGAGGGAGGGAGATGAAAGAGGGAAGAGATATGGGGATAGATGTATATGTATAGCTGATTCACTTTGTTATAAAGCTGAAACTAACACACCATTGTAAAGCAATTATACTGCAATAAAGATGTTAAAAAATAAAATGCAAATTTAAATAAATAAATAAGTTAATTAAAACAAAGCTGCAGTCATATTTTAGTATGCATTAATGAATATGTCATAGAGGAGGGATACATATAATCCACATGTCCAAAACCATCCCATGTACATGAGCCTTTCTCCATTCATATGAGAAGAGTGCAGAATTTCCAGTGAAGCATCATGGAGGACTGAGGAAGATCCTGATGGTGGTGGAGGGTACGGAGGGGAAAGTATGGGGAAGAGCCAGCCAACAAGCATGCTGTGGTTGAATGGATAGAGACCCACCCATGTTCATTCTCTCCCTTCTGCAGTGTAGAGCTGTAACTGGCAAGCAGCTGTCCACCCATGAACTGTGTTTGCAAGCCCTCTATCTGTGGCCATAAGACTAGTTCATACCAATAAACTCTGAGTGGAATTTATGCATGTCACTCCTAGGCAGTTCATAAAAACTCCCAGGCATTATATCCCCAGTTTCCCCTTCAAGGCCTTACAGACTGACAGAGCTCCAAGGAAGAAGGAATCTGAGTCCCTAAATTACCACATAGAGAAGTTACTTTCCAATCAGATATACAATCACATTGGACTATTTGCTAGTGAGATACAAAATTCTTACATAATATGTTGAGACACTAAAACGTTGAGGGTTATTTATTACGGAAGCTAGTATTACCTTGACACAAACACACAGACACAAATCCACCGGGAATGAAAAATTAGAATGCGAGTGTAAGCAGATTGTCAGTTAACTAAAACTTCTGTCTGCTACTCTTTACTTCTTGTTCATAGATTCATGATTGACACCTACAAAAATAAGTGATTAAGACCATAAAGGTTATTAAGAGCTTCTGAACTCTTGAAAAAGAAACAGAACAGTGGCAAGGAATGATGAAAATATCATTTTTATTCTTCACTAAATATTAGTACTTTAACAAGAAAGGAGAATGAATGGCACGAGAAATACATGGGTGGCTAATAAAAGACTGAAGCCCAAGGTCTTTCTTAAAACTTCAATCTCTGGAAGCAAGTCATTTGCTCAAAGGAAGCTTTAAAGTAAGCGCAAGGAAGAGAGAAGATGCCCAAACAAAATTGGGAAGCAAGTGACTATGGGGAAAGTGTCATGACAGGAACAAAGGGCTACCAATAAAGGAGATGCATAGAGATTCCAACAAAAATGTCATTAGGTAAAAACAAGTAAACAAAGAAACAAATAAATTAATACCAGTATGGTAGGCAGAATAATTGCTTCCGAAAGATATCCAAGTTCTAATTCCCAGAATCTGTGAATATGTTACTTACATGGAAAGAAAAAATTAAGGTTGCCAATGGAATTAAAATTGCCAATCAGCCGGCCTTAAGACAAAGAGATTATCCTGGATTAGCCAGTGGGTCCAATGTAATCAGAGTCCTTTAAACGTGGATAAAGGAGGCAGAAGAGCAGAGTCAAAGAGAGACGTGAAGATGCCCCCTTGCTGGCTGCAAAAATGGAGGAAGAGGCCATAAACCAATGAATACAAGTGGCTGTAGAAACAGGAAAAGACAAGGAGATGGATTCTCCTCTAAAGACTGAAGAAAGGAATGCAGTCCTGACAAAACCTTGATTTTAGCCCAGTGAGACCCATTTCAGACTTTTAACCTCCAGAACTAAAAGATTATACGTTTGTGTTGTTTTAAGCCACTAAGTTTGTGGTGATTTATTACAACAGCAATAGGAAAATAATACAACTGATTTTTTGCATATCTCCATGCTAAGTAACACAGTATAAATAATAAACAACATGAATTTGAGATTAGAACACATTTTGGTAAATATAACTCCATGGATTTGATGCAAACCTGGAGAGATGAGATTAAAAAATGGGAATAAGGTGATGGAAGAGAGTTCTGGACCAAAGAAACAGACGTGTCAAGAGACAGTTGTGTGATATTTCGTGAAGATATAAACTTGTGTGGACCAAGACATTGAACATGAAGTGTTTTGAAGAGCACTGAGAAAATTTTCCAAAAAAAAAAAAGGGTATGTGTTACCATTACTGAAACTATACCTTCACAATGTCTTACTTTTGCTTAGATTTTGAGGAAGTGTGCCACCATACTTTTTTCCCCCATGATATTGTGAAGTAGTCAGGAACACAAATTAGGAAATGAGGACTTTGAAAATCATAGCCCAAGAGACAGAGATGGGACTAGAATGAGTGCCTTTTGCCCAGTTCACTTTCCACAAAATTGATTGCAGAGGAAAAAAAAACAATATGTTCACAAAACTATAAAAACAACAAATAACAGTAATGAAGGATTTAAACCACCATAATATCTTCTAAAAGTCCTATACAAAAAAATAAGTGCAATCATCTCCTCTTCAAAGATTTTCATGACTCTTCTCCCATTCCATCAAGTAAATTTTACCCTTCCTTCCTCTTGCCCTCCCTATGCCATATATAAGCAACCAAGATAGTATTATAAAATGTACACATAGCTATTCACACATCTGTCTCTTGTTAAGACAATTTAGGACAGGAATTATGACATTTATCTATTTAACCATCGACCTTAAAAATTTTTCTAGACCTTATTAGGTACTCATAAACGCCTGTTGAATTACTAATGAAATAAAATGCCCCTAGGCAGAGTTCAAGACTAACGTAAAATTCAGATACAATACAAAGAACATTTATTAAGAGGAATTACTTTTAAATGTTATATTTAGAGGAAGAGGAACAAATATCTTTGGATATTAGGCTTGGGAATTTTATTTTCTATTTTTCTGCAACTTCTCGAGTGAAAGGAATGGTATTTAACTGAATGGGTTGACATAAACACAAAACACAGCATAGTTTAAAGGCCTGTGAAAACCACAGTGAGATACCATTTTGGAAAATGCCTGGAAGTTTATTGTAAAAGTAAACTTATATGTTCCTATGATCCAGTAATTCTACTCCTAGATATTTACCGAAAAGAAATTAAAACATATGTCCACAAAAAGACTTGAACAAGATTATTTATAGCAGCTTTGTTAATAATAGTCAAAAATTAAAACAGTGCACACCTATCAATAAAAGAATGGTTAAATAAATTGTATATTCATACAATGGAAGACATCAATAAAAAGGAACAGACTACTAATGCAAAACAACATGGATGAATCTCAAACCATCCAAAGTGAAAAAAATACTTGAGATGACAGAATCAAAATTAAACAATTCTTAAGCAGCAATAATGAGCTAAATTCAACATTTTTTAAGCCCCTAATCAGTACCTGGCAATGGGGGTAAAAAGTCACTTTTCACCTAAATTCCTTTACATTTATCATATTAAAGACTTATATTTGGTTCCAAAAATTCAAATAAATGTCCAAGAACAGACTGTATAAATGTGATTTATAGGTACTAAGTATGTTAGTGCCTTAGTTAAGTGTAAGCTCAGGATGGGTCATGTGGTGCTAGAGCTACCAAAATTCTACAGTGAACTACAGATGCATTAACAGAATATGAAATTTAGCAGAGGAAACGATAGACCTGTTGTCACTGCTTTGACCAGACTACCTCTGGAATATTGTAATCAATTTTTAAAGTATTTCTTGCCTTCTTAAACAAAAAAACCTACACAAAAAGTTTCAATCAGATAACTCAATCATGATGAGAAAAACTAATATTTCCTAAAAGTAATTTTCCTTTAAAAGATACCGTTATTTTTTCTCTCTTTAAAAATTTAAAAGTCCTGCTGTGGGTCTAAAAATTATTTACAGATTAAGTTTGGAATAACTGCCTGATGAAAGGTTCTGATATTGTCAAGTAATCCACAGCTAAATGTGTGTGTGTGTGTGTGTGTGTGTGTGTGTGTGTGTGTGGCTGGGTAAGGAGAAAACCCAAAGGAATAAGCCTGCCTACTAATTCCAGACTAATTTTATTTCAATTAGAGTAACAGAAAATTAGTTCTTTATTTCTCTACTGAAAACAGTTACAACAATTAAACTTACATAGAATTTGAGTGATATTAATCATATCAACACATATGCTTTATTTCAAAATCCTATTCCATTCTCTTTGTAAGCTAATTTAGGGTTAAAACCGGAGGGAAGGCTTTACAAAGTACAATCACAATAGAAGCTTAAAAAGAAAAGGATATTTATCTGCACGCCAGTTTTAAATATAGGTCAAAACACACACATTTACACAGATGTCAGCAGCCTCTCTATTGTGTGCCCTATTATGTGTCCATGGGAATTGACTTTGTAAGGCTTTCTAGCAGAAATAATAAATGTATGGCTTAGGAAATTTCTTTTACACAACTGCCCCACTGGTCACTGTTGTATAAGAAAATCTTGAAGAATTTCTGTCCCAGATCTCTGCTGTTGCTGACCTTGTGAAGGTCATAGAATTAAAAGTACAGATTTTGCTCAGACATCTCAACCATGGAATGTGTCTTCGGCTCTGGTTCCCTTATTCATATGTGTGGTGCATTTGGAAAAGTCCTAATGACTTAGAAATAAAGAAACAAACCAATTAAAACTTCTTCAGGAAAATACCTACTATTGCACAACTAGAAGCCATCTTTTCAACTTAGAGCCCAGATCCCTAGTTAGTGGTAATTTCACCTTCTCTTGGGAGACATTAAAATATTCAACAACTGTATTATTAGTCAATTATACTTTAGCATGAATTAAGACTTTAAAAGCGATTTTAGGAAGGGAGGTAGATAAAAGGCATCCATGCTTCTTAGATTGTCCGTCCTCCTCCCCGGCTAACTCAGGCACCCATCATCTCTCACCTGTTCTCCTTGAATACCCTCCCAAGTTAGTCTAGTTTCCTTTCTACTTTCTTTTTATAATGTTATCTTCTTGTTATCTATTTTGCAGTGTCAATGACCCCAAATATAAATATGTTCATATCGTTCCTTTGGCAAAGAGCTCCCATGTCCCCCCTCACCTACAGGATGAAAGTCAATCTTCTTCATATGGCTTTCAGGGCGGTCCATGTTCTGACCCCATCAAATTCTCCAGGCACTCCTTTTATCTCATTGTTTTCCCCATTTTTCTGTCTATTCATAATATCCATCTGCTTATAATTTTTACAGATGTTTCCTCTGTTCATATTATTCTTTCAATTTAAAATTTAGTTCTGTCCCCCACATTACCCATCACTCACTCTATTTCTTTGCAGAAACTGTACCTTCTCCAGGAAGCCTTCTATGACTTTCTGGGTTGGAAGAGGTACCTCTCCACTCCCATAAACACTATTGCCTGCTATTGCACACTATGTTTGTGAGATTCATTCATGCTGTTGTATTTGTACTTTTTTCATTCTCATTTCTGAATTCAGTTCTAAGAATATACCACAGTTTATTCTATTGTTGTTGAATAATTCCTCCAGATTTTTGCTAATATGAGTACGCCTACTATTAGCATTCTTGTGCATGTATTTTGGTGAACATGTGCATGCATTTCTTTTGGGCATATGTCTAGGACTGGAACTGCTCAGTCATAGGAGGAGGTAGGCAGAATACTAAAAATGTCCTCCATGATTCCATGCCCCAGTGAAATTGAGATAATCCACATGGGCTTTAGGGTTAGAGAGATGCCCAGGTGGGCCTAATCTAATCACGACTGTTGCTTTAAAAGCAGAGAATTTTCTCCAGAAGCAGAAGAGGAAGTCAGGGAGATTTGAAGCCTATGGGATACTTGCTGCCTCACTGATGGCTTGATGATACAGGGGTCCTCCTATAAGAATTAGAGCCACACTGTGTTGGACTTCTGACCTACAGAACTGTGAGCTAATAGCAGGTGTACTTTCAGCCACTGTTTGTGGTAATTTGGTGCATGGCAAGAGAAAACTAATACCTAGAGCTTGCATGTATTTCATAGATGCTGCCAACAGTTTTTCAAAGTACCACTTTATATTCTCACCAGAAGTGTATGAGAGTTTGAGTTGCTCTATAAAATTTACATATGCTGCCTTTACTGCAGTCACAGAATATGAAGCAACTAGTAGAAACTTGCCTGCTTAATGTCTAAATTTTAATCGTTAATGAAATAAAACTAAAAATAAAATGTAGCATTCAATTTCCCATGTAAAACAAAGAAAATTTTAATAAATTATAATATTCACTTCTCAAATTTAGTCAAACACACACACACACACACATCAAATTTTAGCAGTTGATCATTCAAGGGAAATAGTAATGAGTATTTAGTATTATTTAATGTGACTGGTGGATATTAAAATTATATCATTGTCGTTTTCATAAATCAAATAGCTGTAATAATAGGAAAGTTAAAAAAAATCCTATAGCTATTTCATTCAACTTGTTTCACTGCTCTTTGGTGAACTTAACCCTAAAGAGATATTGGTTAATGCCTTTTAAATGTCAAGGATATATTATGTAAAACTTCCACAGGGACTCTGAAGAAAGACTATATTTTTTCTAAATTTAACATCATTTGGCCATTGGTGTTTTCATCTTTTCTATCGATACTTTTCTTACTAACTGTTCTAAATGTTACTCTTGTCATTTTGAATATGTATACTTGTATAATTTTTTAGAGCTTACTCTAGGAATTAAAAAATTCATACTTATTACTTACAGTCTATTTGGAATCAATATTTGACCACCTAACTGGAATGTAGAAACCATAAATTCCCTTTAACATCTCTCCTTTTTGCTACAGCCGTCTAACATAGTATCACTACATACATGGAAACTTCCATCTGAGAATGTTATATTTTATACTTTCAACCATCAAATATATTCTTCAAAGTTCAAGAGGAGAACAATAATGTATTGTGTATGTATATATGTGTATATATATATATATATATATATATATATATATATATATATATATATATATATATAGGCCTAGACATTTTCCCTCTGTGTTTCTCTTTCTTCATTCCTGATGTTCCATGTTTCCTTCTGGTATCATTTCCCTTCTGTCTGAAGAACTTCCTCTAGCAAGTCTTTTAAAGCAGGTTTGCTGCCAACAACTACTGTAGTTTCCTTTCATCTGCGAATGTCTTTATTTCACCTTAAGTCCTGAGGGACATTTTCACTGACATAAAATTCTGAGTTGTCAGTACTCTTCTTTCAGCACTTTAAAGATGTCATGCCACGTCCTTCTGGTACAACACACAGTGGGGGTGAGCCCAGGAGTTCATAAACAACTTTGCAGAGTGGCCATCCTGAGCTCTTCTTTCTTATTATTCCCCAGGCACGTCCCCATTCCACAGACTGCCCTTCCCAGACTTCCAACCAGAAACTACCCCCTTCCACCCTGTTTAGGATTACATATAGCAGGACAGAGAGAGAAGGAAAAAATCATCACAGTGGGTCTGGTGACAACTTCTTGGAGCCACACTTCAACTGAAGGACAGGAAGCTTCCCCTCCCTCTAAGTTTTGGCTCTTGCTGTTTTCTCACTTGCCAGTTGTACTTAGTGGAGCTTATTTTATGATTTAAATATTGTACTGTACATAGGAAGCATGTTACCTTCTCCTATTTGCCTGTTTACCATATACTTCAATATTTGAAACGTTATGTCCTGGAAAAGCCATTGATATTTCTAGAACATACTGAATTTTATGCCATATTTTCTCCTTCCAGGAAAGAATTTTTTCTTCAAGGAATAATTAATAGCAATAATATAAATAATAAATAAATAATTAATAGGGATAATATAAATAATAATAAATATTATTATTTAATAATATTGAAATAAATATTATTATTTTATGCTATTATTTTATTATTAATACCAATAATATAAATAATAAATTTTTATTATTTTATTATTTATTTATTTATTTAAATACATAAATAAATAAAAAATTTAAAAGCCTCTTGTTATTACCATTCTCTCTAAATAATTAAGGTAAAAAAGGGGGAAAAATTCCAAGAAATCCACACCCCGCACACACACAACTGTATCTGAGTTTTAAGTTTCCTTTCTGGTTCCATGAGCTAGAACCAGAAAGTTTCTCCTAGATCTCTCTTTCTCTTCACCACAGTGCTCATTTCTGGGTTTTGAAATGTGCTGAGTTCTGGCCAGGGCATACCAGAGGAGGAAAACAATGGCAAACTCACTGTTGGCTCAGTAGTACTTTGAATTCTGTTTGAATTTTCTTTGAATTCAACTGCCTTCTTATATTTACTTCTCAGGGTTCTCAAATAGCTGGCCACGCATTCTGTCCAGGTTCTATAATTGAGTTCAGTGGAAGATAAAGGGGTGTTTATCTTATCCACAAGCAAAAGTCTATAACTTACATTTTATAAATTTTTAACATGTTTATTGGGGTATAATTGTTTTACAATGGTGTGTTAGTTTCTGCTTTATAACAAAGTGAGTCAGCTATACATATACATATATCCCCATAACTCCTCCCTCTTGCATCTCCCTCCCTCCCTCCCTATCCCACAGCTCTAGGTGGTCACAAAGCTGATCTCCCTGTGCTATGCAGCTGCTTCCCACTCGCTATCTATTTTACACTTGGTAGTGTATATAGTCCATGCCACTCTCTCACTTCGTCCCAGCTTACCTTCCCCCTCCCCGTGTCTTCAAGTCCATTCTCTACGTCTGTGTCTTTATTCCTGTCCTGCCCCTAGGTTATTCAGAACCATTTGTTTTTTTAGATTCCATATATATGTGTTAGCATACGGTACTTGTTTTTCTCTTGCTGACTTACCTCACTCTGTATGACAGCTTAAGGTATCTTTCTCGATACGAACTGACTTGTTTTTAACTTTCAAGCAAGTAAATCTATCTTCATGTCTTCTGAATATGGTGCCAGTGTATGTTTCCCATCACAATTTTTAAACATTTTCTCCTAGTTCATTCATAGCTTAATATACATATACATATATATGTATCTTTATCTACCTAGACTCTTTTATATTGTTTTTATATAATCTTTTATATGTTTTATATTAATGTTTTTTCTTCTTTGATATCATAAGGTAGTAAGTTGCAGTAATAGATTTTCTAATGTTGAAACATGCTTGTATTTTTTCAGATAGACTCTCTCTGTCCATGGTAAATTATTCATTCAATATATCACTGCTTAATGATTTTTTATGTGTTTAATTGGTTATTTATAATTTTTGTTTATTTATGAGTAAGGTGAGTTTATAGTTTCCTTTTTGTATATGCCATTCTTAACCTGTTTTTGTATCAGGATTCTGCTAGACTGACAGAGTGGCTTGGAAAATAGACACTTTTTTTGTTATTATTTTAAGCATTCTGAACAGTTCAAACATTGTGTCCTTTTTAATCTTTTTTTTTCTCTAACATAAAATATGAAGTCTGGCATATAGAAAGCATTCGAGAAATATGCGTTCGCTGATAAAAGAATGGATAAATAAATGAATAATGAATTCATTTACTTTTAAATTATCTTGGCAATGATGTTCATTGGAAATGCAGCCATTTTACCAGGTTCATATAATCTATCAAGTATTATACTTGGTATTATATTCTAGAAAAATAAAAGGCATTCTCAGCCTTCAGCGTTTTCTTATCCTGTTAAAAATCCTAAAAATATGCCCCGTCCCAAACACTTGTGCCCCTATAGAACAATGAACTAATTAATGCAATAGATGACACAATAACTAAGTAATAATATATTCCCACATCATAAGCATATTTCTCATATGTATTTTCCCATAAGTATATTTTTTTATTAAATTTCATCTGCCCACTGACTTTTATTATGTAAGTAGTACTGTGTTATTTTAAGAAAATAAACTTGGCCCCCAAGTATGCTAATATAAAAGTTAGAAATATAGACTATTCTCTCTTGACAAAATATAACAGAAAAATAATTTTCTATTAAAATATAAATTATATCATTTTAATTATCACCAAATATAAATGTGTATTCGCTAAGTTTTTTTTCTTTAGGCCTTTAAACTGTATTACCAAACAGAAAATAAATAAATAGGAATTTCAAGAAAATAGTTTGAGAACTAATAATTGATGAGTTTCTCATGTGAGAACAATTTTATAGCTATGATTAAGAGAAAAATACAAAGTAAAATCATTATAAGCATTCCCCCAAATTCATATTAAAACCTAAATGAAAAATTTCTGGGAGCTTAATAAAATCTTTAGTGTTTTTACAAAAACTAACTTAACATTTTTCTCCTGTGTTCTTTTCATGAACCTTTTAGATTTCTTCCTAGAAATTAATGAATTTCTCAGACAGAGAAAAATAGAGCACTTTATTTAGATCCTAAGAAGTAGAAACAAATTAACTAAATTGAGTCAGTGACACAGATGTTAACTTTAAACTATAAGGTCCAGTGATAGCTATCAAAAGTACCAAAAAGTGCATAAATGCACTGTTCCTTCTCTAATCTCTGAATTTTCTTTTAAAACAGAGATGATCAGGTGTGGCAGAAGCATATTGCCTTAATGTCATTCTCAGTATAACTTCTTTTAGAGGTATGTCGTAAAAAGAATGGTGTACTACTAAGTGTAAAATAAATAAGCTACAAGGATATATTGTATGGCACAGGGAATATAGACAATATTTTATAGTAAGTTTAAATAGAGTATAATCTATAAAAATATTGAATCATTATGTTGTACACCTGAAACTAATGTAATATGTAAGTCAACTATACTTCAATTAAAAAGAATAATGGTGTACCATCGATGCTGCTGAAATTAAGTTGAATAAATCCTCTGATAAACAACTGTTAATTGAGATAATTGAGACAGAATCATACAGCTACCCAGCTGCCAAGGCCCCAAGGTCCTCAGGGAGAAATAAATACCAGAAACTTCAGAGCGGGGATGATGGAAATGATTATTCACGAGCCAACCTTGGAAACAGCAGGTAGTAAGTGGTCTGGTCAAAGCACCATTATTGCTTACAAGTCTCTGGCTTTCTCTGCTTTAGGAGAATGAATTATCTTTGACATTGGGCAAAGGTACAGATTGTAGATATTCCTCTGCGCTCCCCTGAAATAATTATTCCCCAGGAAGAAACAGGTAAGGTTAGAGATGCAACTCTGGCAGCAACTAAAGTTAAAAGATCATTGTTTTAAGCTTGTTCTGGCCTTCATAGTTCTAGCAGTTGATGCCCTTCTTCCCCACCAAGGAGAATTATGGGAATATCTGAAGTTGTTCAATCTCATATCAGACAGCTGGTCCTGAGAGGTTCATCTTAGACCTTCCTCTCTTTATTTTTTTTAATGGTATTTCTAGAAAAATTTAGCTGAAAGTGCTACTGAGCAACTTGGCAAAATTGTGCTTAGTTCTAAATGTACATCCCAGATACAGCATCTGCTAGAGATGGTTCTGGTTCTAACAAGAATACTATGCCGCATACTTGATTCTTAATTTGCACAGTGTCTTGTGACGATTCTTATATTTCTGTCTTAAATTAAATTTATGAAAGAGCCATTTTGGAGAATACAGTCTTTGAGATTAATAAAGATTTAACTAAATAAATCTTAATAATGAAAATAATCTATTTTGAATGGAAAACCTTTCAAATAAATTCACACAGAGGATGCATTAAACCTCTTACTGATAACTGGGGATCATTGTTATACATTTCTGGACTATGCTCTAAAACACTGATTCGGCATGGCCTATGGGAGGCTGTGGGAGTGTTTTGGATGTGATTCCTGTGAGCATTTAAATCTTGCATTATTCTGCTTATTGTCTGACCGTTAAGTAGTCTACTTTTATTCCTTAATATTCTTAAAGTTCTTGCACATAGATGGTCCTCCACTTTCTAACTTGTTACTTTTAATCAGCTGAGGGTTGGAATGAGATATGATCAAATTCATTAAGAGTGTATGTAAGCTAAGAACAACTAGGTTCTGAGTGAAAATCTGGGGAGGTATCCAGGAACAAAATATGTGTGTTTAAGTACTTAATAGTTGGCATCTAATTCAGCTGTTTTTTTTTTCTTGCTTATTCTTAGCAAACAAGCAATTTTATATCTACCCAGATAAGAAAAGTTCCAGGAACTGTGATGCATCACTGAATTGGATTATTCTATTTGTATTTGACTTTTCATTCATATCTTTCTAATCCACCTATTATATTTCACTTCCTTAGAGCTAGAAATTTTCCTGGCATCTTTGACAGTTTATTCCCAATAGTTCAACACCTAATAAGCTCTGTAAGTTCAGTGACTATGTGAAAAGAAAAAAGAAAACTCTATGAGTTCCATCACTAGAAAATAAAGCTTTCTTTCAAACATTTACGATGCAGAATGACTATTTCAGTGTCATCATAGTGATTAATTGGCAGTGTGTTCAGATGCAAACTCATCCGCATTTCATCCTTGTCTCAGGCAAAAGTGAAAACGTCTTGCACCAATGGTGAGTCAGCCTGATATATCCCTCTTCCCTCTATTAGCAGACATGAGCTCACACATTCACATAGGAGCAGGTGCTGATTAACTCATTCTCTAAAGTTTCTAACTTCATAAATTTGAGTTTATAAATTGTAACTCAGTTTTGTAAGTCCTTTGCTAGTTGCCTGCTTAAAATTCAACTTCAAACCATTTTTAAGAGTTTTGTCCCTCTATTAAAAGACCAATTTCAAATGTGCTATTCTTGAAATAGCGAAGTTCTACGGCTCTAGAATTCAGTGTAAAATCTCCAGGTCTCTTCCTCTATAAACCCAATTTATTTTTTCTTTTCCTTCTAAGACAAACCAGTTGTCTTAGGCTACCTCTTTTTCTTTAGGCTGTGCTTCCTTATACCCTAAGTAGTCAGGAGAAGAGTGAGAAATTCCGTTCATCTTGTGAGTTAGTTGAGTGAAAGACAAAAATTTATACATGAGGAATCCAATCATAACTTACATTTTTTCAAAGCAGACATTACCTTTTGAACTGTTTCTGTGAGTTTTCAGAAAAACAAGATGGTACTTAGAACTTGTCACTTTTTCTCTGACTTCTTGACCCATCACACTTGATGACATAGGCCCAAATAACTGGCCCCAAATATTCCTTCCTTTCTATCATCCAGGGAGTTCTAGAGCTGGAAGTAAAACTCAAGATTGAAATCTTAGTGTGGAGAAACCCACAGAAGTTCAAGTGACTGATAACTGAATTACACATAGGACCCTATAATTGAAGTTATATAGGTGTATACAAGGACAATAAGTATTAAGGTAATATGCTTCCTCAACTCTGCTCTAAGAATTCTGCAAGCTCTTTCTTGGGCTCTCTTCATGCTGACCTGTGTTTAGTACATGTAGAGATGTTGTATTGGACAAGCTAGAGGAATTAAGCCAACTCAAAAGAGAAAGACATATAGCCTCCAGGGAAGAATGAAATATATTTGGGAGGTGGCAAAAGGACAGGTGGGGAAGATATAAAAAAGCCATTTAGCTGGCATCTAGGGAAAGAAAGAGAGAAAAAGAGAATAAGAATGAGCAGATTGCTAAGCCGCTTTTATTCTGTGTGACTTTTTTTTTTAGAGGAAGATGGTAAGGGAGAGAATAAGGCGTTTCGTTTTGTGTTATAAATATAAACCTTATTTGCCTTTTCAAGAGACTCTACTTCAATACACTCCACTCAAGGACTTTGCTCAAATTGGTTGAGAAGGGCAGAATAGTGTGTTTACAAGCACAGGATCTGAAGCCAGACTGCCTGGTATAAATCCTGGCTCTTCTATTCTGTTTAATCTTGAATAAGTTACTTAACCTCTTTTCCTAGTTATTTCATCTGTAAAACAGAAATAACATTTGTGTTGACCTTATAGTATTTGAGAAATAAATCAATTAATACAAGAAACATATTTAGAATAGTCCTTGGAATATATTAGGGGATACAAAAAATTAGTAATTTGCGGGCTTCCCTGGTGGTGCAGTGGTTGAGAATCTGCCTGCCAATGCAGGGGACACGGGTTCGATCCCTGGTTTGGGAAGATCCTACAAGCCGCGGAGAAACTAGACCCATGAGCCACAACTACTGAGCCTGCGCGTCTGGACCCTGTGCTCAGCAACAAGAGAGGCCACGACAGTGAGAGGCCCGCACACCGCGATGAAGAGTGGCCCCCACTTGCCACAACTAGAGAAAGCCCTTGCACAGAAACGAAGATCCAACACAGCCAAAAATAAAAATAAATAAATTAAAAGAAGGCTCA
Organism: Mesoplodon bidens; assembly: GCF_964165515.1. Taxonomy (NCBI): domain Eukaryota; kingdom Metazoa; phylum Chordata; class Mammalia; order Artiodactyla; family Ziphiidae; genus Mesoplodon; species Mesoplodon bidens. The sequence goes on from NC_138160.1 coordinate 33,950,229, forward strand.
ACATTTTAAAAAAATTAGTAATTTTCATTAATATATTTTTTTTGGAATCTGATACTATGTGACATGAATAGTTAGGAAGAATCAAGTCTTACTTATGTTACAAATAATGACAAAATATATTCTTTGAAGTATTTAGAAGCTGCTGAAATAGCCATCTATTAAAATATTTTTTTTCTTTTTAAAAACAGTACCCTAGAAGTACATTCTAAAACAACCTTATCAGAAAAAAAAAAAAAAAACCAACAAAAAGATTATTTAACTTCCAGTTATTCACTTACCGATATTCATTTATCTGAAAGTCGCTACAACCACGGCCCAAACTGGTGAATGTGTACATCAGTGTTAGCAACTAAGTTCTATTGACACATCAAAAGGAAAGGCTCCGAGTACCACTGAGCTTCTAATGTTTTAGTGAGAAAATTGAGAACAAAGAGATTGAGAGACTTGTTCAAGTTCAGACAACTAATTGTTGTCACATCAGAACAGCGTGTGCCATCGACTTTGGAGATGGGCCAGGAACCTATATTCGCAGAACAAAGATTAGGAAATTAGAGGGTACTTAGATAAGGTAAGCACTCAAAATTCAGAACTACTCAAGTATAAGAAAATGGGGGAAAACAATGGGTTGGAAAGAGGCAAGAAGTCCAAATAGGAAACACAGGACATGAGCAACAAAGAGAACTTGAAATTGGAGCAATGCTGCTTCAGCTCTGAGCTCTTAAGGTGGTTGGAGTGAGAGAGGTGGTGTCCACAGAAAGAGAAAATCCTGACAGAGGAAGGCACTAGGGGAAATGGGGATGGGCTCAGGTAGGATGGGTGGCTGAATAACTGAGTGATAGACTAAAACTAGGTAATTGTATGGAAAATTCTTGGTGATAAATCAATATTTGGAAATTTGGGGGAAATTGTTTTGCCTGAAGATTACTCCTCACAACTGAACCAGTTGCTTCTCTTATCCACCTATCACACGACAAATGTAACCCATATGAATGCACCCAAGTTTATCAGGGACATGGCAATAATTTCCATCTAATATAGGTCAGTGTGAGAAGACAGGTGTCAACTCGAATATAACATATTAGAATACAGTTTGTTGAAATTTCTCTCTTTACATCATCTTTCCAGAAAGGATCAGAAATCCTAAGACTTAAAAGACATAACCAGAATCTCTAACAGCTCTACTACATGCCCAAATAAGAGAATTAGACAGATTATTCTTCGTTGGGTTTTTAGAGATGATGAACTTTTGAACTCTCAGTAATTATTTTTGACGGGAATTTTTAACTGATGCTCAGATCACCCTAGAGTGCAAAGGGAAAGGGAAAAACCACAAGAACTTTTCTTTTCTCATAAGGCACATGTTGTACACTTCTGGCTACTGCAGTGCAGTTGGCTATCACTGACACTTAAGATTTGGATAAGAATTGCACTAACCCTAACCTCTCCAATTTTAGTGAACTTGAATGTCTTATTTGTGCAATAATTTACTGCTGCAGATAATTCACAGCCCATACAATTCTACTTAAAGCCCATCCTTCAGTGCCTGAGAATTATGACTTTGTCCTTTCACTGTAACCTGCTGGCAGGGAAGGAGGGTAAGTGACATTGGTGCACATTCTTTGCAAGTGTAAGTATTTTGTCCTGACAGATGTACAGAAAGAGAGCTCATCAGATCTCAGTTAAAAAACTATTGGCCAAAAGCACTGAGGATATATTCTCTGAGTGTTAGATAGGTTGACTATTACATTAAAATAGTTAATGCAATTACCCTTAATCTTTTGCTGTAGTTTTCTGAGAGTCTGTGATGAATTTGTCTAATTCCTTAAAATTATAACGATAATAGTAATAATCTAAGTTTTCCTATCCATGAGTAGAATGTTTATGCATACATCTGAACCTCTGTGACTACCTTTGCAGGACGGAGAGTTTGAATATTCTCTACTCTTGCATGACTGGTACAGCATGATGCAAGGTCCCTACTCTTATATTCTTCACCTAACACTTCCTAGGCCAAGACCTAGGGGCATTTAGATTTTCCTCAAAGAACTTGTCCTATAAATTGCCTATTCCTATAAAAAAGAGTCAGAATCTGCAGAAGATTGAAATGTGTCAGAATCTACAGCCATGGAAAGAAATGCAGAAACTGGCAAGGAAAACTTTCTTTCTTTCTGCCCTTGGAAACAGTGTGTCCTCTATACATAAAGAAGAGAGAAGTATGGGATGGTACCACGAAATACATTTTGTTTTAGCATTCTGGAATCATGGAAGCCAATCCATTAAATTGTTGCCAAATTGGAGGCTTACTGAGCCTTTTTTTGCAACTGTTTATAGTGGAAAGTATGCAGTTTTGATAAGACTAGCATTATGAAAATTATGTCAAAATTGTCATACTATACATTACATGAAAAAGAGATCACATCTCTCTTTTTGACTTCTGTATCCCTAATCTTTAGCAGAATATCTGGAACATAATCAGTACTCAATTTATATACTTACTTCCTTATTGAAGAATTAAAGTTATAGCTGTCTTATTTATTTACAACATTCAAAATAGATGATTGGTACAGTAGTTTACATTTTACAAACTGCTTTTCACTTATTATATGCTCATTTTTTTTACTTCATTGGAAAATGGTTATAGGGCATGCCTGTTCCCTGCAACTCAAGTGAGTCAATGACACAGTAAGAAATAGAACCTGGAAGCATGTAATTGTGGTTCAGTAAGAATTTTCTTACTGGAAATAGAGTGGAGACTTGAATACTGAAGTTCCACACCTCCATCATCCTCATCCATGTCCACCATCTTCAGTTTTAAAGATTGTACATAAGCTATGGTTGGGAATCCTCTGAACTGATAGAGTTTCAGTCTCCCTGGTGAGCCCACCAGCCTCTGGATATGCTTCTGGGAAGAAGAAAGGGAGGTGACAGAGAGCCATGTCCACTCATTTGTGTCCTTGATCTGTTGTGTGTGTATATATATATATATATATATATATATATATATATTTTTTTTTTTGGTACGCGGGCCTCTCACTGATGTGGCCTCTCCTGTTGTGGAGCACAGGCTCCGGACGTGCAGTCCCAGCGGCCATGGCTCACGGGCCTAGCCGCTCCATGGCATGTGGGATCTTCTCGGACCGGGGCACGAACCCGTGTCCCCTGCATCGGCAGGCAGACTCTCAACCACTGCGCCACCAGGGAAGCCCTGTTGTATATTTTTGATTGTATGTTTCTGGTTTGGCTGTAAAGCAAAGAGGAAATGACCTTGTATCTGAGTGATCATTCTATGTAGTCCTCAAACCTAAATTAACTTTTGTGGTCTGGCCTGGTTCAAATGCCCAGAGTATTCCAGTGTGGATGGTTTCTGTTTTGACTTAACATAGAATGCTATTTCTTTATGGGATCTTCAGAAAGAAAGTTTTATTTCATATATGTGATGCAAAGAGTTCTTGAATTATCATTATCAAATATGTATGGAGCATCTCATGAACAAGTCAATTTCTGCTAGGAATTGTGAAGAAGCGAAATGAGGAAAATAGTTGTTATGGTCTGAATTGTGTCCCCCACCTCCAGAATTATATGTTGAAGTCCTAACTGAGCCCTAGTACCTCAGAATATGACTCTGGTTTGGAGATAGGGTCTTTGCAGAGGTAATTAAATTAAAATGAGATCACTAGAGTGGGCTCCAATGCAACATGGTGTCCTTATAAGATTTGGACACAGACACACACAGAGGGAAGGCAATGTGAAGACACGGGGGAAATTATCCATCTATAAGTCAAGAAGAGACGCCTAGAACAGATCCTTCCCTCGTGACCCTCAGAAGAAACCAACCCTGCCAACACCTTGATCTTGAACTTCAAGCTCCCAGAACTGTGAGAAAATAAATTTCTGTTGTTTAAGTCACCCAGTCTGTGTGGGATACTTTGTTATGGCAGCCACAGCAAACTAACACTATTTCATTTATGATTCTCCTTCACTAAGATCTTACACTTATTTCTATATCCATGGAAATGGGATAAAAATGAATAAAATTTAGACTACTTAATGTTTAAATACACATATAATGAAATAACATATTTCCAATAGCAGTCTTATGGTAGCATAAGAGAATTGTTTTTTTCTGTTACCAATCAGAAAAGGATTTACAGAATGATTGTATTCTTATGTGCAAAAAGCATTTAACACAATTTCTAGAACATATAATTCAATAAGTGTTAGTCCCTTTCTGCTCTGTTTCTCTACTACAGTATACTGGTAGAACCTGAAAAAAAATCAAGTATAGCTAATATAATTTATCTTGAAGCACTTGTTAACTTTTCCTTTCAGTTACCCTGTCCTTAATTTTGGTAAGCTCCTTCCAAATAACCAATACTCTTAGATTTAGTAACCAAGCCATAGATCTAACCACAGAGATGCTATCAGTTCCAAGTCATGTTATTCTTGACTTTTCACTTCTCTACCAAAAGTTACATATCCTAGTGCCCATTTATTCAGGGCTGTGCTCTGCTATCTTAAATGATAAATGTTCCATCCTATACCAGGTATGTTTGCTCCTGCATGTTTGTTACTTCATTCCCTAGGTAATTATAACTTAATGCATATTGTAAATTTCACATCATGCCCAAAACAATGACTTACTCTAGTTCTATCTATAATGGTGAAAAAAGATATCTTGGAGTGAACTGATCTTTTGTTATTTATAAAATCACATTCATATTCAGTTAACATTTTTCTAAATACCCATGTATTAGATATAGAATTTTAATAAGCATTTCACATATGTATCACAATCTCTATGTTACAAGGAAAAAAAGCTTTAAAGAGATGTAGTAATCTGTTCTATACCACACGGTTGGTAAATAGTGAAATTGAAATTCAAACTTACATTCTGACCTAGTTTTATTTTTTTAATTATTATTATTATTCTCTACTGTTTCCCATTTTTGATGTCCCAATATGTTCATAAATATTAGTAGAAATCAGGGGACAGAGGAGAGAAAATATTGAAACCAAGTATTTATTTTTCTATCTTCTATTCCCTGTTCTGTATTTGCATCCCCAGGGAGAAACACAAAAATTGTTTGGAAGCCTAAGAATGTGGTAAGAAATAGCAGGCATCACAGTGGCTCTTGTTATAAACAAGAGGTCCTGGGTGCTCCCCTAGGATAAATGCTGTTTAAAATACACATCAATGAAATATCTGGAAAGCATTCTAAAAACAGAGACACCTATTTAAATTCCTTCAGTCAAACAAATTGCATAGATATTTCATCTCAACACTTTGCTTACTTGGAAGAATAAGCAAACTTAAAAAGGCTATGTGTTCTAAAAAAATAAAACAAAACTTTTCCACGGAATTTTCCTTGGAGTAAAACATTATTGATTTATTGATTTCTCTAGAAGTCATCCTGAAGGAAGTAAAAATTATTCGAGCTCGAGAGCAAAAGCATACTTGACAAATGTAAGCTTCTGGTTTTAGGGTGGGAAAACTATGTCTGAGCTTCATGAAAAACAAGTAAGCAAACGCTTAACCCTGCAGTTTTCTTTTTTTTTTTTAATTTCTAGAAAACCTCCTATAGGAAAAATGAAAAGACTATTCAGAAATTCTCTGAAAGGATTTTGATTTTATAACTTAAACTTTGAAGCACAATTCTAAAGAGAAGGATGTGTTCAAAAGGAAAAAAAGAGCACTTTGCAGTCAAAAATCAATTATAAGTGTTTAGAAAAATAATAAACTTTTATAATAATAAACTTCTCAACCTTGATCTCTCCTTGATATTTACTAGGTATGGAAATTACCTTTGCCTTCTTCAAATGTGCAGCCCAGCCAGCCTATTAACAAATAAACAAACTTCAGTTAAGAAAGACTGCAGTATACATCAGTCAAGACAAATATACTTAATTTTGATTGCAAATTGTGTTACTAGTTACTAATTGATATCAGTGGATTAAGAATAATGAGAACACTGTGATTGATTTGCTGAATTCACCTAAGCATCTACAAGTTTGAGTTTCTGCATCTGTGCACACATTTGTGATCCCCAACATAGTCACTTGCATGTATTATATCCAAGTACTCTCATAGATAGAAAATGTGATGACAATAACATCGCAAAATTATAACTGGATATTTTTCTGTTCTGTTCCATTAGTAAAAGTGTAACTATGAAAACTCATGACCTTCGATGGTTAAGTTCAAATTGTTCTAGTTTTTCCTGGAAGTAGAAAATAGCTCTGCCTAAAGAAAACTGATTAATGTAAGAGAAAGGAGTCCAATTTAAGAAACCAAAGGGTGCAGCCAAAAGAGAGAGAGAAAAAAAAGGAGGGGTCTAGAGCATCAATTGAGTAATTCAGTCCCAGTCCCTGGATAATTCACTGATGACTGCACCTCTCACAGTAGGAGACTATTTTCAATGATATCCCTTGAAAAAGACAGCAAATTATAGAAAGGGGACAAACTTTGGGATTAAATTCTCCTGGTGAAATATCAACTCAGGTATTTAGTAGAAATGTACTCGATCAGTACCCAATTTTTCCATAATAAAATAGTGAGCATATCAATTATCTAGTTAGGTTGTTGAGAGTATTAACAATAATGCAAGAACAAAGCCTGTCATATGGTAGATGAATGGTAGTTAATATCATTGGCCTTTCTTTACACAGTCTTGGAAAATGTTAAGCAGAAATTTATTTCAATTGAGAAATGGTAATTTAAAAATGAGCATGAAAATATGCATCTTCACATGAAAAAAGGGTTATTATCTGCAAGGATGTAAACATATTCTATGTAATATTCATAGCCAACTTATTCCATTTCCTATGCTAGCATCTAATCCTGTATCACTTATTCCATTTCTTATGTTCACATCTAATCCTGTATCTCTCTCTCGATACCTGTCACTGATCTAAACCTCCCCATCCCCAGACATGAAAAGATTCTGGAAAAAAGAGGGATTAGTAGACAAAACAGAGATTTTTGGTTTTTGTTTTTAATTAAGCCAAGCCCTGCGAATTGAACTGCTGAGAAACACAGAACTTATGCTCCACCCCATTTCTTACCCCATGCTTTAAAAAGTGGTATATGGTTTATTGGAAAATTTGTTTCTTGGCTTGAAGAGAATGAACTCTGCCCTCAATGTGCATAAATTTAGAACTGGGAACTAGATGTGAAATCTTTAATCTCCTGGTGAAATAATTCTTCATGACACTTTGATAATTAAAAGGCTACCTCAGGTCACTGGGGGAGAAAAAAGACAATGCAATTCCTGTCCTCAGTTTTCAGTGCTACTATAGTTCTTTATTAGCCCCACCTTTAGACAGTTGATTTGAGTCCCAACTCCTCAGATGTGTAATTTAGAGTCATTCCTGGAATCTCATAAGGAGTGAAGGGAGGGTGATAAATGGATGTTTATGAACAAAAATAAAATTGAAATGGGCTTTAATTGACTGCCCTGAACAGACCTGAGAAATGCAACATACACTGGGGCTTGCAGAATAATGTTTTTCCCCAAAAGGAAGTGTTTCTGCTCTCCTAGGAGGTTTACCCATAGAATTCTCAGGGCTCACTTCACACATCATAAGACCCAAACAGAAGGAAGGCATAGTGAAGGACTTCCTTCACCGAGGCCACAGAGAACAGGCATCCGGTTCTCTCTCTTGTTTCTGCTTAGAAACATTCCTCTAATTCCTTGCTCTTTTGATCACATTCTATGCCCATAAATTCTACCTTTCTGCTCAAAATCTTCAGTGGAAAACTGGGAAGAGTCCCTTGGAATATACCAATCAGTAGTCTAGAACTATCCTTTCAAATGTGGTTTTCATGCCTGTGCCATTGTCCTTGGAGTATATGAAGAAGCACCGCTAATGGCTGTCCTAGAGTGTGGGGGTCAAGCCACTGCTGGAAAAATCCCATAGCTGCTTACTACTCCGCCCCCATTTCACATAGATCGTGCACCTGTTTCCACTTGCTTGGAAGAAACTGTTACCATCATTCATTACCACCCACTTGCTTGCTGCTATAGGTCACCTAAACTGTAATTTCATAGAAATCCTCCTAAAACATGAAAATAAAAAAATGCATGCAGCAAAAATGTTCTCAGGTAAAAGTTTTCCATTATCTTTCTAGGAACTGAATGGTTTCATCAGTTCTGATAAGGGTCTCACTGCCTCGCTGATTTTGAATAACTCTTTCCTAAAAAGAGGGGTGTTGGGGAATATTGCAAATTTACCTATCGATTGTAAGTTTGGGGTTTACCTATTGCTCTTAGCATCTCCTTTGCAAAGTTTGATTGTGACGGCTCCAGTTCTTCACAGGGTATGGCAGGGATACGGTAGGCAGAATAATGAACACCACCCACCCCCCAATTGACCACATCCTAATCCCTGAAGCCTGTGAATATGTTCTCTTACAAGGCAGGAGACTTTACAGATGTGACTAAGTTAAGGATTTGGGGATGAGGAGATATCCTGGATGATCCGAGTGGGCCCCATGTAATCATAAGGATCCTTATAAGTAAAAGAGTAGAGGGGAGAGTCAGAGTCAGAGAAGCAGAGGTCTTAGGGTGATGTGATTACTGGATTTGAAGATGGAAGGGGGTTACAAGCCAAGGTATGCAGGTAGCTTCTAGAAGCTGGAATAGACAAGGAATGGATTCTCCCCTAAAACTTCCAGAAGGAATGCAGCCCTGCCTGCATCTTGTATGTTTCTATGTTGCCTCATGTCTCATCCTACTGCTTGACAAAGATCCTGGCACTTGCGTATAGCTTATAATCATCTATAAATTAATAAAGAAAGAAATGATTTCTCCAAGCTTTGTCAAATTAGAGACCCCAACACTCCTCATCATATCTTCATTCTACAAGACCCATATGTGGGCTATGTGTGAATGCAGAGCGCCGATATACAATATATGTCAAACTTTGTGCCTTCCACTCTTACTGTTTCCTCTGCCTGGACTTATTTTTATCTCTCATTCCATCTGCACCACTGAGCGCTGTGCCCTGCAGACAGCAATACACGTTTCATTCGCAGTGATGGTTACAATAACAAAATAGGTTGTGTGATATGTAAGAGTACTGTGTGATTTTAGCAACTATCAGGTGAAGACAGAGGAAATGTAGTAAGTCAGGATCAAAACAGGAAAAGATAATCATTTCAAGTAGTTAAGACAGTAGTGGCATCGATTTAATAGATAGAGTTGAGACTCCAACGGGGCAAAGGGAATAGACGGGGTTTTGGGAACATAGAAGCTTGGCTTCCCTGGAAAAGCAAGGAGGGCATGTTGGGTAGAAGCTGGAATCAGGGAGAGCCACAGGTATGGATGAACATGCTGTTTGAAGCAAAGGGAGAGGGGAAAATGCCTTGGATTCTCGTTTCTACCACCTGGCAATCTCCTGGGAGTGCTTACCACTAGCCAAACCCATCCAGAGGCTATCTGACATGTGGATATGGAAGATCACCTTGGGTCCTCTAACATACAGAGCAGAGCAGGCAATGCAAGGAGGGGTAAGTCTGAGTACAAACATGCCAAGAAACAGCATGCAGAAGGAAAAGATTTCAACGTCTTCTTAAGTGAAAGCATATAGTAAATACATAGAACCTAATTACCTTATAATCGGTTTGCAATTCACTTTTAGTAAAATGTAATTTTAGTAAAATTAAAATCTTAATTACTGTCATCTATAACAGAGTCTGGAAAAACTGTAATCAATGAATGTGAAAACCTGAGTTTAAGAGGCATAACTCTTAAACTGTTCAAAGCAATAAAAATAATGTTATTTTAAAATGTCAAATGGAAACTAGTTTAGAACTCTTTGTACTTCTAATTTGCATTTTGTGTTAGGACATATATCTCCTAAGATAAACATGAGAGAAATGTAAACCATGTCAAGTCAAAGAAAAAAAGAAATGCAGCCAACATCAAGTGATAGATATGTATTTCCCAAGAAATACATACCTAAAGTGTGGGCTGATTCTTCTGTTGAAGAAAATATAAACTGACATTCAGGCCATGAAGAGTTGGAAACAACACCTAGAACTAAAAAGATTTTTTAAAAAATTAAGTAATGTCATGGAATGTGTATATGATAAAGTGACATAGAGTACTGGCCAATTGTCAGGTTTTAAGCTAATGAGAATTTTCCTATAAGCTTAGAATAGTAGATTCTTGGCATCAAGATATCCTAAGTATTGCTCTATAGTTACCATTTTTCTTCCCTGCTTATTATCTGGGAGAGGAAAAAAAAACCTATCAACACCTGATGATTCATGACCTAAGTCTCAGAACTTTAACTCCAATGCCAGCTAGACAAAAGGATAAGTCATTTTGTTATGACTAATTAGCTACTTAGACATTGAAAACATTGGGCTTATGCTGGGTAGACTTAATTTATGTTATCATTGAAATGTTTATGACAGTTCATTTTTCAGAGTCGAAAGAACATTTTTTAAAACGCAATATGTTAGTCAATAGAATAATTACAAGTTTTGTGCTGTGAAAGCTATGTGGGTTTTTCTTTTTCAACTGTCTCCTGATAATTTCATCATCACTGATTTCCACACACTGGCACGAAAAATTTTAACTATGCCACTTTATCCCCTTTATTCTTAAAGGCCCAATTCTAACCTAACATCCTTGGTAAAGTCATGACTTTTTGTCACCCAAACCAGGCATTTTTTAAACCACAGTGGAATTTGGTCTGTTAATCCTTGTGGCACTTGCTACCACCTTCCCATCGATACATATTTTGCCCATATTTTTTTTCCTAAAGATTCCTAAACATTTGAATATATTTGTTCCTAAGTTAGTTATGAGCTCTTTGAAGGTACAATGGCTTTTTTAATCTGACATAGAAACCAATGTTTGTTAAATTACAGCCTCTTCTAATATATATTTATTCTTACATGTTCTCTCATGACTTCTTTCCTTATGTTATTTTTAAATAGAAAAGTATATTCCTCACTATCCCTGAATATATAACAAGATCAGCAGTTTCTTTATGAGAGTAATTTAGTTGAAGGTAAGTCCCTTGGACACCCATTATTCCCAACCAAATGCATCAGGACTAGATAAAACTTCTTTAAAAGTGACAAAACATCACAGTTATATTCTTAAGCTTGTTGGAATTCCATAAATATGTCTTCAGAATCAAAGTGATGTATATAAGGAACACAAAGGTAAGTATGACATGATTCCTGCCTTCAAGTAGTTCATTTTAGTTCAAGTAGAGAGTGATCAAATGAGCAAATGCAATATATTTGGCGTTATGGGCTAAATTTGCCCCTCCCTCCAATTCATATGTTGAAGACCTCACCCACAATACCTCAGAGTGTGACTTAATTTGGAGATAGAGTCTTTAAAAGATGAATAAGTTAAAATGAGGTTGTTAGGGTGGGCCTTAATCCAACCTGATTAGTGCCATTATAAGAAGAGGAAATTTGGACATATAAGGAGACACCAGGGAGGCAAGAGCACAGAGAAAGATCCATGTGAAGACACAAAGAGAAAATGGCCATCTGCACACCAAGGAGAGAAGCCTCAGTAGAAACCCAAATTGCCCACACCTTAATCTTGGTCTTCCAGAACTGTGAGCAGTAAATTCCTGTGGTTTAACCACCCAGTCTGGGGTGTTTTGTTATGGCAGCCTTAGCAAACTAATTCTTACCACTGTAAGTTCCGCAGTAGAACTTACAGCATACAATCCTATAAGAGCAAATATAAGGAGATCATAATGTAGTTTGTAGTTTGTGAAAGAAAACTTCCTCTACATTGTACTACATGTTATCTGGGTACTCCCTGAGGAATATTACTGGTTTTCAGTAGATATTTATCTCTATGGATATGTGTACATATATAGAAATATACTATAATTCAAACTGGTGATTTCCAAGATAATGTGCTAAAGATAGCCAAGAGGCAGAAAGCCCAAATAACTATTAGGTTTGGCTAATGGCATTCAAAATCTGAATGTATGGCCGGACTGCACAAATGGAATTTAGAGAACAGATTAGTAATTGTAAGGTCTTATGTAAAGTTATACCAAAAAATGATGAAGGACTCGTTTTAGAATTATTTTCATTGATTAGCTTTGCAATAAACAGGGCTACCTGTTTAAACAGCTACCATAGAATGATACTGTTCAGGCCGCTGCCTGATTTGCATCCTAATGACTTTAATACTTAACACTCAATTTGTGCCCACTGAAACAAGGGGCAGCTTTACTGGTGCAGAAGGCAACCGAGGAATTCATTCAAGCTCAAGGTAATTTGCCTTAGCCCTAGAACTGAATTTTAGAGAGACTCCAAGGCCCACAAGTATGTATACCCTCATGGGAAAAGGACAGGGAGATGACATAGGCCTGATGCTGTCCAGTAGTGGAGCAAGGCTTTAAGGTAAATGTCCAGCACAATTAGAAAGAAAGTGAAATCCGCCATCAGCACCCTCTGTGTTCCCTTTGTCTGCCTCCCAACCTCTCTTTGGCACCTGTTCTCCAGGTGCCCATGTCTCTTTGCTGCTGTCTAACTTTGCAGAACTCCTGTGTCTTCCCCCTACTCATTCCCCAGAGTGCTCAAAAGTATGTTTGCTAAAAAGTACTTTGCTTTGCCAGAAAATACTTAATGTGATAAAACTAATGTGTAATAAAGTGTTTATGGTAGATATTCATAAGGCACCATTGTAATAAGAGATACTGCTTTTTAATCCAAAGATGTGACAATTCAGTGATGGTGTTACAGCACCATGAGAGTTTAGATCAGGGGTCACTAACTCGGGGAATAGGCAAAGAGTATGAATGAGTAAGGCAGCGAGGTGGGGACTAGTGAACTGACAACAATGCTCCACCTAAAGGGACACAGTAGCTATTCATCTGTGCATTATTATTGCCAGGCTTGATTGTGGACTACTTTTTCCAAGTGTTGCAGTTTTTTTTTCTTTATTTTAAATCTCTCATTTTTAGTACTAGAAACCATGTAAAAATATTAACTCTAAGTGGGCCAAATAAATATATGTACTGTCCAGATCAACCTTATGGGCCACAACTAATCTACAATTGAAGATATTTTGAGACAACTTTTTCTGTCAATGAGAATAACAACAGTCTTTGTTTCCAGCAGAATTTAGTGAACATTTTGTACGAGGATCAAGCAAGTGTAGTAGAGAAAAGAGAAGTAGGAAAACTGGATTGTAGTTTTCTATCTTCCACTCACCAAATGTGTGACACTGTATACGTTACTTGTCCTTTCTGAACTTAAACTTTATTTTTTATAAAAGGAAAGTGTTTCCTGTGACTTCGTGTGATTTTATGATTCTAATTAACAAGTCACTGTAAAATTTCTGTTCAAGATGGTTTGTGACCCTTTTTTCATTTATAAAAAATAATCTTATTGAATAGGTTAAATTTTTAAAAATATTAAATATGTCTTTATCTTATTTAGATATTTAAAATATATAGTCAGACTCAAAACTAAAATCACTGTCTCAGTGGACCAGTGTCAGAATAAAAGCTGGAGAGAGGATCTAGTGGGGAGGTTACAAAGATTCCCAGGCAAACCACCAACATAAGACCTGCATCAAAATTTGGCTGTGTAGAAACAACTGAAAAAGCAGTAGATATGGAAAACTAGGTGTTGGAACTGGATTTAAAAAGAAAGACTTGGAACAATCCTGTAAACTTTCATACTTCTTGATGAAAATTAAGGTCATGAAAGATAACTTACACATTTTAAAAATAGAAAACTTATTTCCTGAGAAATTAGAAATATCATGGCAGTCTGAAATTTAAACATAATTTATATATTAACAGAGATAGAAATAAACCATATTCATTAAAAATAATTTTCAGGGGAAAAAAGCATGTGGCTATGAATCAAAAACAAACAAAAAAGAATCAATTTGAAATCCTGGGAATAAAAAATATTTTGATATTGAAATAAAAACATCAATAGACAAAAGAATAAATTAGAGGGATGAAGAGATAATTAATAAACCGAATGATATTATTGAAGGCAATGCACAGAGATAAAAAACGTGTTAAACTCTTGAGAGTAGAGTTAAGAGATATGGAAACCAGAATGAGAAGTGCCTACATATGCATAAAAGGGGTTCTAGATTTTGGAAAAGATGAGTTGATAAGAAGACAATATTAAAAGGAACATTTATTTGGTGTTTTTCAGAATTAAAAAAAAATGTTTCCTCAGATAGAAAGTGAATATCAAATGCCAAGAAAAATAAATAAAATAAATCTACATCTAAACACACTGCAATAACATTTCAGAACATCAAAGAGGAAAACAAAAAAACTAGTAAAAGTTATCTCTCAAATAGTATTTCCCAACAAAGAAATTTTACCTATATGAAAAGGGCAATTAGATTGACAGCAGACATCTCAATACTAACAACAAATGTTGAGGGGAAATAGCAGTCAACCTAGAATTTCATAGGCAGCTCAAATTTCTCATGACAAAATTAAGACATTTCAGAAATAGAGGGAATAATGGATTTTAATACCCACAGAACACCACTATAAAGAATCATTAGAGAAGTACTTCATTGAGAACCATGATCCCAAACAGAAAAATGCAAGAAGCAAAGGTAAATGAAATTATTTATTTAAAAAATATAACTAGTTACTATGGACACTTTTTTTTTGCTTTTATAAAATTAGAAATAAAATTCTAGATGTGGAAGATGGCATGGGGGAGAGTGCAGATGGTAGTTGCTAAATTCCATGTCTTTCTCTGGTAGAGGATAGGAATACTGAATATTTTAGACTTAGAAATGTAAAATATTGAAAGAATAAGAAAACTTTTTTTGGTATTATGTTAAACTATTTTTTAAAGATTCTTCTAAATACAATTTTTAAGTATCTGTAAATAAAGACAAAGTTTAACATACTTTAGCTGAATTATAAGTTTTTCACAGAAAGAGGCCAGTGATGTAACTGAAAGTAATATTTTATTACATCAATAGTAAAAATGGTACAAGGACATGAACATTATTAGAACAAGATACTTCTATCACCTATTCAGAAAATATTCAAGAACAGATAAGCCTTATATTCAGACAAAACTATGCTCCCCCAAACCCAAACACCTGGGTGAACATAGGCAGATTTCTTCATCTTTCTGATGCTCAGTTAACTTATCTGTTATAAGGAGTAATAACATCCACCTTGCATGGTTGTGGGGTGAAGCTTTGAGCTAAGGTTTGTAAAGAGCTTGGCACATGGTAAGCATTCAATAAGGGGAAACAAGTTCTATGTTTTACTTAACAACAAATAGGAATCAAATAACACTGGTGAATACATGGGACATGAGTGTAATCTCAACATTCATGTACTCACTGGACATCAGAGAGAAAAAGGATGAGAATTAAATGCAAAGTGAACCATCAATATACAAACAATGCCTAATTTGTGTCTCAAGTATAGAATGAGTACATAATTTACAGAAAAAATAATGTAGAAAGAATAAATATGTTCCAGAGTAAAATACTTTTTACTTTTGTCCTTTTTCTTAAGTCTTCAGGCCAAATGGATTGGCAAATGTGACCTCAGATCATCATTTTTTAAATAGTTAAATTGGGACCCATGGGAACTGAGTCAGCTGAGCTGTAAACATTAAAAATGGGTTTTTAAATGAAATTTTTGACAGATTTTGCTTATGGTCATAGAACCAGATGTCCTTGCAGCTGGCTGTCAGACATTCTTCTACCTCATAAACAATCTCTAATTCCCATCACAGTGGCTGTTTTCTCAATTATTTTTTGCTGATATTTTTGTTTCCCAAAGGATTATTGAGAGAATTTTAGCAAAGCCTCTGAAGGAGTAATTGGAAGACAGACATCTTTCAATAGCTTCATTATGGACAAGAGATATAAAATAACTTGATAAAAATACTCTCTTGGGCAAAAATGAGGACCAATGGAAGGGTTAAAGACAAATTGAATCTATGATGAAAAGCAGGATTTCACAGTGTAGAGCTGTTAATTTTTTTTTGATGCTCTTCAGAAATATTTATTGAGTATTAGGAACCATTCTGCATTCTGGGATTCAAATTCAGTCCAACTGATTCCAGAGGCATGCTTTTAACCATATAAGGCAATAGTGCACATACATTTTTAAACTCATGGCCAATTGATATCTTCAGCTAAATGTGGAATGTATTTTGTGGAAGATAACGCTTCTGATACAGTTGAAAGTTCAGTGAGTAGAGGCTTAAGTTTGCATTTGTATGAATCTAGACAAATTCCCAAAATGTATAAATTTAATACAACTAGGGAGAAGGTAGAACAGTTAGCGTTCATTAATTGCCACACTCCATGTAAATTTGTCTGAATTCCAATTCTTTTTTAAACATATTTATTGGAGTATAATTGCTTTACAATGGTGTGTTAGTTTCTGCTTTATGACAAAGTGAATCAGCTATACATATACATATATCCCCATATCTCTTCCCTCTTGCATCTCCCCCCTCCCACCCTCCCTATCCCACTGCTCTAGGTGGTCACAAAGCACCGAGCTGATCTCCCTGTGCAATGTGGCTGCTTCCACTAGCTATCTATTTTACATTTGGTAGCATATGTATGTGCATGCCACTCTCTCACTTCATTCCAGGTTACCTTTTCCCCTCCCAGTGTCCTCAAGTCCATTTTCTAATAGGTGTGCGTCTTTATTCCCATCTTGCCCCTAGGTTCTTCAAAACCATTTTTTCTTGTTCCATATATATGTGTTAGCATACGATATTTATTTTTCTCTTTCTGACTTACTTCACTCTGTATGACAGACTCTAAGTCCATCCACCTCACTACAAATAACTCAATTTCGTTTCTTTTCCTGGCTGAGTAATATTCCATTGTATATATGTGCCATATCTTCTTGATCCATTCATCTGTCAGTGGACACTTAGATTGCTTCCATGTCCTGGCTATTGTAAATAGAGCTGCAATGAACATTGTGCTACATGACTCTTTGAATTATGGTTTTCTCAGGGTATATGCCCAGTAGTGGGATTTCTGGGTGGTATGGTAGTTCTATTTTTAGTTTTTTAAGGAACCTCCATACTGTTCTCCATAGTGGCTGTATCAATTTACATTCCCACCAACAATGCAAGAGGGTTCCCTTTTCTCCACACCCTCTCCAGCATTTACTGCTTGTAGATTTTTTGATGATGGCAATTCTGACTTGTGTCAGGTGATACCTCATTGTAGTTTTCATCTGCATTTCTCTAATGATTAATGATGTTGAGCATTCTTTCATGTGTTTCTTGGCAATCTGTATATCATCTTTGGAGAAATGTCTATTTAAGACGTCTGCCCATTTTCGGACTGGGTTGTTTGTTTTTTTGATATTGCGCTGAATGACCTGCTTGTACATTTTGGAGATTAATCCTTTGTCAGTTGCTCAATTTGCAAATATTTTCTCCCATTCTGAGGGTTGTCTTTTGGTCTTGTTTATGGTTTCCTTTGCTGTGAAAAAGCTTTTAAGTTTCATTAGGTCCCATTTGTTTATTTTTGTTTTTATTGCCATTTCTGTAGGAAGTGGGTCAAAAAGGATCTTGCTGTGATTTATGTCATAGAGTGTTCTGCCTATGTTTTCCTCTAAGAGTTTTATAGTGTCTGGCCTTACATTTACGTCTTTAATCCATTTTGAGTTTATTTTTGTGTATGGTGTTAGGGAGTATTCTAATGTCATTCTTTTACATGTAGCTATCCATTTTTCCCAGCACCATTTATTGAAGAAGGTGTCTTTTCTCCATTGTATATTCTTCCCTGCTGTATCAAAAATAAGATGACCATATGTGCATGGGTTTATCTCTGGACTTTGTATCCTGTTCCATTGATCTATATTTCTGTATTTGTGCCAGTACCAGATTGTCTTGATTATCTTAGCATTGTACTATTGTCTGAAGTCAGGGAGCCTGATTCCTCAAGCTATGGTTTTCTTTCTCAAAATTGTTTTGGCTATTCGGGGTCTTTTGTGTTTCCATACAGATTTTGAAAATTTTTGTTCTAGTTCTGTGAAAAATGCCAGTGGTAGTTTGATAGGGATTGCATTGAATCTGTAGATTGTTTTAGGTAGTATAGTGATTTTCACAATGTTGATTCTTCCAATCAAAGAACATGGTATATCTTCTCTGTATAATCTTTAATTTCTTTCATCAGCGTCTTACAGTTTTCTGTATACAGGTCTTTTGTCTCCTTAGGTAGGTTTATTCCTAGGTATTTTATTGTTTTTGTTGTAATGGTAGGTGGGAGTGTTTCCTTAATTTCTCTTTCAGATTTTTCATCATTAGTGTATAGGAATGCCAGAGATTTCTGTGCATTAATTTTGTATCCTGCTACTTTACCAAATTCATTGATTAGCTCTAGTCATTTTCTGGTAGCATCTTTAGGATTTTCTATGAATAGTATTATGTCATCTGCAAATGGTGACAGGTTTACTTCTTCTTTTCTGATTTAGTCCGTTTATTTCTGTTTCTTCTCTGATTGCTGTGGCTAAAACTTCCAAAACTATGTTGAATAATAATGGTGAGAGTGGGCAACCATGTCTTGCTGTTAATCTTAGTGGAAATGGTTTCAGCTTTTCACAATTGAGGATGATATTGACTGTGGGTTTGTCATATATGACCTTTATTATGTTGAGGTAAGTTCCTCTATGCCTAATTTCTGGAGGGTTTTTATCATAAATGGGTGTTGAATTTTGTCAAAAGCTTTTTCTGCATCTATTGAGATGATGATATGGCTTTTCTCCTGCAACTTGTTAATATGGTGTATCACATTGATTGATTTGCATATATTGAAGAATCCTTGCATTCCTGGGACAAACCCCACTTGATTATGGTGTATGATCCTTTTAATGTTCTGTTGCATACTGTTTGCTAGTATTTTCTTGAGAATATTTTCATCTATGTTCCTCAGTGATATTGGCCTGTAGTTTTCTTTCTTTGTGACATATTTGTCTGGTTTTGGTATAAAGGTGATGGTGGTCTCGTAGAATGAGTTTGGGAGTGTTCCTCGTTCTGCTATATTTTGGAAGAGTTTGAGAAGGATAGGTGTTAGCTCTTCTCTAAATGTTTGACAGAATTCGCTTATGAAGCCATCTGGTCCTGAGCTTTTTTTTGATGGAAGATTTTTAATCACAGTTTCAACTTCAGTGCTTGTGACTGGTCTGTTTATGTTTTCTATTTCTTCCTGGTTCAGTCTTGGAAGGTTGTGCTTTTCTAAGAATTTGTCCATTTCTTCCAGGTTGTCCATTGTATTGGCATATATTGCTTGTAGTAATCTCTCATGATACTTTGTATTTCTGCAGTGTCAGTTGTTATTTCTTTCATTTCTAATTCTATTTTTTGAGTCTTCTCCCTTTTTTTCTTGATGAGTCTGGTTAATGGTTTATCAATTTTGTTTATCTTCTCAAAGAACCAGCTTTTAGTTTTATTGATCTTTGCATTGTTTCCTTCATTTCTTTTTCATTTATTTCTGATCTCATCTTTATGATTTCTATCCTTCTGCTAACGTTGGGGTTTTTTGTTCTTCTTTCTCTAATTGCTTTAGGTGTAAGGTTGGGTTGTTTATTTGATATGTTTCTTGTTTGTTAAGGTAGGATTGTATTGCTATAAACTTCCCTGTTAGAACTGCTTTTGCTGCATCCCATCGGTTTTGGGTAATCGTGTTTTCACTGTCATTTGTTTCTAGGTATTTTTTGATTTCCTCTTTGATTTCTTCAGTGATCTCTTGGTTATTAAGTAGTGTGCTGTTTATCCTCCATGTGTTTGCATTTTTACAGATTTTTTTCCTGTAATTTATATCTAGTCTCATAGCATTGTGGTCGGAAAAGATACTTGATACGATTTCAATTTTCTTAAATTTACCAAGGTTTCATTTGTGACCCAAGATATGATCTATCCTGGAGAATGTTCCATGAGCACTTGAGAAGAAAGTGCATTCTTTTGTTTTGGAATGGAATGTCCTATAAATATCAATTAAGTCCATCTTGTTTAACGTATCATTTAAAGCTTGTGTTTCCTTATTTATTTTCATTTTGGATGATTTGTCCATTGGTGAAAGTGAGGTGTTAAAGTCCCCTACTATGATTGTGTTACTGTCAATTTCCCCTTTTTTGGCTGTTAGCATTTGAGTTATATTGAGGTGCTCCAATATCGGTGCATAAATATTTGCAACTGTTATACCTTCTTCTTGTATTGGTCCCTTGATCATTATGTAGCGTCCCTCTTTGTCTCTTGTAGTAGCCTTTATTTTAAAGTCTATTTTGTCTGATATTGAGCATTGCTATTCCAGCTTTCTTTTGATTTCCATTTGCATGGAATATCTTTTCCCATCCCCTCACTTTCAGCCTGTATGTGTCCCTAGGGCTGAAGTGAGTCTCTTGTAGACAGCATATATACGGGTCTTGTTTTTGTATCCATTCAGCCAGTCTATGCCTTTTGGTGGGCATAGATGTAGAAAATATAGAGAGGAAAGAATTAAAAGTTAAGATATAAATAATAATTGACTCTTGAATGTAATTTACTCTTGAATGTGAAATATTTTTTCTATATAATTATTTCTAAATTTTATGAAATTAATCTTAAGCACAAGATATAATTGGAAGCATTGAAAAAATTTAGTTTGTCTATTACTCATAAGGAAGAACTGGAACAAAGTACATATTGATATGAAAGTCAATATTAAAAATATATATACGAAGCAGAAACTTCCTTAATCATGTTACTACCATACAGGAGAGTGTAAAAGACAATCTTTGTTCAAAACAGAGCTGTGCAGATTCAGGTTTAACCTTGTGGTTTAGCCTTTGAACCCTGGATTGAGTTTAGCCATTTTCAATCTTTGTGACTATGGACAATTTACTTAATCCAAGTTTTCATTTCCTCATAATTGTAAACATACAATAGTACAATTATGCAATTGGACAAACAATAATAGGACATTCTTCATTGGGCTTTATGAGGAAGAAATGAGATAATCTGGCAAAGCACTTATTCCAGGGTCTCAAAAATGTTAACTAACAGTCACAGTGTGGCCTTGTCAGTGGCTCCCTAGTATTTCATTCATACAATTTAAAGTCTTTGTATTTTACTTTCTTTTGATGTAAAGTTAATCAGTTTAACTGTTGGTAAGATTATTTAGTGCCTATGACACTTTGATGTGGTGAAGAAGGAATGCTATCCATTGTTTGCAATGTAATTAATGATCAGTCTATTAAAGTTTGCTATATAAAATCAGTTTGATGTAGAAAAATCATTTATTAAGATGTTGAGAAAAGTTTAGAAAGAATCTCTGGGGAAAAATTCTCATGTAGTTCATGTGGTAGATTAAAGATGGTTGCAAATTCCTTGTACTTATTCCACGGAGATGTGGAGTCTGATCCCTTTCCCCTTGAATGTCAACTTGCCTTAGTGTCTTGATGACCAGTGATGCTGTGGGACTTCCAAGGCTGGATGATAAGAAGCCTTGACACTTCTGTCCAAGTCTCTTGGAATATTTACTCTTGGAACCCAGACACCATGCAGTGAGAAACCTAAGCTATATGGAGAGGCCACATATAGATGCTCCAGTTTCAGTATCAACTCTAACTGAGCTCCTGGCTACTACTACTTCTAGTCATGTGAGTAAGCCTTCTTGGATGTCCAAACCAGTTGAGCCTTCAGAAGACTCTAACATCTGCATCTATTTGATGGCAATATAAGAGATCCCATGGAAGAACTAACCAGCCTGAGCTAAGTCAACCCACAGAACTACAAGAGATAATAAGAAATGTTTGTTTTAAGCCACTAAATTTGGGGGTTGTTTTGCCATGCAACAATAAAATACTTATTTAATTAAATTCTATTTTTAAGGATAAAAGCAAAGATGTTATAAGAGACCTGAAAATGCAATGGCTTAAATTAAGACACATGTGTATTTCTTTCTTATATAAAATTCCACCCTTTCTAGCTGGTAGGGCAGCTCTTCCATAAGGTCATTCAGGAAGGGAAGTTCCTGCTATCTTCCCCTAGGCCTAGAGTATTGTCCATTGCTCTATAACAGAACTTGGGTCACAGCATATCTGTGTTCCCACCTGCAGGGAGAAAGAGGAAGTCCATAGTAAGCAGCTTGTCCTTAAGCTGAACATGATCCATAAATTGCAAACATAAATCTGTTCATATGTTTTTGACCCAAATTTAATCACATGGCCCCATTTAGCTGCAAGGAAGATTGAAAATGTTTGTATTTTACAGCTGGGCAGCCATGTGCCAGCTTAAAATCTGAGGATTCTATTACTAAAAAAAAAGAAGAAAGTGAGAATAGATACTGAGGAAGGCTAGCAGTTTCCACTAACTATGTCTGAAAAAAAAAAGTGAAAATTTAACCAGTTTAAAAGTGGAAATGACCAGCTTTCTTAAACACTTAAAAGAGGAGGCAAAACATACACAAATATGAAAACTACAAAATGCATTACTTTTTAAAACTATCAGTGCTGTGGGTTTTCTCTTCATTATTTCTACCCTTATAATTTTCAGTCTGTTTACAATAATAAGTATTTCAGTACTGTTCTGGATTATAACAATTTTACAAGACTTCTCCCAGTCCCCAATTCACAAACAATTACATTGTCTATAACCCACTAAGGGTATATGACTTGTGTTACCAAGCAGTCAATTCGTGGTCACCGCATAGGATCACAGTGATGCAAACCTGAGTGACTAATGATGAGTCTGAGTACTGGTGCTTTTCTTTGAAATCATGTTTTTAACGTTTCATTTGGCCAACGTTACAAAATCCATTCTCTTGCTATTCCCTATGTTACCCCAATGCACTAGCATTATGAGAAACATTTGTCTCTAATAGGATAGTAACATAATATTGTGTTGACCCAAAGGCAACAGATTTCAGATATCAAAACGAGGTGGAAAACAGATTGCCATACAGATATTTCAAAAAAGATGGTCAAAGGAGAACAAGTTAGAGACCTTGCCCAGATTGAGAACATAAAAATTGTTCAGAAACTGAGGACAGAAAAGAGTTGTGTGCTGTGTAAGGAGAAGTTCTTGAGAGACACAGCCAAGAGCGGGGCTTGAGGGCTCTTCTCCCTTCACTGCAAGGCAAGAGAGAGGAGTTTCATTGGGATTTCTCAGAGAAGTTGCCGTGTGCTATCTGTAGTTAAGGGGTGTTGAAGTTTACTGTTAAACCTGCCAGAAAAAGGTACAAGAAAGCAGAGGCCTACATGATCTACTGCCAAAACAGAGTGGAATATGAGAAAAGGGTTCGAGCATAAGCCAAGAAGATTGCTTCCTCATAAGTAGCGACCTGTGGCATCATAAAAAGGAAGGGATTGGTGTGGCAAGAACTTGTTTACAAAATTTTTGCAAATCTAACGTTGCTTTCTACAATTACTGGTCACCTGGGGAGGGTTGGGCGGGTGCCATTTTCCGTTTCCGCCACTGGTACAGTCTTGGCTCGCTGAATCGCCCAGTTTATCATACAGGGTCTCTTCCTTCACTCTTTTGTGTTTTTGATTGTTGTGTAAAACTTGCATAGAAGCTCTAGAAGCAGAAGCAAAGGAGAAAGCAAAGGTGGCTGCATTGGGCAGTCCTTACTCCCTACGTTTTCAAGGCAAGGATGGACAACTACTTCCCATGAAGCAGATGTGGAGCCACATAGGTAAGGATAAACAGATCTGGAGCCATTTTAAATGCTGCCTGAGGTCACCTTGGAGTGACAATGGGACCCTGACGGAGAGAATCTCTGTTTATTGGGCCACCAGAAAAGCAGGGTTAAGGGTAGGGGAAGTAGCCAGCTGGAGGAAGATGGGTAACCAACATCATACACCATGATTCTCACCATGAGCCTTGGCGGAACTCACAAAAGTATTCAATACCAATGAGGAAAAGAACAACCCACAACCTGCTTTAAGGATCTGACATGCCTAGGAATTCTATAGCCATTTTATAGAGTACCCGCAGATAAAACCTTTCACAACCCTATTTATACAGATAGAAATTCAATCTACATTTTATAAATTAGTATGTACTTAATAAAAGATACAAAATACCCATATCTGTTAAAACTCTTCTGCTCACTAAAATAAGTTTTAGATTAAGCATATCCTAATATGGTCACTCTTCTTTTATAGTATAACAACCCTGCAACATGTTCTACCTATTAATTTTTATCTCTTAGGAATCCTTATGATTCATATCACAACCTCAACTTTCCAGTTAACTATAATTATGATTCTATTTGAGGTGTTTGATCATCACAAACTGAACTAGGAGCACTTTAAGCTAACTCTATTACCTTTTTGTATGCTGAGATTTTTTTGAAAGCACACTTGATTTCTAGCAAGATTTCAACCAAGATTTTCAAACCCAGATTGACTTTTCCCTACCCCAAGACATGGAATCAGCTACTTTTCAAAGATACTTGATGCCTACAAATGGAGAATAGTATTAGAGGTCAGATATATGAAGAATCCATATGTGGTTGTTCCCACTGAACATTAGTGATGGTCAGGATGATACTATTAGTGGACCACATGGGTCACAACACTGAAACGAGATATTTTAAAATCATGAATTAAAACTAATATATGCAATGTAATACTAACATTATTACATCCTTTTCAATTATTTTCCAATATAAAAACTTCAAATTTATTTTCTTTAAAACATACTCATATAATTTTTTAGTCTCTCCCTTGAACTGTATTTCTCAGTTATAATCCATTTATATCTCACTGATCACCATCCTGTGGTCACTTTATTGACACGTTAGCATGAGAATATTGTAATTGCTGGACTGGAATCTGATTCTCAGACTCTGGAGCCTGACCTCTGATGTTATACCTGGTAGAGACTAAAGTCTTCCCCCACAAGAAGTTTAAAATAAATGAGGGAAACAAGACAAATATTTCAAAACAAATCACCCAGTAACAAAATGCTAAAAAAATGTGCAGTATGATGTAACACAATATGTGAGTTGGCTCTCCCCACTGCTGAGCACAAATGTGTCACATTTCCAGTAAGACCTCATACTCAATCTATTTTGCCCCCAACTATGAGTAGGAGTCATTTCAGTTGTTTTCTGAAAATCCTCTCTTCCAAGTCCTCTCCTTTAGCAGTTTGGCAGAACTTTATATATATGATCAGACTTGCTGCCCGAAGGTCTTCTATCTACTACTCTTAGGATCTTCTGTTGGGAAAGCAAACAAAGAATCCTGTAGATGAAATGAAATAACAAGGAGACTCACAAAGTATTATGGGTGCAGAGAGGAGGGCCAGCCAATGCATTTACAGGTTACTGCTCAAGGTTACTTGCCAGAAGGTAGGACTCTGAAACTGAATCTACAGAACAAGTGGAGATTATTCCAGAGAATAGGGATAGAGAGTGTATTATAAGCAAGGGAAAGTATGGACAAAGGCCTGGAGGAAGTGGTAGTGAAGAACAATTTTGACTGTAGCTTTGACAGGAAAGAGAGAGATTCTGGATGGAGAGAAGAGATAAGTCTAAGAAATGGGAAGAGAAAGGTTTGAGAAGGCCTCCATGAAGGGCCTTCAGAAGCATTACTCCGGGTGTAGTGTGGAAATGTGTTTGGAGAGTGACAAGATCCAAGGCAGGGAGACTGGAGTTAGAGAGCTGTTCTAGAACTCAAGAAACAATGGAGGTAAAACTAAGGTGGTGGTGTGGTAATTTCAAAAAGCAGAGCAATTTGAGACCTTTTTAAGGAGCACAATGAACAGAATTTGATGGAATGATTAAGGAACAGAATTCAGGACAGCTTTCAGGCTGTTGTTTTGGGAAAGTGGGCATATGGATTTTTCTGTTTACAAAAATGGAAAAACTCAGAGGAGGAGCAAGTTGGGATTGAATAAGGGTGTGCATAGTACATCCAAGGGGAGATTTCTGTATGCAATAGATAGATGGATCTAAGGGGAGGGTTCTGAGCTAGAGATATGGACTAGGGAGTCAGAAGCATGTAGGCTATGAGAGTAGGATTGCCAAAAGATAGTATATAGAGTGAGGAAATCAAAGGAGTGAGGAAAGGACAGCAGAGGAGAGTCTAAGACAAAATTCTGAGCAACATTTATTTAAGGGAAGGTCATACAGAAAATAAACCACCAAGTTTAACCAAGGAAGTCAAAGGAAAACCAATAGTATGAAGTAACTGGAAGCAATGAAAAAATGTCTTTGTTGAAGGAAGAAGTGACCAACAATGTCTTAACAGTTTTACAAATTAAATTTCGGAAAGACACTACCATAAATTAGGTGTCAAACTGGGTACCTTGTCAGAGGAAACTCTAGGAGCCTTTAAAGTCAGTAGAGATAAGAGAGAGAAAGAAGGTTAAGGTGTGGATAAATATTCTAAATATAACGTGCAATGTCTAGGAACAATTACTACATTTTTTATTGTTAAAGGAGGTAAAGTTTTCAACACAAGTGTTTTTAAAAATTTATTTTATTTATTTATTTATTTTTGGCTGCTTTCGGTCTTCTTTGGTGTGCAAGGGCCTTCCCTAGTTGTGGCGAGGGGGGTTACTCTTCGTTACAGTGCGTGGGCTTCTCATTGCGGTGGCTTCTCTTGTTGCAGAGCACAGGCTCTAGGCGCACAGGCTTCAGTAGCTGTGGCTTGCAGGCTCAGTAGTGGCTCTCAGGCTCTAGAGCACAGGCTCAGTAGTTGTGGCACATGGACTTAGTTGCTCCGTGGCATGTGGGATCTTCCCAGGCCAGGGCTCGAACCCGTGTCCCCTGCATTGGCAGGCAGATTCTTAACCACTGCAGCACCAGGGAAGCCCAACATAAGTGGTTTAAAATGCAACAATGTGTTTTGCAATCATTGGCAATCCTACTGTTTGGCATGTTGGCTGGTTAGTGATGCAGTACATCCCAAAGGAAGACAGAGTTCATTTTATTGGCAAGACTTTCCACAGTGTCTTAATCCATTTAATTAAACAGAAACTAGGTTTCCTTAACTGTGTTTAAGGTTAACCACCATTTTAAACCCTTCTTATAAATTCTAAAAAGCCCACTGACCCACATTGTTCCTCTAAATATGAACTTGAAATGAAAATAATTATTTTGAGTTAAAATTTCTAACTTTTAACATTATCCCCCATTTAAGCATGTCTTTTCCTAATTTCTGTGAAAAATGACACGTTTGAATCACATTGCTTACCTGTGTATAGAGTGAGTTTTTGGTGGTGGCAGGTGATATTAATCAATGTTAAAAAGGAATAAAAGGGCCTCAGATGCAAAATAAATAGGAAATTATCAAATGCATCTACCCACATTTTTGCACTACCTCACCTCCTTATCAATTGTTCCAAAGGCGATTAGTCTAACAGAAAAGCCACTTCAAGGCTAAAATATCAAAGAACAAGTAACTAGTACAATAAAAGTTATTAAAGGTATTGAAATGATAGTGCTTTATTACTTTACAGATTATTAAACAGCTATTCAATATTCTTTTTCTAAAATCACCATTAAAATTAGTCATTAGAAATCTCAAGAAGCAAAGCCATCAAACTTCAGAAAGAATGATTTTCCATGGTTAAGTTTCCAAGTGAAAAGAATCAATGATTCTTTGTGAAATGTGTATTTCCATGGAAATAAACCGCCGTGTTTGGTTGGCATGTATGATATACAGGGTCCACTGTAAATTCTTCTCAAGAAGAAGATACTCAGAATTTTCTAAAAAAGTGTTTTGCTTATCTGGTAAACTTTCTGGATACTATTAATAGCAGTTAGAACAAAGAAACCCCAAGATCAACCATAAACACCATTTAGCTGATAGTGCTGTGAACTAGGCAATTTTCCAAAATTTAATGAACAAAGCAGAGATCACAAATTCGGATACCTGCAGGAAACAGGAAGTTAGTCATCAATGAGGAGAGGACCAAGTACTTCAATGCAAGCAGGATGATCAACAAAAGAACTCAGTACTGGGGATCTATATAATAAGGAGTGGCAGAGATTAAGTAAAGTAACATTATCTCAGTTTTCAATACAAATAATATTTTAATGCAATATATTTTTTAAAAAATCCAAATGAATGCAAAACAAGCCATGATGGAAAAAATATCAAAAGGCTAAATACAGAATTAGTAATAATGCCCTGCAGAGTCATGCTGAAACCTGAGGCAAAGGGAAAAATTGGTAATACTGATCCTGTCATCAAAAATATTTGCTCCATATGAATGATTATAGCAGAATCAACTGTGCATGCATATATATATATATATTTACAAAGCTATACTAATTTTATAAGTGGATATAGTCATTTACCTTGCATTTCAATGCCATTTTTTGTACTTCATGAGAACTGATATTTTCAAAGGATAGCTAAAATGATGCTTTTGTTCCTATCAAGTTTAGGGAGTCCAAAAGGAGAATCAATTCACCAACTTGTCTTTGAAGTTGTTTAATTATGTAGTATGATTCCTGCTTATTAGATACATCACCTGGGATTCATTTAGAGGTTTGCATCAAGAAATAATTCAGTAAGTTTATTGGTTTGCCCTATGAAATTACATGATATTTCTTCCCAAATAGGCCAAAAAAAAAAGGTGGTCATTAAACTTAATCTTCTAATATATACCCATTAAAACACAGCTTTCTTTTCAGTTCAAGAGCATATCTGTTCTGTCATTGATCAAATAAAGTTAAGGACTGTGATAAATAATGGTGTTTAGAAAAGTTTGAAAATTTTCTATATCTAGCCATTTCACTTAAAATCAGTGTTTACTAAGCCAGTCAAACTTTTAGCCTAAATTCTGATTCATTAAATTGTACCATCCAAGTTCAAATTCAGCTGCAATCAAAAATCTCTTTCAAGTGTCTCTAGTTATACCCAATAATACCAAAATATGAATTAGTTGAAATTCTTTTGTTAACTACATATTTTTAGTTCATATGACCAAATATTTAATTCACTTAAATAATTTTTCAACTAGCACTGCATGAGTGTTACAAAGACTATAAATTCTTAGTTCAAAAACTCAATATCTCATGATTTGAGTTCATGACTCTTCTCAGGAACTAATCTTAGACCCTAAGTGATTTCAGGCACTTATTATATAAGGGGGTAGATAAAACTAATACACATTAAACATTTAAATAATTATAAACAGTAATATAAGAAAGTACTAAATTTGATATAACAAACTGACAGATTATAAAGGATAGTCAACAAATCTTGTGTAAAAATGATTAATATTTTTGTTGATGATGTGTTGTCTTCATATGTTAACTAATTTAACTTTATAATTACCTAATAACAAAGGTAGTGTCATTTCCCCATTGTTCAATGAGGAAAATTAAGTTCTGGAAGTGTAAGTGACTTGTCCAAGGCTGCTTGACTGCTAAGTCCAGTGGGGAGCAAAACAAGGATGTAATGTGTGTGTGTGTGGCTCCGTATGTATACATGTGTGACTGTGTTTAGCATTTATGGGTGATGGGGAGACAATCAAAAGTATATTAAATATAAAAAATCGCAGGCAAATGGCAATGTGCATTTCTTCTTTTTATTTAATACCACCCTAATAATTCCACCACCTTTTTGAAGCTCTTGGGTATATCTCCTTAACTCACATTAATTTCACAATTTGATCCTAGAGAACTGAGCTAGAGACAGCTTTAGGACTTGTCGATTTAAAAGAAGAATCTTGGAACAGCAAAGTGAAAGTTGAAGCACAACTTTTAAGTCCAGCTCAGCTTAACATTAAGACTTTAAAAGAGAGTATCAGACACTTATCAAACACCGTCACTGACACTAACATAGGATCTGTGACAAATATAGTGAAACACATAAAGGTCTTATTGAAAAAATGAAAATGTTTACAACTCTTGACCATGCAGGACTATAAAATCAAATTACATTTTTACATTTACTATTGCAACCTTTAATGAAAAGTCATTATTTCTTGAGATCTGGAAACTATTAAAGAAAAAAAGGGAATTTTATTAATATAAAATTAGAAAATTAAATAACTTCTGAGTGAATTTCTGCTATGTCCCTATAACATCATTTCTTGTTTTCAGCCAATTTCCTCACTGGAGAAATCTTACATGCAAACTCAAGTAGAAATATAGTTACTGATTTTGGTTTGGCTTAACATTCATGAAGCGCTCCAAACCTTCCTGCATTATCACAAGAAGCTTGTTGGGGGAGGGAAATGATGTCTTAGAAAGTTGAAGAAGAGACTAAGTCATGCTACAGTCTTACAGGGGCCCACCATATTGCAGACCTCAGGAACTGCCATTTATATTGTTTTCTTTTTTTGCCCAGGTAATGCCTATTACAGAACACAAAGATCAGGCAAGTTTCTTAATTTCTCTTATAATTTGCTGATATTTGAGATGAATGATAACTATCTTTTGGGGTTGTCTGAGATGTAAATGAAATAACATACAAAATAGTTCTCATGGTGCTTACATAAAGTATGTGCCCCAAAACGTGCTCCTTTCCTTTCCACTCATTCCTACAGGATGTCTGCATCTCATGGAGCAAATCTTATTACTTTTGCTACCAGATACAATGCAAATATCTTGTAATCTTTGGTTTGTTACAGCTACTGGAGCTCAGCCAGTCACTGGTCTATTTTTGCCTAAGATTATTAAGAAATTCTATCACTCATAGAAGAGGAAGCCAACAAAGGTTTTCTTTCCATTAAAAATATAATATGCTTTTAGGTAATCATGTCACTCCTATTTAAAGCAGCATATCTCTTCAAACATCCTTTATTTTCTTTAATTTATTGCATTAGAGTTCTGCTTTATCTTTAGGTATTTGTGCCAGACAAAGGAGAACTGTCTAGATTGGAGTGTCTCTGTTACTTCTGACATGAATAAATATTGGACTGACTGGAACATGTGCTAATATCAGAATCCCAAATACTTCCTTAAACACCATATTATGAAACTTCGTGGTTTTACATATATTTTTTTTCCACTGTAATTATATAATGACTAAGCTTGGTTAGTCAAAAAGCATTCTTAGGAATACTGCCTGCCTTAAAAAACTACATTTGTGTTGTATGGATGAATGAATCTGAACATTTTAAAAAGATAAAAGCTGATAATGCCAAATAACAGATGACTTTTGTTAATCCAGTGGGGATGAAAGTCACATTTTCATTAAAATCTTACTGGTTGCTGGGCTAAGTTTTCTTTTTCTACTTTTAAAGTATTTTTGCTTGCAAAACAATACAAAAAAATCCTTTAAAAATGAATAAAATAATGATACATATAGATTCCTGTAGGGTTTTATTTCTAAATAAGAGTATACAAATTACAGTCCATCATGCTGAGCCAATAATTTCTTACACTGGTATGAATTAAAGTATTATTTATTAAGCTACTTGTGTCAAGTTTCATCTGTGCAATGACTCTCATATAAGAATACATAATAGAGAAGCTACAGTTGAGATCATTGGTGGCATCACTGGGATAAAAGTCCCAAAGTAAATCGGAAGTGATTCTTTGGACAGAAAGAGAAAACTAATAGAAAGAGGAATATTTGGTGACTATAAGCAAATTTGGTGACTCCACCTCTTTCCTTCCTGAGTAATTCAGTCCTAATGCCCTGAAGTCACACAGGACAAATTAGGCATCTAGGTGGAGGCAGGGCCCGGTGTGGTCTTGAGGACCAAGCAGGGTGAGGAAAGCAGCTATGTGTCAGCAGTGACCAGTGTAGGATGTCAAAGTCCAACAGAAGGAGAAAGGCAGGAAAGCCTAAAATGGGGAGTCAGAGTCTGAGTAGGATGAGGAAAAAATAATCCATGTGGAGAGGTGGCCTGCCTCCAGGCTTTGGAGACTGAGCAGGATGAGTAGGGTACCTTTGCAAAGGGATGTCTTGTCAGAGTCTAGGCGGAGCAATGAGGCTGGCCACACAGGGAAAATATTTTGATGTGGGTGACAGAGCCCAAATAGTAAAGGATGCATCCGCTTGAAGAGGAAGCCAGTTGTGGGTGTCAGAGGGACAACAGTATGGAGAAGACCTCCAGAAGTGCAGACGTTCCAGTGTGAAGAGGGTGCCTATACAGAGGTGGCCTGAAGTGGGGAGCAGTCAGAGTCTGAGCCCAGTGAGATGGGAGTTGATGAGGGTGGTGGGGAGGGGACGGCATGAGAAATCAAAACCTGAGCAGTGAGAGTGGGGACGGGGTACAAGCAGTAGTGGGAAACTGGTTACATACCGGGGTATCGAACAAATTAAAGATATTAAGGTTAATGGAAGGTAGATTGGTATTGCCAGAGAAGGGAGCTGAAAATACAGAACTGGAGAAAAGTGGAATGAACTCTGTGGTATGGAGTTAGAATTGAAGATATTGATATGAAATGTGTGGTTTTCAATACATGTTGATAGATTTACTTATAGACATAAATATGTGTGTATATGAAATATGTATGAATGTGTATACATATACTCTAAGATCTGTCCACCAAGACAATCTGCAAATAATGATAGCCCGACAGCAATGAGTACATCTTCCACTCAGATGTCAAATCTGGCTTCTAATTATTATTCTCCACTTGGAGGAACTAGGGTTCCTTGGAGAAATGGCTGAGTTCAGCTTGGGCAAAGAGAATACAAAAGGAACCTGGAACATCATTTTATGCCAGAAAACAAGTACACACTCAAGAATGATAGGAATATGTCAAGAATTCACAGAAGCTAGCTTGAAGGGTCTTCACTGGACAAATCTGAAACAAGTTGAGCATCAAAGTAAATAATGATAGTAATGTCCTGTGACCCACTGAATAAAATTGGAAATCATGAGTTCATATTAATATACCCAAAGTAATAAATGAAAACTTTCATGAGGAACTGGATATTTACATATTTTAAAATACATCCCCACCATACACTTAAGAATTAAAAAGAGAAAAATAGGAAGTTTTTGGTGGAGAAGACTGGCAGATACCACCCTTAATCAAGGGATCAAAGTATATATTAATAATACTTAGAATATTAAGATCATGTACCACATAATATAATAAGTAGAATACAATATCACTTCTGTGATATTCCTCTCAAAGATGTACAACTTAAATCATGAGTAAACATCAGACAAACTCAAATTGAAGGATAGTTTGCAAAGTAATAGGATTGTAATCTTTGAAAATATCAGAAATTAAAGAGACATGAAAACAAAGGACAGCACCTGATTATGAACTGGAAACTTTGCTGTAAAGAACAATATTGAAATTGGCAAAACTGGAATGGATCTAAGGTTTAAAAGGTAGAAACGTATCAGCTCTAACTTCCTAATGTTGATGGTTGTATTGTGACTATGCAGGAGAAGGTCTTTGTATGAATTACACAGTGGAATACTTGGAGGTGACTGGGCATCAAGCTGGTTACTTTTCCTCAAATAGTTCAGGGAAAAAATTCTTATATTGTACATGTAGCTCTTCTGTAACCTTGATATTGTTTCAAATTTAGCATTTATTTTTAAGAGAAGAGCAAAAATCTACTAACCTAATTTATGAAGCAAGGGTCTCAGAATGTACTGACATAGGTGTAATACAACAGTCAATCCATTAACGTTTATCTGTTGAGTTTTCACATGGGTTCCAGCAGTCTACATGACAAGACATGGATGCTAATTAATCAAAACTAAGACAGAAATATATGGAAATAGTGGATCACTTGATATATGTATACTGGCATTAGATGAAATCAGCAGTCAAGAAGAAAGTGACCCATGTGACCTGGAAAGGACCCCAGGTGAGATCATCAGTACGGGCAGGATTTCAGGGTGCAGAATGAGCACGAGTTCAGCAAAGGATGGTCAGGACACCAATTTGACAAAGAGCAGAAGGTTTGTAATGGAAAGTAGTACAAGATAAAGCAAAGGCAGACAGAACATGGAGATCCTTAAAAGTGATATTAAGGTGTGATGGTGAGGTGGGTAGCTTGCTACTCCAAGCAAAAGACCCACCTTAGCAGGTAAAATCAATTAGAACAAAAATCTATAATCGCCTTCCTCTTGATTAGCTGGCAACTAAAGCAATAATTTTCAAGTGTCTTTCCTCAAAGGTAATCCTACTTAGAAGCCCAATGTATACAGTAGATAAAAATGAAGTTGCTATCATTGAATATAGAGTGAGAAGCCCAGAGCCCAGCCTCTTGACCTGTCTTTGCAACTATGACCACTGACATTCTGCTGAGGAAGACCTAGGACTCAAGGATCTCAGATGGAAGATCACTACAGTAGAGCAGTCTGAAGAGGATCTCAGAGGTATTTATGCTTTTTTTAAAAATTTATTTATTTTATTTATTTATTTTTGGCTGCATTGGGTCTTCGTTGCTGTGCATGCGCTTTCTCTACTTGTGGCGAGCAGGGGCTGCTCTTCATTGCGGTGCACCAGCTTCTCATTGTGGTGGCTTCTCTTGCTGCGGAGCACGGGCTCTAGGTGCGTGGGCATCAGTAGTTGTGGCTCACAGGCTCTAGAGCGCAGGCTCAGTAGTTGTGGCGCACAGGCTTAGTTGCTCTGTGGCATATGGGATCTTCCCAGACCAGGGCTCGAACCCATGTCCCCTGCATTGGCAGGCGAATTCTTAACCACTGCGCCACCAGGGAAGCCCTTGGTATTTATGCTTTGAAAGGTGCACCTTCAAGTGGAAAGGTCCACAATAACAAGCATATATGCTGTTTCTCTTTATCTCTATGCATTAATGTATCACTCTGCACATAAACCCCCCATTCTTACTTCTGCCTGAACTTTCTAGGCCAAATGGAGTTGTTTTAGTCAAGAAACTTTAAAATCTTTTCTTTCTCCATAAAATGATCATTTGGCACCTCTCTGTAGAAATATATATGGAGATAATACATTTAGCATTCAGTTAAATACTTTTGAATCAAATTAAAAATATATCAAATTATTTTCTCTATCAGGTAGACACAGTTTGTGAAAATTTGGTTATATAGTCATTACCTTCAGGGATCTTCTTGAAAATATATAAGACTCTGGTCCTGGAAGAGACCCCTTAACTGATTCCAGATTTCAGCACCCCAGAGTAATTACAAATTATAGACTAAGGCTTCTTCAAACTTGATATAATTAAAATAATTTCAGAATATTAAAATAACAGGATATTGGAAAAAATATACTCAGAAATAAAATAATATTTAACTGTAATTTCCTCTGAATAAAGTAATTTTCATTTTTAATAGGTATTGATAAAATATAATAGAGTTTTCAAATATAGACTATTATGTTTAAATTTTCATTTATTTGATAAGATCTTAAAATTGAGTCAGAACTTTTAATTTATCTAAGCCATAGTTGGGAAAGGTAAAAATACCTATAGCTAAAATTGAAACAATGTGCTGTATGAAAACCATCACAAAATGTTAATAATCTTGAGGTACTTGACGTTTGTATGTCTCTGTTTATACTTCCAAAATCACAACTATTAATAATTATGTTGACCACTGAGTTTCTTGCCAATCCATGTTAGCCAGGTTTTACAATTCCTTTGGTGTGTAATTCTTCTTCCCTAACAGATGCAACACTTCCATTGTCAGATCATCCTAAGATTTAATCCTAATTATGGACCCTGGTGGTCAAGGAAATGTATGAAAGCAGGTGCTGAAGAAGGAGAGCATTGTCTTGTAAGACACCTCACTGGAGGTAAGCGAGGGAGGTCTTATCTTCCAACAAGGGGAGCAGGCCAATTTTGCAGACCCAGAGGGTTCAGAAACTCAAGGAATTGATGGATTTTAAGTGCATCTAGCCTAATATGCCCCGTCTCAGGTCTCAGGATCATACTTTCTCCCTATCAAAGCCATTACCGGTGATGGATACTTTCCTAAGATGAGAACAGTTTTTTCTTTTTTATAGTCAAGTACCATGCCTGGTTTTCAAATCTGTCTTTTCTCTGGCTTCAAGAGATGAGAGTCTATTTAAATACTGACAAGTAGACTCTCTACCTCTCATACTTTGCTTTAAATTCATAATGGAGAGATCTGAGCTTGTCATTTTCTCTTTTCAACACACAAATAGTGTTTAGCAATAGCTACTCAATTCCAGTAATACTTACAGTTACCAGTTTCCTCATAGTTCTCAAACATCATAGACATTGACCAGTTAATCTATGCCCTTCCACCTGCATCTTATCTAAGTTCACCATAGGTGAAAGTTTTAGCAATCACGAAACCAGAGCAAGCCAGACTATCAACTCTTCGCCTACCAAGTGATAGGGCTCTCACTGCCATCCAGCTAGTGAATTAGCTAACCCTAGAGTCCCATCTTTAAAGCCTGCTTCCTGGCACCAATTTCAGCACTATCTCTGTTAGGTTCTGTGTAAATAATTTATTGATTAAGGATTCTCAGGAGAAAGGGAGTAAGTGAAACAGTAGAAGATAGAAAACAAACAAACAAAAAAATACAAACCAAAACAAAACAAACCAGAATGTGGCCTCAGCTAAAGACTAGCTTTAGTCTGATTCCATGGGGAGTCTGAAGCACAAATTGCATCTTAGAGTTGGTTCTAGCTTGGGCAAGGGAATCAATCTGGCCCATTTGTCAGTTTTCAGCCTCTGGCTGCCAGGGATGGAGGGTAGGGAAGTGGAGCCACAACCTCTTATGTAATGTATCTGATTCAGCTGAGGTTAATCCTCCTGGGAAGGACCAGCTGTGAGTTTTCAGCAACCAGTCCTTGTGACTACTGTGGGATAAGAGCTCCAGCCTGGTGAAGGAGATCTGGGCCACTCCACCGTTCAAACCAGGATACTCTTGAGAGTAAAAGGGACAGCTACTGATAAGCATGCCAAAAAAAAAAATCAAGCATAAACCAGATGAAGACCATCCCAGGCAAACAGGAATGTATGCTCATCCTACCTCCATCCCATTACTCCCTTGCTACATGGAATACAGCACTGTGTATGCAAAGGCCAGGTTTCCCTAAAGGACATGCAGCCTTCTCCACTGAGGTCTAGGGGTGAAAGACCCCACATCTCCTCTATAAATCTTCCCCCCATGGGCTTGGGCTTGATGTAAGGGTGGAGATGATTGAGGGACTGATTTCCTTTCTTTTACTCCTCATTACAGTCCCTCAAGACCAAGAAGAGAATTGTTTACTTTATACTGGACTACTGAGAAGTTTTAATCAGAGAAATAAGGATTATTCTTCATTTAAACATAAAATAAATTCAAGCCCATAGTGCAAAATACACTTTGCCAATTGAATATTTTTAAATGATATGTCCAGAATCAAAAGGAAAAAGTGCAATAAATATTTTTAAAATGGTATTAGTCGTGCTAAGGTTACAACAAATGTTAAAAAATAAAGAAAACTGAGATGGGGTATCTTTTAAAAACACTACTTTCAAGAAACCAAAGGACTTGAAAGAATTGTGTTAAAATGTTAAAACATGTTTTAGAAGTTGCAGATGTGAAGTCATTTTTTAGTGTTTCCAATATATAATTTTAAGACATCTGTTTCTGGGAAAATTTTACGAGAAAACAAAACATAGTAAGAAAAAAATCAATTTTCCAAATCCATGAAAAACAGATCCTTGCAAAGAAAAAGAAAAAAATATATATGTATTTAATACTGTTTCCTGGAAGTTTACTTAGAAACTAGGGAGAAGTATTTTCTGTTGAAAGGCAGTGATTCCAACTTAGGTGTGAGAGTTTAAGGCAGAAGAGTACATATTTTGCAACTTGTCACCACATTCACAAGGCTTCATTGTTAATTCTCAGAGTTCTCTCATCCTCAGTGAAAAATTACTGGACAAATCTATGAAACCAGTGCTGTTCTGATTTTGAGTGAATTATCTGATCAAATCACAAGAATAAGCAGTATGTTGTTTTTTTCTGTTTTTTTGTTTTTTCGGTTTTTGTAGTTGAATTGGTATTTTGGGATGTTTAAGTGTAGAAATAATATTTAACAGCTTTGCTGAGATTCAATTTGACAAACAGCAAGCTGCACATGTACAATTTTTAACCTATAAGTATACCCATGAAAACTCACTGCAATCAAAATAATAAACATATTCAATCATCCCCCCAAATTTCTTCCTACCTCTTTGTAATCATCCTCCTTGTCCCTCTCTGGCCCTACCCTGTGCCCCCAAAAACCTCTTATCTTCCTTCTGTTACTATAGGTTAATTTGCATTTTATAGAATTTTATATAAATGAGATCAGACAACACTCATTTTCATCTGGCTTCTTTCATGCCATATAATTATTTTAAAGTCATCCAGTTGGTACACAGGTCAATAATATGTTTCTCTAATATTCAATTCCATTGCATGGATATACCATAATTTGTTTATCCATTCAACTGTTGATGAATATTTGGGCTATTTCCTTTTTTTTCTTTTTTTGGCTATTACAAATAAAGTTGCTGTGAATATTTATGTGCAAGTCTTTGTGTGCACATATGCTCTCATTTCTCTTAGGTAAATACCTAGGAATAGAATGGCTGGATCACACAGTAGATGGATGCTTAAGTTTTAAAGACATTGTCATACTGGTTTCCCAAAGTGATTGCATATTTAACATTACCACGAACAAATTAGGCAAAGATTTCTTACCTACAAAAACAAAACCATGATCCATAAAGTTTTAAAAAATAATAAATTGGATTCCATTGAAAGGTAAAATTCTATTCCTCAAAAGACATTGTTAAGTGAATAAAAAGATAATTCACAGATTGAAAGAAGATATTTGTAAATTCTATATCTGATAAATGGTTTATATACTGAATATAAAAAGAACTCTCAAAATTTAATAAGAAGAAATAAACAACCCAATAAATAAAACAGGTGAAATATTTAAACAGACACTTCACCAGAGAAGATATATGGGTGGTAAATATGCATGTGAAAAGATGGCCAATATTATTAGTCACTAGGGAAAAGCAAATTAAAACCACAATGAGATACTACTACACATCTATTAGAATGGCTTAAATTAGAGAGAGCGACCATATCAAGTGTTAACAAGAAAGAACAAGAACGCTCACACATTGCTGTCTATTAAATGTCTATTGAGCAGATAATGTGTTAGGTTGTATGAACACTTGCTGTACTTCTGACACGGAATAGTGTTAATCTCACTTCATTAACAGTGCTTTCTCCCTAAGGAAGAGAAAAAAAATTGATTTATCTCATGCAGTACTTTTAGGTCTTATTTTACTAAAACGTATGGTATTATTCATGCCTTCATTTTTGAAACGATTTATTCCTTCTCTTCATTGGGACTTTTGCTCTCCCTTCTTGAGTGCCCAGTCCCCAATTATCTTTAGTTTAGTATTTCTCCTCTTTCTGTCCATTAAATATTGATGTTCCTCGGGGTTCTGTCCTAAACATTGTTTCCCTCTTACTCTACAAACCCCATGAATCATCTCACATCACGCAGTCTCTATATTGCAATGGCATGTGCATTGGCAATTTGTAAATGTACATCCTTAGCACTGATTTGTCTCTGGAGATTCTGATCCACCAGCTCCACTAAAGTGTCCCACTGGCAACCAAAATGCAATATTACCAAGTTTGTGTTCACACATTTCTATGCCCTACAAGTATGCTGCCTCATTGTTCTCTATGACAGTTAATAAATTTTCCATTCATTCAGCTCCCTGAGACAAAAATCCAACTATTATCTTTGACTTCTTCCTCTTTCTTGCCCATTTATTTTGTTGACGCTACTCCTTAAATATTTAAATGTTACCTCTACTCTCCCTTTCTTTCCATTTCCACTGGCCTAACTACAGCCTCCATCATTTTTTGCCTAGACTCTTTTGATAGTCTGATCACCTTAATTCTGGTAATGGGACCTCCAATCACTTTACACATTGTGGTCTGATTATTAATTCTAAAAATCAAATAACTTAAAAAAAATTATGTTTTATTTATTTATTATTTTTGGCTGCTCTGGGTCTTCATTGCTGTGCATGGGCTTTCTCTAGTTGTGGTGAGCGGGGGTTACTCTTCATTGTGGTGCATGGGCTTCTCATTGCAGTGGCTTCTCATTGCAGAGCACAGGCTCAGTAGGTGTAGCTCACAGGCTCTAGAGCACAGGCTCAGTAGTTGTGGTGCACGGGCTTAGTTGTTCTGCAGCATGTGCGATCTTCCTGGACCAGGGCTCGAACCCATGTCCCCTGCATTGGCAGGTGGATTCTTAACCACTGCACCACCAGGGAAGTCCAAAAAAATGAAATAACTTCTATCAGTCTACTGCTTCAAATATTTCAATGACTTCTCCTAGCCCTTAGGATACAGTCCCTTTAAAATGATAAACTCTTTTTAAATGGTAAAAAAATAAAATAAAAACAAGTAAATTTGCCTTAGAC
The DNA here is from genome assembly GCF_964165515.1 of Mesoplodon bidens. Taxonomy (NCBI): domain Eukaryota; kingdom Metazoa; phylum Chordata; class Mammalia; order Artiodactyla; family Ziphiidae; genus Mesoplodon; species Mesoplodon bidens. The sequence continues at coordinate 33,990,529 of NC_138160.1, forward strand.
TTAGCTTTACCTTACCTATTTTTCTTAATATCTTCTCTCATGCACTTTATTCTCAGTCCTACCAAATTCCTTCCTCAAACCTTCTATATTCTCTTTTATTTCACAGCCTTTCGTAAGTTGTTCCAACTACTTGGAACACTTTCTTAGTTTTTCTTGACCTCTTTGCCTTGTGAACTTATATATAACTTCTACTTATCCTTCTACATAATTATCTTGGTGGTCATTTCCAACAGGAAGCCTTCACAGATCTTAACAATATTTGGGCAAGTTAGCTGTTTGCACTGTGTGCATTCACATCACCTCAGACATGATATCTAAAAATTATAGCTATATTGAGCCATCTGAATCAGAAAGTACTGTGGGGACAAGTATCATATCTGCCTTTTCCACAACTATATCCTTATGCTTAGAACATAATATGCATTTAATTGATATTAGTTTGCTTGAATGGATGAATGTATTAATAAATGAATACAGAAATGAGAATCCCTGTGCTCACAGAAGGGAGGCTCACAGAGAAGTGGAAAGACAAAAAGAAGTTAAAGGGTAGGAATGAATGTGAGCAGAAACAAAGATGAATAAGCATTTGGTAGATGGCAAAAGGTTTGTCTAATTAGCTCTCACAAATAAATACAAAAGCCTTTGCTACCCCTACTTCAAGGCAGTCTAATATGACTCTGTTCACATTTGAGGATGTACACTAAGCTTTAGGAGTAACAAATTAAATGCAGCCAGGAAGCAAAACATAGACAAAGAAATTCTAAATAATTGCCCCTAATGACATTGGTACACACCATAGAAAGAATAGAGGATGTCTGGAGGTAAGAGAAAGAGGGAAGCCGTCTGATTGAAATATGGCAATCCTAAGTGAACAAAAGCATGGCATGTATTTCTGAGCCAAAAGAAGTTCACCAACACTAAGTAAATGTGCCTTCTTGAAGGCTGTATTTTAAAAAAGAAGAAAAATACACAAGATATCATTTTCAGTGCTAAAGAAAAAACTTACCATTATCTTATTAAAATTTGACCCAGGATATCAAACTATTCAATGTATTATTGTCCTTTCCCAAACCTTTTGTTTATTTTACTCAATCTTTTTACTTCTATTGAACTTAAAGTTCTGCCAATATTTTCAAAGATTCCAGTGGACCATATGTTCTTCAGACAAACCTGTAGCACTCAGTTTTATTAAATATTTTTTATATATGAAATTATACATTTGATACCTGACTTTTATTGTTTATTGGAGATAATTTAAAAGTGCATTACCTGTAGGATAATTCATAATAATGTGAAGAATTCTATAGATTTGGAAAACAGGAAATGGAAGATTGATGCCTCTTCCAGGGAATTAATCAATGACGAGTGAATGATTTCAAAGATTATGTGGCAAAGGGGCAGACTAAAGGTGCTTAGCAGGACAAAGACTTATCTACTAATCTTTGTTTAATTGAATTGGTAAATACTATTGAACTTCCTTCAGGGAAAGAATAAGTTCTAGAAATGTTTACCTACAGATATTGGCAAAGCTAATCCAAAACTCTGCCTTTTTTATACAGACACAAATCCTTGCTTAGACTTGATTTCAGGCTGATAGAAACATTTTTTAAACACTTGTTTGTTCAATACACAACTATCTATGAATATGATTATTTCTTCCAAATCTACTTTGCTCATTGACATAGTTTTCCTTTGATAGAGTAAACTAAATACAATATGTAGAGACATTTTCTTAGTATCCATATATAGATCTGTGCTCTAATATATGTCAATGTCATGTTGAATTTGTCTATGAAAAAACACTAGTGATTCAGCTGAAATAATGAGCCAAATCAATTTTATAGTGTTTTATAAATAAAGAATAGCCATCTGATTGAGCATTTTATTTTTTTATTGGTATTGTGGAATGTTGAGTGTTAGGGGAGGGAAAGGAAGATGAGGTCTCCATGCAGGAGATTAAAGATCCAGCCTGGAGTCCATCACCAATGAAATCAGTGAAATCATATTAATAAGCTAATGATAAAATATCCATTTAATAAATTCATATATTTTGGTCATATTTGAGACCTAGTAGTATTAATGCTACTGTTCAGAGTCACTCTCCAACCTTCTCTTAACTGTTGTTTTATAGCCTACATTTCCCCAGACCATGATAGCTGGGGTTTTACATAAACACATGTTAATGGTAATCGATCAACCACTGACATTCACTCCTACCTGATACTGTGAGACCATAATTTTCCTGCAAATGCCACCCTCCATAGTTATTTCCAGACATTCATTAAAGAATATTTCAAGTTTGCTTGTGTACAAAGTTTATGAGATACCACATGGCACCACCATCATCTTACTATTTAGCTCTGGACCCCTCTCTGGTGATGCAGAAAGACAGGGACTGTGTTTTTATTGATCACAAGCTGTCCTCCTCTGTCCACTGTTCCACCACTACCACCCCCATACACTAAAGCTCTTTCAGGCACAAACCAGTGCTGAGTTTGGGGTTCCTCAAAGTCTAAACACTGTGCTGGTTTCTTTTCTTCATTTGTATGGTATTCTAAAAATGACCAGGTTTAAAAAGAAACAAGATAAAGATTCTAACTCTAAAATGATAATATAGTAATTTTAATGTGAAAGGTACTAGACAGGTTAAATGGCAGATAAGACATAGCTAGAGAAGGAAAAATAAATTCAGAAAGAACAGAAAAGAGAAATTACATATAGTGCAGCATAAAGAGTTAAAAACATGGAAAGTATTAAATTGAAGGTAAGGGAAGACTTAACAGAGAGAACAGGAAAAATGTAATATTCAAAGAGATTAATGACTGACAATGATCCAAAATGGCTGCAAGACAAAAAATCAGACTCTTAAAGCATAATAAATTCCAAGCAGTGTATATACAATAAAACCTATTTCTAAGCACATTTCTGTGAATACTAAGGATGTGTAAATTCTAAAAATAGCAAAAGAGAAAGAAAAAATTAAAGACAGACATATTTGTCACCTTATCATAAAATTAAAGCTGTAAAAGAGTACAATAATATCTCTAAGAGCTAATAGAAAATAGTTGATTGACTAGAACACACTTTGAAATTATTTTTAAGGAATAAGGATAAAATAAACTTTTCAAACAAACAAAAAGTAGCCTTGAAGAAGAAGAGAATGAAAGCTAGAAGAAAGGACTAATATATAAAAATAAAAGATAAGTAATATATTTGTAAAATCATGGGAAATACAGAGAAACAACTTTTTTATAAAATAATAATAGCAATAAATAGTAATCATTAATCATGGATGATAAAATACAAGATAAAACTAATATAGTGTACTCCCTTCTTAACATTTATGAACAGGATATTCTAGTAAGCTTATAATAGTAGGAGGGGAAAAATGAATTAAATTTAGACTGTGTAAATTATGCTAAATGTCTAGATAATCAACAAAACAAAAATAGTTTTATTTCTTCACACCAATAGAAGGGGAAAATTGAATTTTTAAAACTTAGTCATTCCAAAAGAAGTCAGGAAAAGATAAAAAAAGAAAACATGGGAAAAGCTGGAAACAAAAATTACCAAGTAAGGTGTAAAAATAAAACAATAAAAAATCACAATAAATATAAATGGACTGCATCTGCCAACATCAGAAGTTATCATATAGAAATCACACATAGATTATGACAGCTCAGTATAATTGCTATTATGTAGGCACAACTGGCTGAGAAGAAAGACAACTAATATTAACAAGACAAAAAAAAATGCTTTTTAGAGAAGGTGATGTATGAGCTGAGTATCTGAGTATGCATGGGAGTTTGCCAAGGACACAAAATGGACAAGAACATTCCAGAAATAAAAAAGGCATTTGTGAAGAATAATTGTGGTGTATTTTTATCTTTCTCCCTCATTCAATGGAAAAATGAAAGGGTAGGAGAAAAAAGGGAAAAAAATGTTAAAATCATTTTCCCATTTATAAAAGATTTACCTATTCTTGAAAATTTTCCCTGATGATCTTTTAAAATAAAAGATATTTTCATTATCTGGGTTAGTTCTATAGAACTTTAGATAAGTGATTATAAACATTGGGAGTAGCTGTCATCATAAAGTTTGCATGGTATATTAAATGTTTCATACATTCAATACTCTTGGATTTTTGGTATTAAGTAGAAATTTACATTGTGAATAAAGGTGGTAATAGACAATAGATTTTTGTTTGCTTCTTTGTTAGTTTTTAATGTCCTTTTTGGCAAAATAAGGAGTTGGCAAAAAAATCAAATCTCTTTTTCTTTTGTATTAAATTGCATATTATTGTCCACAAAATCCAAAAGTCTGGAAACCACTAGATTAAATGACTCTCAAAACTTTTTTTGCAAAGAACTACGCAACTTGAAATATAATGTTTTCCAAGGACTACAGACAAAATTTGAAGACTTGGCTTTAAGTAGAACCAATCTGAAAACTATACAAGTAGTTTTCTCCCCAGTTTCATAAATGTACTTTTTTAGTAATAAATATACTGTGTCTCTTGTGTTCAGAATAGTAAACCAAAAACCAGGCATAAAAACTTCATATCCTGTTGCTTTCCTCCTGGGGGAAAAAGTCTCATTTAATAATTCAGTTGCTATGCATGTGCGTATGCTTTTAAAAATCATTCAATATTTGCAGATAAGCTTATCAATAACAATCCATAATGATTAACTAGTTTCCTGGAATGATTAAATTATTTAACATTATATGCCCACTGATATTTAGCAAATACACTATGCTTGTCTAAGAATTAAATATGATATTAGACAATGGAAACTTATCATACCCTATTTGATATGGAGCTCATGTTTAGTTTCCAAAAACAAAGAGATAAAAAGTGGAATTTGGAGGGCCTTCAAGATGGCGGAGGAGTAAGACATGGAGCTCACCTTCCTCCCCACAAATATATCAAAAATACATCTACATGTGGAACAACTCCTACAGAACACCTACTGAACGCTGACAGAAGACCTCAGACTTAAGAAAAGGCAAGAAACTCCCAACGTAGCTGGCCATGTGGCTGACAGGGTCTTGGTGCTCCAGCCAGGTGTCAGGCCTGAAACTCTGAGGTGGAAGAGTGAAGTTCAAGACATTGGACCACCAGAGACCTCCCGGCCCCATGTAATATCAATTGGCAAGAGCTATTCCAGAGATTTCTGTCTGAATGCTAAGACCCAGCTCCGCTCAACAATGAGCAAGCTCCACTGCTGTACACCCCATGCCAAACAACTAGCAAGACAGGAACACAACTCCACCCATTAGGAGACAGGCTGCCTAAAATCATAATAAGTTCACAGACAACTCAAAATACATTACCGGATGCAGTCCCACCCACCAGGAAGACAAGATCCAGCCTCATCCACAAGAACAAAGGCACCAGTCCCTTCCACCAGGAAGCCCTACACAAACCACTGAACTAACCTCACCAACTGGGGGCAGACACCAAAAACAACAGGAACTACAAACTTGTAGCCTTCAAAAAGGAGACCCCAAACACAGAAAGTTAAGCAAAAGGAGAAGACAGAGAAATATGCAGCAGATGAAGGAGCCAGGTAAAAACCCATCAGACCAAACAAATGAAGAGGAAATAGCCAGTCTACTGAAAAAGAATTCAGAGTAATGAAAGTAAACATGATACAAAACCTTGGAAATAGAATGGAGGAAATAAAAAACATGCTTAACATGGACCTAGAAGGACTAAAAAGCAAACAAACAATGATGAACAACACAATAAATGAAATTTAAAATTCTCTAGAAGGAATCAATAGCAGAACAACTGAGGCAGAAGAACACATAAGTTACCTGGAAGATAAAATAGTGGAAATAACCACTGCAGAGCAGAATAAAGAAAAAAGAATGAAAAGACTTGAGGACAGTCTCAGAGACCTCTGGAACAACATTAAATGCACCAACATTCAAATTATAGGGGTCTCAGAAGAAGAGAAAAAGAAAGGGACTGAGAAAATATTTGAAGAGATTATAGTTGAAAACTTCCCTAATATGGGAAAGGAAATAGTCAATCAAGTCCAGAAAACGCAGAGAGTCCCATATGGGATAAATCCAAGGAGGAACATGCCAAGACATATATTAATCAAACTATCAATAATTAAATACAAAGAAAAAATATTAAATGCAGCAAGGGAAAAGCAACAAATAACATACAAGGGAATCCCCATAAGGTTAACAGCTGACCTTTCAGCAGAAACTCTGCAAGCCAGAAGGGAGTGGCAGGACATATTTAAAGTGATGAAAGCGAAAAACCTACAACCAAGATCACTCTACCCAGCAAGGATCTAATTCAGATTTGACAGAGAAATTAAAACCTTTACAGACAAACAAAAGCTAAGAGAATTCAGCACCATCAAGCCAGCTTTACAACAAATGCTAAAGGAACATCTCTAGGCAGGAAACACAAGAGAAGGAAAAGACCTACAAAAACAATCACAAACAGTTAAGACAATGGTAAACAGGAACATACATATCAATAATTACCTTAAATATATATGGATTAAATGCTCCCACCAAAAGACACAGACTGGCTGCATGGATACAAAAATAAGACCCATACATATGCTGTCTACAAGAGACCCACTTCAGACCTAGGGACACATACAGACTGAAAGTGAGGGGATGGAAAAAGATATTCCATACAAATGGAAATCAAAAGAAAGCTGGAGTAGCAATTCTCATATCAGACAAAATAAACTTTAAAATAAGGACCATTAGAAGAGACAAAGAAGGACACTACATAATGATCAAGGGATCAATCCAAGAAGAAGATAAAACAGTTGTAAATATTTATGCACCCAACATAGGAGCACCTCAATACATAAGGCAAATACTAACAGCCATAAAAGGGAATATCAACAGTAAAACAGTAACAGTAGGGGACTTTAACACCCCGCTTTCACCAATGGACAGATCATCTGAAATGAAAATACATAAGGAAACACAAGTCTTAAATGACACATTAAACAAGATGGATTTAATTGAAATCTATAGGACATTCCATGCACAAACAACAGAATACAATTTCTTAAGTGCACATGGAACATTCTCTAGGATAGATCATAGGTTGGGTCACAAAGCAAGCCTTGGTAAATTTAAGAAAATTGAAATCGTATCAAGTATCTTTTCCAACCACAATGCTATGAGACATCAATACAGGAAAAAAAAAAACTGTAAAAAATACAAACAAATATAGGCTAAACAATACACTACTAAATAACCAAGAGATCACTGAAGAAATCTAAGAGGAAATCAAAAAATACCTAGAAACAATGAAAACACGATGACCCAAAACCTATGGGTTGCAGCAAAAGCAGCTCTAAGATGGAAAGTTACAGCAATACAATCCTTCCTCAAGAAACAAGAAAAATCTCAAATAAACAAACTAACCTTACACCTAAAGCAATTAGAGAAAGAGAAACAAAAAAACCTCGCAAAGTTAGCAGAAGGAAGAAATCATAAAGATCGGATCAGAAATAAAAGAAAAAGAAATAAAGGAAATGACAGCAAAGATCAGTAAAACTAAAAGCTGGTTCTTTGAGAAGATAAACAAAATAGATATATCATGAGCCAGACTCAACAAGAAAAAAAGGGAAAAGACTCAAATCAACAGAATTAGAAATGAAAAAGGAGAAGTAACAACTGACATTGCAGACACACAAAGGATCATGAGAGATTACTACAAGCAATAATATGTCAATACAATGGTAATCTGGAAGAAATGTACAAATTCTTAGAAAAGCACACCCTTCCGAGACTGAACCAGGAAGAAATAGAAAATATAAACAGAACAATCACAAGTACTGAAATTGAAACATTCATTAAAAATCTTCCAACAATGTATAGCTGATTCACTTTGTTATAAAGCAGAAACTAACACACCATTGTAAACCAATTATACTCCAATAAAGATGTTAAAAAAAATCTTCCATCAAACAAAAGCCCAGGACCAGATAGCTTCACATGCAAATTCTCTCAAACATTTAGTGAAGAGCCAACACCCATCCTTCTCAAACTCTTCCAAAATACAGCAGAGGAAGGAACACTCCCAAACTCAATCTACAAGGCCACCATCACCCTGATACCAAAACAAGACAAAGGTGTCACCAAAAACGAAAACTACAGACCAATATCACTGATGAACATAGATGCAAAAATCCTCAACAAAATACTACCAAACAGAATCCAATAGCACATTAAAAGGATCATACACCATGATCAAGTGGGGTATATCCCAGGAATGCAAGGATTCTTCAATATATGCAAATCAATCAATGTGATACACCATATTAACAGATTGAAAGATAGAAACCATATGATCGGGGCTTCCCTGGTGGCGCAGTGGTTGAGAGTCCGCCTGTCGATGCAGGGGACATGGGTTCGTGCCCCGGTCCAGGAAGATCCCACATGCTGCTGACCGGCTTGGCCTGTGAGCCATGGTCGCTGGGCCTGCACGTCCAGAGCCTGTGCTCTGCAATGGGAGAGGCCACAACAGTGAGAGGCCCGTGTACTGCAAAAAAAAAAAAAAAAAAAAAAAGGCATATAATAATCTCAATAGATGCAGAAAAAGCTTTCGACAAAATTCAACACCCATTTATGATAACATCCCTCCCAAATGTAGGCATAGAGGGAACTTACCTCAACATAATAAAGGCTATATATGAAAAACCCACAGCCAACATCATCCTCAATGGTGAAAAACTGAAACCATTTCCATTAAGATCAGCAACAAGACAAGGCCCACTCTCACCATTATGATTCAATATAGTTTTGGAAGTTTTAGTCACAGCAATCAGAGAAGAAAAGGAAATAAACGGAATCCAAATCAGAAATGAAGTAAACCTGTCACTGTTTGCAGATGACATGGCACTATACATAGAGAATCCTAATGATGCTACAAGAAAACTACTAGAGATAATCAATTAATCTGGTAAAGTAGTGGGATACAAAATTAATGCACAGAAATCTCTTGCACTCCTATACAGTAATGATGAAAAATGTGAAAGAGAAATTAAGGAAACACTCCCATTTACCACTGCAACAAAAATAATAAAATACCTAGGAATAAACCTACCTAAGGAGACAAAAGACCTATATGCAGAAAACTATAAGACACTGATGAAAGAAATAAAGATGATACAAAGAGATGGAGAGATATACCATGTTCTTAGACTGGAAAAATCAACATTGTGAAAATGACTATACTACCCAAAGCAATCAACCAATTCATTGCAATCCCTATCAAAGTACCAATGGCATTTTTCACGGAACTAGAACAAAAAATTTCACAATTTGTATAGAAACACAAAAGACCCCAATAGCCACAGCAATCTTGAGAAAGAAAAGCAGAGCTGGAGGAATCAGGCTCCCCGACTTTAGACTATACTACAAAGCTACATTAATAAAGACAGTTTGGTACTGGCAGAAAAACAGAAATATAGATCAATGGAACAGGATAGAAAGCCCAGAGATAAACCCACGTACATATGGTCACCTTATCTTTCATAAAGGAGGTAAGAATATACAATGGAGAAACGACAGCCTCTTCAATAAGTGGTGCTGGGAAAACTGGATGGCTACATGTAAAAGAATGAAATTAAAACAGTCTCTAACACCATACACAAAAATAAACTGAAAATGGATTAAAGGCCTAAATGTAAGGCCAGACACTATAATACTCTTAGAGGAAAACACAGGCAGAACATTCTATGACTTAAATCACAGCAAGATCCTTTTTGACCCCCCTCCTAGAGAAACGGAAATAAAAACAAAAATAAACAAATGGGACCTAATGAAACTTAAAAGCTTTTGCACAGCAAAAGAAACCATAAACAAGATGAAAAGTCAACCCTCAGAATGAGAGAAAATATTTGCAAACAAACCAACTGACAAAGGATTAATCTCAAAAATGTACAAACAGCTCATGCAGCTCAATATCTAAGAAACAAACAATGCGATCCAATATCAAAGAAACAAACAACTCAATCCAAAAATGGTCAGAAAACCTAAATAGACATTTCTCCAAAGAAGATACACAGATTGCAAACAAACACATGAAAGGATACTCAACATCACTAATCATTAGAGAAATGCAAATCAAAACTACAATGAGGTATCACCTCACACTGGTCAGAATGGCCATCATCAAAAAATCTACAAACAATAAATGCTGGAGAGGGTGTGGAGAAAAGGGAACCCTCTTGCACTGTTGGTGGGAATGTAAATTGATACAGCCACTGTGGAGAATAGTATGGAGAATCCTTAAAAAACTAAAAATAGAACTATCATAATACCCAGCAATTCCACTACTGGGCATATATTAAGAAAACCATAATTCAAAAAGAGTCATGTACCACAATGTTCATTGCAGCGCTATTTACAATAGCCAGGACATGGAGGCAACCTAAGTGCCCATCAACAGATGAATGCATAAAGAAGATGTGGCACATATATACAATGGAATATTACTCAGCCATAAAAAGAAACAAAGTTGAGCTATTTGTAGCGAGGTGGATGGACCTAGTAGAGTCTGTCATACAGAGTGAAGTAAGTCAGAAAGAGAAAAACAAATACCGTATGCTAACCCATATATATGGAATCTAACAACAACAAAAAATTGTTATGAAGAACCTTGTGGCAGAACAGGAATAAAGATGCAGACCTACTAAAGAACAGACTTGAGGACATGGGGAGGGGGAAGGGTAAGCTGGTACAAAGTGAGAGAGTGGCATGCACATATATACACTACCAAACGTAAAACAGATAGCTAGTGGGAAGCAGCCGCATAGCACAGGGAGATCAGCTCAGTGCTTTGCGACCACCTAGAGGGGTGGGATAGGGAAGGTGGAAAGGAGATGCAAGAGGGAGGGGACACGGGGATATATGTATATGTATAGCTGATTCACTTTGCTTTCCAGCAGAAACTAACACAACATTGTAATGCAATTATACTCCAATAAAGATGTTTAAATTTTTTTCTAAATAAAGTGGAATTTAACTAAGTCCATGCCCATTATATCTAAGTTAGCTTACAGATTAAAGTACTAAAAGTTTTAATGGAGTCATAATCATACATTTTATCCTAGTTTTTTTCATACTTATTCTCTGCATAGAGCATATTGAATTCTCTGTATTTCCCTCATTCTTCGAGAAAAACATTTTCTTACCCAGTAGGTCTCTCATACCTTAGGGCTAGAATACTTGAATAGTAATACCTACTAGGCTTGCCATGATGAAATGAGAGTGTATATAATCTGTCATGTGATTCATTCATGAAAGAATTATGATGTGCTTGACCATAAGGAATGGAATGTAAGCATGGGTGTATGTACACAATTTTTACAGACATCATTCTATGATGTCAATGATCCTTGTTAGGATCCCTAAGTCTACTAACACCTATTATTTTCACTTTATTAGTAAATTAAGAAAAAAAGAAATGAGAGAACATAGATGAGCCAAAGATAAAACTTTGCTTACAGTTTTGTTTTCTTTTTAAAAGGAAGCAAATTTTCATAGAATATTAATTTTTAAAGTGTGGTCCACAAACCCTTAGAGGTCCCCAAACCCCTACAGGGTTTCTCCTATCATGATCAAGACATTATTTGCTTTTTTCATACACCCTCTCACACAAGTGTACAGTGAAGTTTTCTAGAAGCTATGTTAGGTACAATTCAGTTTTTGATGGTAATTATCAATTTCTTCTGTCTCTGTTCCCCTGTTCCTTAAACATGGCATCAGTTAGTCATCTCACATAGATAACTCATATGCAAAACAAATTCAACGTGTCCAACGCCATGTGTTTACTCATGTTCCCCTTCATCCTCCACCCTGTTTGTCCCCCTATGTTAATGATTATCCGAACCAAAAATCTGAGGGTCTTCTCTACCATTTTTCAAAAGCAAACCATTGAACGAATCTATTGATTTGATTTTCTAGAGATATCTATTCTTCATTTCCTCCTTCCTTTCTATCCCCCTACTCTGCCCTAGGTCCCAACTTAATAATTACTACTTGGCTATTGAAAGAGCCAAGAGCTTCTCATCCTGCCACCTTCAAATATACCCTCCATGCCACACCTGGGTTGCTCTAATTAAAATGCAAATCTAATTGTGTATCACTCAGTAGTTTGCTTAAAATGCTAACTCGCAATGGAATAATTCCAAGATACTTAGCTCAGTATAGAATGTGATATGATTACCATCTTTTCAGTCACATTGCCACTATTCCCTATCTCACAATTAATGCTCTCAATATGGAAATGCATGTAATGTCCCCTCACCCTTATGCTTCTTATATCCTTTTGCCTTTGGTCATGGTATTCCCTCTTTCCAGAGTTTCTTCTTCACCTTTATTTATCTGGCTAACCTTTACTAATTTTCAAGTACTTAATACCTATAACATTATCCTACTTTGTGCATGTACTGACCCTAAAATTTATCAAGACTCTTCAGGACTGGATTTGTGCCTGGGTAGAAAACTGCATTCATTAATCTCAAGTGACTTTCCAATTCTAAAATTTTCAACTGCATGATTTCCCTTACTATTCATACCCCCTCAAATCTGGTTCCTCCTCTCTTTCCAAGCTTTATGCAAGTCTTTGCCAACTCAGAAAAAAAATGAATTCAAAGAAAACATGTCTCTCTGTTATCTGGATTCTGATAACTCATGTATAAGGTGCCAAATTTAGATAAGCATCTACATAAACAAGATCCACTTCCTTCTTGAAACTTCCTGGCAGGAGATTTGGCTGATATTCATTATTCTGCCAATTCCAAAATTTCCCAGTCTTTCTTCCAAGACACTTTTATATACAAGTAAAATTGGCTGAGTATACAGACTCATAGAAATTTAGGTCTATAGGAGACATTACATTTAAGTAGCCTAAACCTCTTCTTTATACAGGAAATGGAATAAGCCCAAAGATTTTCTGGAGGACACATTGCTCATGAGTTTATATGTTTCTGTTACATGTGTGTTATGTGTGTATCACCATATTCCCATATATATTTACACACACATCTGTATCCCCATCCTATCACAGGTTTTAGAAGGATAGAAATAATAGCTTCTCGTTTTTCACCCCTTCCCTTAAAAAAAATCAACTCTCTGATTTTGTTCTTACTCTACAGGTGAAGGAAAATGTTGACCGACTGAGTAACTGACACCCCTACCACATCTCTCCTAACTGCTGTTAAGGCATCTCCCTGACTCTGACTTTGTTTCTACTG